>NW_027469221.1:0-345801 GCF_051020765.1 Lasioglossum baleicum
TATGCGTTATGCGTTATGCGTTATGCGTTATGCGTTATGCGTTATGCGTTATGCGTTATGCGTTTATGCGTTATGCGTTATGCGTTATGCGTTATGCGTTATGCGTTATGCGTTATGCGTTATGCGTTATGCGTTATGCGTTATGCGTTATGCGTTATGCGTTATGCGTTATGCGTTATTCGTTATGGGTTATGCGTTATGCGTTATGCGTTATGCGTTATGCGTTATGCGTTATGCGTTATGCGTTATGCGTTATGCGTTATGCGTTATGCGTTATGCGTTATGCGTTATGCGTTATGCGTTATGCGTTATGCGTTATGCGTTATGCGTTATGCGTTATGCGTTATGCGTTATGCGTTATGCGTTATGCGTTATTCGTTATGGGTTATGCGTTATGCGTTATGCGTTATGCGTTTTGCGTTATGCGTTATGCGTTATGCGTTATGCGTTATGCGTTATGCGTTATGCGTTATGCGTTATGCGTTATGCGTTATGCGTTATGCGTTATCCGTTATGCGTTATGCGTTATGCGTTATGCGTTATGCGTTATGCGTTATGCGTTATGCGTTATCCGTTATGCGTTATGCGTTATGCGTTATGCGTTATGCGTTATGCGTTATGCGTTATGCGTTATGCGTTATGCGTTATTCGTTATGCGTTATGCGTTATGCGTTATGCGTCATGCGTTATCCGTTATGCGTTATGCGTTATGCGTTATGCGTAATGCGTTATGCGTTATGCGTTATGCGTTATGCGTTATGCGTTATGCGTTATGCGTTATGCGTTATGCGTTATGCGTAATGCGTTATGCGTTATGCGTTATGCGTTATGCGTTATGCGTTATGCGTTATGCGTTATGCGTTATGCGTTATGCGTTATGCGTTATGCGTTATGCGTTATGCGTTATGCGTTATGCGTTATGCGTTATGCGTTATGCGTTATGCGTTATGCGTTATGCGTTATGCGTTATGCGTTATGCGTTATGCGTTATGCGTTATGCGTTATGCGTTATGCGATATGCGTTATTCGTTATGCGTTATGCGTTATGCGTTATGCGTTATGCGTTATGCGTTATGCGTTATGCGTTATGCGTTATGCGTTATGCGTTATGCGTTATGCGTTATGCGTTATGCGTTATGCGTTATGCGTTATGCGTTATGCGTTATGCGTTATGCGTTATGCGTTATGCGTTATGCGTTATGCGTTATGCGTTATGCGTTATGCGTTATGCGTTATGCGTTATGCGTTATGCGTTATGCGTTATGCGATATGCGTTATTCGTTATGCGTTATGCGTTATGCGTTATGCGTTATGCGTTATGCGTTATGCGTTATGCGTTATGCGTTATGCGTTATGCGTTATGCGTTATGCGTTATGCGTTATGCGTTATGCGTTATGCGTTATGCGTTATTCGTTATGCGTTATGCGTTATGCGTTATGCGTCATGCGTTATCCGTTATGCGTTATGCGTTATGCGTTATGCGTAATGCGTTATGCGTTATGCGTTATGCGTTATGCGTTATGCGTTATGCGTTATGCGTTATGCGTTATGCGTTATGCGTTATGCGTTATGCGTTATGCGTTATGCGTTATGCGTTATGCGTTATGCGTTATGCGTTATGCGTTATGCGTTATGCGTTATGCGTTATGCGTTATGCGTTATGCGTTATGCGTTATGCGTTATGCGTTATGCGTTATGCGTTATGCGTTATGCGTTATGCGTTATGCGTTATGCGTTATGCGTTATGCGTTATGCGTTATGCGTTATGCGTTATGCGTTATGCGTTATGCGTTATGCGTTATGCGTTATGCGTTATGCGTTATGCGTTATGCGTTATGCGTTATGCGTTATGCGTTATGCGTTATGCGTTATGCGTTATGCGTTATGCGTTATGCGTTATGCGTTATGCGTTATGCGTTATGCGTTATGCGTTATGCGTTATGCGTTATGCGTTATGCGTTATGCGTTATGCGTTATGCGTTATGCGTTATGCGTTATGCGTTATGCGTTATGCGTTATGCGTTATGCGTTATGCGTTATGCGTTATGCGTTATGCGTTATGCGTTTATGCGTTATGCGTTATGCGTTATGCGTTATGCGTTATGCGTTATGCGTTATGCGTTATGCGTTATGCGTTATGCGTTATGCGTTATGCGTTATGCGTTTATGCGTTATGCGTTATGCGTTATGCGTTATGCGTTATGCGTTATGCGTTATGCGTATGCGTTATGCGTTATGCGTTATGCGTTATGCGTTATGCGTTATGCGTTATGCGTTATGCGTTATGCGTTATGCGTTATGCGTTATGCGTTATGCGTTATGCGTTATGCGTTATGCGTTATGCGTTATGCGTTATGCGTTATGCGTTATGCGTTATGCGTTATGCGTTATGCGTTATGCGTTATGCGTTATGCGTTATGCGTTATGCGTTATGCGTTATGCGTTATGCGTTATGCGTTATGCGTTATGCGTTATGCGTTATGCGTTATGCGTTATGCGTTATGCGTTATGCGTTATGCGTTATGCGTTATGCGTTATGCGTTATGCGTTATGCGTTATGCGTTATGCGTTATGCGTTATGCGTTATGCGTTATGCGTTATGCGTTATGCGTTATGCGTTATGCGTTATGCGTTATGCGTTATGCGTTATGCGTTATGCGTTATGCGTTATGCGTTATGCGTTATGCGTTATGCGTTATGCGTTATGCGTTATGCGTTATGCGTTATGCGTTATGCGTTATGGGTTATGCGTTATGCGTTATGCGTTATGCGTTATGCGTTATGCGTTATGCGTTATGCGTTATGCGTTATGCGTTATGCGTTATGCGTTATGCGTTATGCGTTATGCGTTATGCGTTATGCGTTATTCGTTATGGGTTATGCGTTATGCGTTATGCGTTATGCGTTATGCGTTATGCGTTATGCGTTATGCGTTATGCGTTATGCGTTATGCGTTATGCGTTATGCGTTATGCGTTATTCGTTATGGGTTATGCGTTATGCGTTATGCGTTATGCGTTATGCGTTATGCGTTATGCGTTATGCGTTATGCGTTATGCGTTATGCGTTATGCGTTATGCGTTATGCGTTATGCGTTATGCGTTATGCGTTATGCGTTATGCGTTATGCGTTATGCGTTATGCGTTATGCGTTATGCGTTATGCGTTATTCGTTATGGGTTATGCGTTATGCGTTATGCGTTATGCGTTTTGCGTTATGCGTTATGCGTTATGCGTTATGCGTTATGCGTTATGCGTTATGCGTTATGCGTTATGCGTTATGCGTTATGCGTTATCCGTTATGCGTTATGCGTTATGCGTTATGCGTTATGCGTTATGCGTTATGCGTTATGCGTTATCCGTTATGCGTTATGCGTTATGCGTTATGCGTTATGCGTTATGCGTTATGCGTTATGCGTTATGCGTTATGCGTTATTCGTTATGCGTTATGCGTTATGCGTTATGCGTCATGCGTTATCCGTTATGCGTTATGCGTTATGCGTTATGCGTAATGCGTTATGCGTTATGCGTTATGCGTTATGCGTTATGCGTTATGCGTTATGCGTTATGCGTTATGCGTTATGCGTAATGCGTTATGCGTTATGCGTTATGCGTTATGCGTTATGCGTTATGCGTTATGCGTTATGCGTTATGCGTTATGCGTTATGCGTTATGCGTTATGCGTTATGCGTTATGCGTTATGCGTTATGCGTTATGCGTTATGCGTTATGCGTTATGCGTTATGCGTTATGCGTTATGCGTTATGCGTTATGCGTTATGCGTTATGCGTTATGCGTTATGCGTTATGCGTTATGCGATATGCGTTATTCGTTATGCGTTATGCGTTATGCGTTATGCGTTATGCGTTATGCGTTATGCGTTATGCGTTATGCGTTATGCGTTATGCGTTATGCGTTATGCGTTATGCGTTATGCGTTATGCGTTATGCGTTATGCGTTATGCGTTATGCGTTATGCGTTATGCGTTATGCGTTATGCGTTATGCGTTATGCGTTATGCGTTATGCGTTATGCGTTATGCGTTATGCGTTATGCGTTATGCGATATGCGTTATTCGTTATGCGTTATGCGTTATGCGTTATGCGTTATGCGTTATGCGTTATGCGTTATGCGTTATGCGTTATGCGTTATGCGTTATGCGTTATGCGTTATGCGTTATGCGTTATGCGTTATGCGTTATTCGTTATGCGTTATGCGTTATGCGTTATGCGTCATGCGTTATCCGTTATGCGTTATGCGTTATGCGTTATGCGTAATGCGTTATGCGTTATGCGTTATGCGTTATGCGTTATGCGTTATGCGTTATGCGTTATGCGTTATGCGTTATGCGTTATGCGTTATGCGTAATGCGTTATGCGTTATGCGTTATGCGTTATGCGTTATGCGTTATGCGTTATGCGTTATGCGTTATGCGTTATGCGTTATGCGTTATGCGTTATGCGTTATGCGTTATGCGTTATGCGTTATGCGTTATGCGTTATGCGTTATGCGTTATGCGTTATGCGTTATGCGTTATGCGTTATGCGTTATGCGTTATGCGTTATGCGTTATGCGATATGCGTTATTCGTTATGCGTTATGCGTTATGCGTTATGCGTTATGCGTTATGCGTTATGCGTTATGCGTTATGCGTTATGCGTTATGCGTTATGCGTTATGCGTTATGCGTTATGCGTTATGCGTTATGCGTTATGCGTTATGCGTTATGCGTTATGCGTTATGCGTTATGCGTTATGCGTTATGCGTTATGCGTTATGCGTTATGCGTTATGCGTTATGCGTTATGCGTTATGCGTTATGCGTTAAGCGTTATATGTTATGCGATATGCGTTATGCGTTATGCGTTATGCGTTATGCGTTATGCGTTATGCGTTATGCGTTATGCGTCATGCGTTATCCGTTATGCGTTATGCGTTATGCGTTATGCGTAATGCGTTATGCGTTATGCGTTATGCGTAATGCGTTATGCGTTATGCGTTATGCGTTATGCGTTATGCGTTATGCGTTATGCGTTATGCGTTATGCGTTATGTGTTATGCGTTATGCGTTATGCGTTATGCGATGTGCGTTATGCTGTATGCGTTATGCGTTATGCGTTAAGCATTATGACTTTTTCATTGAGCGTTATGCGTTATGACTTTTCCATTGAGCGTTATGCGTTATTCGTTATGGGTTATGCGTTATGCGTTATGGGTTATGCGTTATGCGTTATGCGTTATGCGTTATGCGTTATGCGTTATGCGTTATGCGTTATGCGTTATGCGTTATGCGTAATGCGTTATGCGTTATGCGTTATGCGTAATGCGTTATGCGTTATGCGTTATGCGTTATGCGTTATGCGTTATGCGTTATGCGTTATGCGTTATGCGTTATGCGATATGCGTTATTCGTTATGCGTTATGCGTTATGCGTCATGCGTTATCCGTTATGCGTTATGCGTTATGCGTTATGCGTAATGCGTTATGCGTTATGCGTTATGCGTTACGCGTTATGCGTTATGCGTTATGCGTAATGCGTTATGCGTTATGCGTTATGCGTTACGCGTTATGCGATATGCGTTATGCGTTATGCGATATGCGTTATGCGTTATGCGTTATGCGTTATGCGTTATGCGTTATGCGTTATGCGTTATGCGTTATGCGTTATGCGTTATGCGTTATGCGTTATGCGTTATGCGTTATGCGTTATGCGTTATGCGTTATGCGTTAAGCATTATGACTTTTTCATTGAGCGTTATGCGTTATGACTTTTCCATTGAGCGTTATGCGTTATTCGTTATGCGATATGCGTTATTCGTTATGCGTTATGCGTTATGCGTCATGCGTTATCCGTTATGCGTTATGCGTTATGCGTTATGCGTAATGCGTTATGCGTTATGCGTTATGCGTTACGCGTTATGCGTTATGCGTTATGCGTTATGCGTTATGCGTTATGCGTTATGCGTTATGCGTTATGCGTTATGCGTTATGTGTTATGCGTTGTGCATTACGGGTTATGCGATATCCGTTATGCGTTATGACTTTTTCATTGAGCGTTATGAGTTATGCGTAATGCGTTATGCATTATGCGTTATGCGTTATGCGTTATGCGTTATGCGTTAAGCGTTATGCGTTATGCGTTATGCGTTATGCGTTATGCGTTATGCGTTATGCGTTATGCGTTATGCGTTATGCGTTATGCGTTATGTGTTGTGCGTCATGCGTTATCCGTTAGGCGTTATGCGTTATGCGTTATGCGTTATGCGTAATGCGTTATGCGTTATGCGTTATGCGTTATGCGTTATGCGTTATGCGATATGCGTTATGCGTTATGCGTTATGCGTTATGCGTTATGCGTTATGCGTTATGCGTTATGCGTTATGCGTTATGCGTTATGCGTTATGCGTTATGCGTTATGCGTTATGCGATATGCGTTATGCGTTATGCGTTATGCGTAATGCGTTATGCGTTATGCGTTATGCGTTATGCGTTATGCGTTATGCGTTATGCGTTATGCGTTATGCGTTATGCGTTATGCGTTATGCGTTATGCGTTATGCGTTATGCGTTATGCGTTATGCGTTATGCGTTATGCGTTATGCGTTATGCGTTATGCGTTATGCGTTATGCGTTATGCGTTATGCGTTATGCGTTATGCGTTATGCGTTATGCGTTATGCGTTATGTGTTATGCGTTATGCGTTATGCGTTATGCGATGTGCGTTATGCTGTATGCGTTATGCGTTATGCGTTAAGCATTATGACTTTTTCATTGAGCGTTATGCGTTATGACTTTTCCATTGAGCGTTATGCGTTATTCGTTATGGGTTATGCGTTATGCGTTATGGGTTATGCGTTATGCGTTATGCGTTATGCGTTATGCGTTATGCGTTATGCGTTATGCGTTATGCGTTATGCGTTATGCGTTATGCGTTATGCGTTATGCGTTATGCGTTATGTGTTATGCGTTATGCGTTAAGCGTTATACGTTATGCGATATGCGTTATGCGTTATGCGTTATGCGTTATGCGTTATGCGTTATGCGTCATGCGTTATCCGTTATGCGTTATGCGTTATGCGTTATGCGTAACGCGTTATGCGTTATGCGTTATGCGTAATGCGTTATGCGTTATGCGTTATGCGTTATGCGTTATGCGTTATGCGTTATGCGTTATGCGTTATGCGTTATGCGTTATGCGTTATGCGTTATGCGTTATGCGTTATGCGTTATGCGTTATGCGTTATGCGTTATGCGTTATGCGTTATGCGTTATGCGTTATGCGTTATGCGTTATGCGTTATGCGTTATGCGTTATGCGTTATGCGTTATGCGTTATGCGTTATGCGTTATGCGTTAAGCATTATGACTTTTTCATTGAGCGTTATGCGTTATGACTTTTCCATTGAGCGTTATGCGTTATTCGTTATGGGTTATGCGTTATGCGTTATGCGTTATGCGTTATGCGTTATGCGTTATGCGTTATGCGTTATGCGTTATGCGTTATGCGTTATGCGTTATGCGTTATGCGTTATGCGTTATGCGTTATGCGTTATGCGTTATGCGTTATGCGTTATGCGTTATGCGTTATGCGTTATGCGTTATGCGTTAAGCGTTATACGTTATGCGATATGCGTTATGCGTTATGCGTTATGCGTTATGCGTTATGCGTTATGCGATATGCGTTATGCGTTATGCGTTATGCGTTATGCGTTATGCGTTATGCGTCATGCGTTATCCGTTATGCGTTATGCGTTATGCGTTATGCGTAATGCGTTATGCGTTATGCGTTATGCGTTACGCGTTATGCGTTATGCGTTATGCGTTATGCGTCATGCGTTATGCGTTATGCGTTATGCGTTATGCGTTACGCGTTATGCGTTATGCGTTATGCGTTATGCGTTATGCGTTATGCGTTATGCGTTATGCGTTAAGCGTTATACGTTATGCGTTATGCGTTATGTGTTATGCGTTATGCGTTATGTGTTATGCGTTATGCGTTATGTGTTATGCGTTGTGCTTTACGGGTTATGCGATATGCGTTATGCGTTATGACTTTTTCATTGAGCGTTATGCGTTATGCGATATGCGTTATGCGTTATGCGTTATGCGTTATGCGTTATGCGTTTTGCGTTATGCGTTATGCGTTATGCGTTATGCGTTACGCGTTATGCGTTATGCGTTATGCGTTATGCGTTATGCGTTATGCGTTATGCGTTATGCGTTATGCGTTATGCGTTATGCGTTATGCGTTATGCGTTATGCGTTATGCGTTATGCGTTATGCGTTATGCGTTATGCGTAATGCGTTATGCGTTATGCGTTATGCGTAATGCGTTATGCGTTATGCGTTATGCGTTATGCGTTATGCGTTATGCGTTATGCGTTATGCGTTATGCGTTATGCTTTATGCGTTATGCGATGTGCGTTATGCGTTATGCGTTATGCGTTATGCGTTATGCGTTAAGCATTATGACTTTTTCATTGAGCGTTATGCGTTATGACTTTTCCATTGAGCGTTATGCGTTATGCGTAATGCGTTATGCATTATGCGTTATGCGTTATGCGTTATGCGTTATGCGTTAAGCGTTATACGTTATGCGATATGCGTTATGCGTTATGCGTTATGCGTTGTGCGTCATGCGTTATCCGTTATGCGTTATGCGTTATGCGTTATGCGTAATGCGTTATGCGTTATGCGTTATGCGTTATGCGATATGCGTTATGCGTTATGCGTTATGCGTTATGCGTTATGCGTTATGCGTTATGCGTTATGCGTTATGCGTTATGCGTTATGCGTTATGCGTTATGCGATATGCGTTATGCGTTATGCGTTATGCGTTATGCGTTATGCGTTATGCGTTATGCGTTATGCGTTATGCGTTATGCGTTATGCGTTATGCGTTATGCGTTATGCGTTATGCGTTATGCGTTATGCGTTATGCGTTATGCGTTATGCGTTATGCGTTATGCGTTATGCGTTATGCGTTATGCGTTATGCGTTATGCGTTATGCGTTATGCGTTATGCGTTATGCGTTATGCGTTATGCGTTATGCGTTATGCGTTATGCGTTATGCGTTATGCGTTATGCGTTATGCGTTATGCGTTATGCGTTATGCGTTATGCGTTATGCGTTATGCGTTATGCGTTATGCGATATGCGTCATGCGTTAAGCGTTATGCGTTATGCATTATGCGTTATCCGTTATGCGTTATGCGTTATGCGTTATGCGTTATGCGTTATGCGTTATGCGATATGCGTTATTCGTAATGCGTTATGCGTTATGCGTTATGCGTTATGCGTTATGCGTTATGCGTTATGCGTTATGCGTTATGCGTTATGCGTTATGCGTTATGCGTTATGCGTTATGCGTTATGCGTTATGCGTTATGCGTTATGCGTTATGCGTTATGCGTTATGCGTTATGCGTTATGCGTTATGCGTTATGCGTTATGCGTTATGCGTTATGCGTTATGCGTTATGCGTTATGCGTTATGCGTTAAGCGTTATATGTTATGCGATATGCGTTATGCGTTATGCGTTATGGGTTATGCGTTATGCGTTATGCGTTATGCGTTATGCGTCATGCGTTATCCGTTATGCGTTATGCGTTATGCGTTATGCGTAATGCGTTATGCGTTATGCGTTATGCGTAATGCGTTATGCGTTATGCGTTATGCGTTATGCGTTATGCGTTATGCGTTATGCGTTATGCGTTATGCGTTATGTGTTATGCGTTATGCGTTATGCGTTATGCGATGTGCGTTATGCTGTATGCGTTATGCGTTATGCGTTAAGCATTATGACTTTTTCATTGAGCGTTATGCGTTATGACTTTTCCATTGAGCGTTATGCGTTATTCGTTATGGGTTATGCGTTATGCGTTATGGGTTATGCGTTATGCGTTATGCGTTATGCGTTATGCGTTATGCGTTATGCGTTATGCGTTATGCGTTATGCGTTATGCGTAATGCGTTATGCGTTATGCGTTATGCGTAATGCGTTATGCGTTATGCGTTATGCGTTATGCGTTATGCGTTATGCGTTATGCGTTATGCGTTATGCGTTATGCGATATGCGTTATTCGTTATGCGTTATGCGTTATGCGTCATGCGTTATCCGTTATGCGTTATGCGTTATGCGTTATGCGTAATGCGTTATGCGTTATGCGTTATGCGTTACGCGTTATGCGTTATGCGTTATGCGTAATGCGTTATGCGTTATGCGTTACGCGTTACGCGTTATGCGATATGCGTTATGCGTTATGCGATATGCGTTATGCGTTATGCGTTATGCGTTATGCGTTATGCGTTATGCGTTATGCGTTATGCGTTATGCGTTATGCGTTATGCGTTATGCGTTATGCGTTATGCGTTATGCGTTATGCGTTATGCGTTATGCGTTATGCGTTATGCGTTAAGCATTATGACTTTTTCATTGAGCGTTATGCGTTATGACTTTTCCATTGAGCGTTATGCGTTATTCGTTATGCGATATGCGTTATTCGTTATGCGTTATGCGTTATGCGTCATGCGTTATCCGTTATGCGTTATGCGTTATGCGTTATGCGTAATGCGTTATGCGTTATGCGTTATGCGTTACGCGTTATGCGTTATGCGTTATGCGTTATGCGTTATGCGTTATGCGTTATGCGTTATGCGTTATGCGTTATGTGTTATGCGTTGTGCATTACGGGTTATGCGATATCCGTTATGCGTTATGACTTTTTCATTGAGCGTTATGAGTTATGCGTAATGCGTTATGCATTATGCGTTATGCGTTATGCGTTATGCGTTATGCGTTAAGCGTTATGCGTTATGCGTTATGCGTTATGCGTTATGCGTTATGCGTTATGCGTTATGCGTTATGCGTTATGCGTTATGTGTTGTGCGTCATGCGTTATCCGTTAGGCGTTATGCGCTATGCGTTATGCGTTATGCGTAATGCGTTATGCGTTATGCGTTATGCGTTATGCGTTATGCGTTATGCGATATGCGTTATGCGTTATGCGTTATGCGTTATGCGTTATGCGTTATGCGTTATGCGTTATGCGTTATGCGTTATGCGTTATGCGTTATGCGTTATGCGTTATGCGTTATGCGTTATGCGATATGCGTTATGCGTTATGCGTTATGCGTTATGCGATATGCGTTATTCGTTATGCGTTATGCGTTATGCGTCATGCGTTATCCGTTATGCGTTATGCGTTATGCGTTATGCGTTATGCGTTATGCGTTATGCGTTATGCGTTACGCGTTATGCGTTATGCGTTATGCGTAATGCGTTATGCGTTATGCGTTATGCGTTACGCGTTATGCGATATGCGTTATGCGTTATGCGATATGCGTTATGCGTTATGCGTTATGCGTTATGCGTTATGCGTTATGCGTTATGCGTTATGCGTTATGCGTTATGCGTTATGCGTTATGCGTTATGCGTTATGCGTTATGCGTTATGCGTTAAGCATTATGACTTTTTCATTGAGCGTTATGCGTTATGACTTTTCCATTGAGCGTTATGCGTTATTCGTTATGCGATATGCGTTATTCGTTATGCGTTATGCGTTATGCGTCATGCGTTATCCGTTATGCGTTATGCGTTATGCGTTATGCGTAATGCGTTATGCGTTATGCGTTATGCGTTACGCGTTATGCGTTATGCGTTATGCGTAATGCGTTATGCGTTATGCGTTATGCGTTACGCGTTATGCGATATGCGTTATGCGTTATGCGATATGCGTTATGCGTTATGCGTTATGCGTTATGCGTTATGCGTTATGCGTTATGCGTTATGCGTTATGCGTTATGCGTTATGCGTTATGCGTTATGCGTTATGCGTTATGCGTTAAGCATTATGACTTTTTCATTGAGCGTTATGCGTTATGACTTTTCCATTGAGCGTTATGCGTTATTCGTTATGGGTTATGCGTTATGCGTTATGGGTTATGCGTTATGCGTTATGCGTTATGCGTTATGCGTTATGCGTTATGCGTTATGCGTTATGCGTTATGCGTTATGCGTTATGCGTTATGCGTTATGCGTTATGCGTTATGCGTTATGCGTTATGCGTTATGCGTTATGCGTTATGCGTTATGCGTTATGCGTTATGCGTTATGCGTTATGCGTTATGCGTTATGCGTTATGCGTTATGCGTTATGCGTTATGCGTTATGCGTTATGCGTTATGCGTTATGCGTTAAGCGTTATATGTTATGCGATATGCGTTATGCGTTATGCGTTATGCGTTATGCGTTATGCGTTATGCGTTATGCGTCATGCGTTATCCGTTATGCGTTATGCGTTATGCGTTATGCGTAATGCGTTATGCGTTATGCGTTATGCGTAATGCGTTATGCGTTATGCGTTATGCGTTATGCGTTATGCGTTATGCGTTATGCGTTATGCGTTATGCGTTATGTGTTATGCGTTATGCGTTATGCGTTATGCGATGTGCGTTATGCTGTATGCGTTATGCGTTATGCGTTAAGCATTATGACTTTTTCATTGAGCGTTATGCGTTATGACTTTTCCATTGAGCGTTATGCGTTATTCGTTATGGGTTATGCGTTATGCGTTATGGGTTATGCGTTATGCGTTATGCGTTATGCGTTATGCGTTATGCGTTATGCGTTATGCGTTATGCGTTATGCGTTATGTGTCATGCGTTATGCGTTAAGCGTTATACGTTATGCGATATGCGTTATGCGTTATGCGTTATGCGTTATGCGTTATGCGTCATGCGTTATCCGTTATGCGTTATGCGTTATGCGTTATGCGTAATGCGTTATGCGTTATGCGTTATGCGTAATGCGTTATGCGTTATGCGTTATGCGTTATGCGTTATGCGTTATGCGTTATGCGTTATGCGTTATGCGTTATGCGATATGCGTTATTCGTTATGCGTTATGCGTTATGCGTCATGCGTTATCCGTTATGCGTTATGCGTTATGCGTTATGCGTAATGCGTTATGCGTTATGCGTTATGCGTTACGCGTTATGCGTTATGCGTTATGCGTAATGCGTTATGCGTTATGCGTTATGCGTTACGCGTTATGCGATATGCGTTATGCGTTATGCGATATGCGTTATGCGTTATGCGTTATGCGTTATGCGTTATGCGTTATGCGTTATGCGTTATGCGTTATGCGTTATGCGTTATGCGTTATGCGTTATGCGTTATGCGTTATGCGTTAAGCATTATGACTTTTTCATTGAGCGTTATGCGTTATGACTTTTCCATTGAGCGTTATGCGTTATTCGTTATGCGATATGCGTTATTCGTTATGCGTTATGCGTTATGCGTCATGCGTTATCCGTTATGCGTTATGCGTTATGCGTTATGCGTAATGCGTTATGCGTTATGCGTTATGCGTTACGCGTTATGCGTTATGCGTTATGCGTAATGCGTTATGCGTTATGCGTTATGCGTTACGCGTTATGCGATATGCGTTATGCGTTATGCGATATGCGTTATGCGTTATGCGTTATGCGTTATGCGTTATGCGTTATGCGTTATGCGTTATGCGTTATGCGTTATGCGTTATGCGTTATGCGTTAAGCATTATGACTTTTTCATTGAGCGTTATGCGTTATGACTTTTCCATTGAGCGTTATGCGTTATTCGTTATGGGTTATGCGTTATGCGTTATGGGTTATGCGTTATGCGTTATGCGTTATGCGTTATGCGTTATGCGTTATGCGTTATGCGTTATGCGTTATGCGTTATGCGTTATGCGTTATGCGTTATGCGTTATGCGTTATGCGTTATGCGTTAAGCGTTATACGTTATGCGTTATGCGTTATGTGTTATGCGTTATGCGTTATGTGTTATGCGTTGTGCTTTACGGGTTATGCGATATGCGTTATGCGTTATGACTTTTTCATTGAGCGTTATGCGTTATGCGATATGCGTTATGCGTTATGCGTTATGCGTTATGCGTTATGCGTTATGCGTTATGCGTTATGCGTTATGCGTTATGCGTTATGCGTTATGCGTTATGCGTTATGCGTTATGCGTTATGCGTTATGCGTTATGCGTTAAGCGTTATACGTTATGCGTTATGCGTTATGTGTTATGCGTTATGCGTTATGTGTTATGCGTTGTGCTTTACGGGTTATGCGATATGCGTTATGCGTTATGACTTTTTCATTGAGCGTTATGCGTTATGCGATATGCGTTATGCGTTATGCGTTATGCGTTATGCGTTATGCGTTATGCGTTATGCGTTATGCGTTATGCGTTATGCGTTATGCGTTATGCGGTATGCGTTATGTGTTATGCGTTATGCGTTATGCGTTATGCGTTATGCGTTATGCGTTATGCGATATGCGTCATGCGTTAAGCGTTATGCGTTATGCATTATGCGTTATCCGTTATGCGTAATGCGTTATGCGTTATGCGATATGCGTTATGCGTTATGCGTTATGCGTTATGCGTTATGCGTTATGCGTTATGCGTTATGCGTTATGCGTTATGCGTTATGCGTTATGCGTTATGCGTTATGCGTTATGCGTTATGCGTTATGCGTTATGTGTTATGCGTTGTGCATTACGGGTTATGCGATATCCGTTATGCGTTATGACTTTTTCATTGAGCGTTATGCGTTATGCGTAATGCGTTATGCATTATGCGTTATGCGTTATGCGTTATGCGTTATGCGTTATGCGTTATGCGTTATGCGTTAAGCGTTATACGTTATGCGATATGCGTTATGCGTTATGCGTTATGCGTTATGCGTTGTGCGTCATGCGTTATCCGTTAGGCGTTATGCGTTATGCGTTATGCGTAATGCGTTATGCGTTATGCGTTATGCGTTATGCGTTATGCGATATGCGTTATGCGTTATGCGTTATGCGTTATGCGTTATGCGTTATGCGTTATGCGTTATGAGTTATGCGTTATGCGTTATGCGTTATGCGTTATGCGTTATGCGTTATGCGATATGCGTCATGCGTTAAGCGTTATGCGTTATGCATTATGCGTTATCCGTTATGCGTTATGCGTTATGCGTTATGCGTTATGCGTTATGCGTTATGCGTTATGCGTTATGCGTTATGCGTTATGCGTTATGCGTTATGCGTTATGCGTTATGCGTTATGCGTTATGCGTTATGCGTTATGCGTTATGCGTTATGCGTTATGCGTTATGCGTTATGCGTTATGCGTTATGCGTTATGCGATATGCGTTATGCGTTATGCGTTATGCGTTATGCGTTATGCGTTATGCGTTATGCGTTATGCGTTATGCGTTATGCGTTATGCGTTATGCGTTAAGCATTATGACTTTTTCATTGAGCGTTATGCGTTATGACTTTTCCATTGAGCGTTATGCGTTATTCGTTATGGGTTATGCGTTATGCGTTATGGGTTATGCGTTATGCGTTATGCGTTATGCGTTATGCGTTATGCGTTATGCGTTATGCGTTATGCGTTATGCGTTATGCGTTATGCGTTATGCGTTATGCGTTATGCGTTATGCGTTATGCGTTAAGCGTTATACGTTATGCGTTATGCGTTATGTGTTATGCGTTATGCGTTATGTGTTATGCGTTGTGCTTTACGGGTTATGCGATATGCGTTATGCGTTATGACTTTTTCATTGAGCGTTATGCGTTATGCGATATGCGTTATGCGTTATGCGTTATGCGTTATGCGTTATGCGTTATGCGTTATGCGTTATGCGTTATGCGTTATGCGTTATGCGTTATGCGTTATGCGTTATGCGTTATGCGTTATGCGTTATGCGTTAAGCGTTATACGTTATGCGTTATGCGTTATGTGTTATGCGTTATGCGTTATGTGTTATGCGTTGTGCTTTACGGGTTATGCGATATGCGTTATGCGTTATGACTTTTTCATTGAGCGTTATGCGTTATGCGATATGCGTTATGCGTTATGCGTTATGCGTTATGCGTTATGCGTTATGCGTTATGCGTTATGCGGTATGCGTTATGTGTTATGCGTTATGCGTTATGCGTTATGCGTTATGCGTTATGCGTTATGCGATATGCGTCATGCGTTAAGCGTTATGCGTTATGCATTATGCGTTATCCGTTATGCGTTATGCGTTATGCGTTATGCGATATGCGTTATGCGTTATGCGTTATGCGTTATGCGTTATGCGTTATGCGTTATGCGTTATGCGTTATGCGTTATGCGTTATGCGTTATGCGTTATGCGTTATGCGTTATGCGTTATGCGTTATGCGTTATGTGTTATGCGTTGTGCATTACGGGTTATGCGATATCCGTTATGCGTTATGACTTTTTCATTGAGCGTTATGCGTTATGCGTAATGCGTTATGCATTATGCGTTATGCGTTATGCGTTATGCGTTATGCGTTATGCGTTATGCGTTAAGCGTTATACGTTATGCGATATGCGTTATGCGTTATGCGTTATGCGTTATGCGTTGTGCGTCATGCGTTATCCGTTAGGCGTTATGCGTTATGCGTTATGCGTAATGCGTTATGCGTTATGCGTTATGCGTTATGCGTTATGCGATATGCGTTATGCGTTATGCGTTATGCGTTATGCGTTATGCGTTATGCGTTATGCGTTATGAGTTATGCGTTATGCGTTATGCGTTATGCGTTATGCGTTATGCGTTATGCGATATGCGTCATGCGTTAAGCGTTATGCGTTATGCATTATGCGTTATCCGTTATGCGTTATGCGTTATGCGTTATGCGTTATGCGTTATGCGTTATGCGTTATGCGTTATGCGTTATGCGATATGCGTCATGCGTTAAGCGTTATGCGTTATGCGTCATGCGTTAAGCGTTATGCGTTATGCATTATGCGTTATCCGTTATGCGTTATGCGTTATGCGTTATGCGATATGCGTTATGCGTTATGCGTTATGCGTTATGCGTTATGCGTTATGCGTTATGCGTTATGCGTTATGCGTTATGCGTTATGCGTTATGCGTTATGCGTTATGCGTTATGCGTTATGCGTTATGCGTTATGCGTTATGCGTTATGCGTTATGCGTTATGCGTTATGCGTTATGCGATATGCGTTATGCGTTATGCGTTATGCGTTATGCGTTATGCGTTATGCGTTATGCGTTATGCGTTATGCGTTATGCGTTATGCGTTATGCGTTAAGCATTATGACTTTTTCATTGAGCGTTATGCGTTATGACTTTTCCATTGAGCGTTATGCGTTATTCGTTATGGGTTATGCGTTATGCGTTATGGGTTATGCGTTATGCGTTATGCGTTATGCGTTATGCGTTATGCGTTATGCGTTATGCGTTATGCGTTATGCGTTATGCGTTATGCGTTATGCGTTATGCGTTATGCGTTATGCGTTATGCGTTAAGCGTTATACGTTATGCGTTATGCGTTATGTGTTATGCGTTATGCGTTATGTGTTATGCGTTGTGCTTTACGGGTTATGCGATATGCGTTATGCGTTATGACTTTTTCATTGAGCGTTATGCGTTATGCGATATGCGTTATGCGTTATGCGTTATGCGTTATGCGTTATGCGTTATGCGTTATGCGTTATGCGTTATGCGTTATGCGTTATGCGTTATGCGTTATGCGTTATGCGTTATGCGTTATGCGTTATGCGTTAAGCGTTATACGTTATGCGTTATGCGTTATGTGTTATGCGTTATGCGTTATGTGTTATGCGTTGTGCTTTACGGGTTATGCGATATGCGTTATGCGTTATGACTTTTTCATTGAGCGTTATGCGTTATGCGATATGCGTTATGCGTTATGCGTTATGCGTTATGCGTTATGCGTTATGCGTTATGCGTTATGCGTTATGCGTTATGCGTTATGCGTTATGCGGTATGCGTTATGTGTTATGCGTTATGCGTTATGCGTTATGCGTTATGCGTTATGCGTTATGCGATATGCGTCATGCGTTAAGCGTTATGCGTTATGCATTATGCGTTATCCGTTATGCGTTATGCGTTATGCGTTATGCGATATGCGTTATGCGTTATGCGTTATGCGTTATGCGTTATGCGTTATGCGTTATGCGTTATGCGTTATGCGTTATGCGTTATGCGTTATGCGTTATGCGTTATGCGTTATGCGTTATGCGTTATGCGTTATGCGTTATGCGTTATGCGTTATGTGTTATGCGTTGTGCATTACGGGTTATGCGATATCCGTTATGCGTTATGACTTTTTCATTGAGCGTTATGCGTTATGCGTAATGCGTTATGCATTATGCGTTATGCGTTATGCGTTATGCGTTATGCGTTATGCGTTATGCGTTAAGCGTTATACGTTATGCGATATGCGTTATGCGTTATGCGTTATGCGTTATGCGTTGTGCGTCATGCGTTATCCGTTAGGCGTT
This sequence comes from Lasioglossum baleicum, assembly GCF_051020765.1. Taxonomy (NCBI): domain Eukaryota; kingdom Metazoa; phylum Arthropoda; class Insecta; order Hymenoptera; family Halictidae; genus Lasioglossum; species Lasioglossum baleicum. The sequence continues at coordinate 18,309 of NW_027469221.1, forward strand.
ATGCGTTATGCGTTATGCGTAATGCGTTATGCGTTATGCGTTATGCGTTATGCGTTATGCGATATGCGTTATGCGTTATGCGTTATGCGTTATGCGTTATGCGTTATGCGTTATGCGTTATGAGTTATGCGTTATGCGTTATGCGTTATGCGTTATGCGTTATGCGTTATGCGATATGCGTCATGCGTTAAGCGTTATGCGTTATGCATTATGCGTTATCCGTTATGCGTTATGCGTTATGCGTTATGCGTTATGCGTTATGCGTTATGCGTTATGCGTTATGCGTTATGCGTTATGCGTTATGCGTTATGCGTTATGCGTTATGCGTTATGCGTTATGCGTTATGCGTTATGCGTTATGCGTTATGCGTTATGCGTTATGCGTTATGCGTTATGCGTTATGCGTTATGCGTTATGCGTTATGCGTTATGCGTTATGCGTTATGCGTTATGCGTTATGCGTTATGTGTTATGCGTTGTGCTTTACGGGTTATGCGATATCCGTTATGCGTTATGACTTTTTCATTGAGCGTTATGCGTTATGCGTAATGCGTTATGCATTATGCGTTATGCGTTATGCGTTATGCGTCATGCGTTATCCGTTATGCGTTATGCGTTATGCGTTATGCGTTATGCGTAATGCGTTATGCGTTATGCGTTATGCGTTATGCGTTATGCGTTATGCGATATGCGTTATTCGTTATGCGTTATGCGTTATGAGTTATGCGTTATGCGTTATGCGTTATGCGTTATGCGTTATGCGTTATGCGTTATGCGTTATGCGTTATGCGTTATGCGTTATGCGTTATGCGTTATGCGTTATGCGTTATGCGTTAAGCGTTATACGTTATGCGATATGCGTTATGCGTTATGCGTTATGCGTTATGCGTTATGCGTCATGCGTTATGTGTTATGCGTTATGCGTTATGCGTTATGCGTAATGCGTTATGCGTTATGCGTTATGCGTTATGCGTTATGCGTTATGCGTCATGCGTTATCCGTTATGCGTTATGCGTTATGCGTTATGCGTAATGCGTTATGCGTTATGCGTTATGCGTAATGCGTTATGCGTTATGCGTTATGCGTTATGCGTTATGCGTTATGCGTTATGCGTTATGCGTTATGCGATATGCGTTATTCGTTATGCGTTATGCGTTATGCGTTATGCGTTATGCGTTATGCGTTATGCGTTATGCGTTATGCGTTATGCGTTATGCGTTATGCGTTATGCGTTATGCGTAATGCGTTATGCGTTATGCGTTATGCGTTATGCGTTATGCGTTATGCGTTATGCGTTATGCGTTATGCGTTATGCGTTATGCGTTATGCGTTATGCGATATGTGTTATTCGTTATGCGTTATGCGTTATGCGTTATGCGTTATGCGTTATGCGATATGCGTTATGCGTTATGCGTTATCCGTTATGCGTTATGCGTTATGCGTTAAGCGTTAATCGTTATGCGTTATGCGTTATGCGATATGCGTTATGCGTTATGCGTTATGCGTCATGCGTTATGCGTTATGCGTTATGCGTTATGCGTTATGCGTTATGCGTTATGCGTTATGCGCTATGCGTTATGCGTTATGCGTTATGCGTTATGCGTTATGCGTTATGCGTTATGTGTTATGCGTTATGCGTTATGCGTTATGCGTTATGCGTTATGCGTTATGCGTTATGCGTTATGCGTTATGCGTTATGCGTTATGCGTTATGCGTTATGCGTTATGCGTCATGCGTTATGCGTTATGCGTTATGCGTTATGCGTTATGCGTTATGCGTTAAGCGTTATACGTTATGCGATATGCGTTATGCGTTATGCGTTATGCGTTATGCGTTATGCGTCATGCGTTATCCGTTATGCGTTATGCGTTATGCGTTATGCGTAATGCGTTATGCGTTATGCGTTATGCGTTACGCGTTATGCGTTATGCGTTATGCGTTATGCGTTATGCGTTATGCGTTATGCGTCATGCGTTATGCGTTATGCGTTATGCGTTATGCGTTACGCGTTATGCGTTATGCGTTATGCGTTATGCGTTATGCGTTATGCGTTATGCGTTAAGCGTTATACGTTATGCGTTATGCGTTATGTGTTATGCGTTATGCGTTATGTGTTATGCGTTATGCGTTATGTGTTATGCGTTGTGCTTTACGGGTTATGCGATATGCGTTATGCGTTATGACTTTTTCATTGAGCGTTATGCGTTATGCGATATGCGTTATGCGTTATGCGTTATGCGTTATGCGTTATGCGATATGCGATATTCGTTATGCGTTATGCGTTATGCGTTATGCGTTATGAGTTATGCGTTATGCGTTATGCGTTATGCGTTATGCGTTATGCGTTATGCGTTATGCGTTATGCGTTATGCGTTATGCGTTATGCGTTATGCGTTATGCGTTATGCGTTAAGCGTTATACGTTATGCGATATGCGTTATGCGTTATGCGTTATGCGTTATGCGTTATGCGTCATGCGTTATGTGTTATGCGTTATGCGTTATGCGTTATGCGTAATGCGTTATGCGTTATGCGTTATGCGTTATGCGTTATGCGTTATGCGTCATGCGTTATCCGTTATGCGTTATGCGTTATGCGTTATGCGTAATGCGTTATGCGTTATGCGTTATGCGTAATGCGTTATGCGTTATGCGTTATGCGTTATGCGTTATGCGTTATGCGTTATGCGTTATGCGTTATGCGATATGCGTTATTCGTTATGCGTTATGCGTTATGCGTTATGCGTTATGCGTTATGCGTTATGCGTTATGCGTTATGCGTTATGCGTTATGCGTTATGCGTTATGCGTAATGCGTTATGCGTTATGCGTTATGCGTTATGCGTTATGCGTTATGCGATATGCGTTATTCGTTATGCGTTATGCGTTATGCGTTATGCGTTATGAGTTATGCGTTATGCGTTATGCGTTATGCGTTATGCGTTATGCGTTATGCGTTATGCGTTATGCGTTATGCGTTATGCGTTATGCGTTATGCGTTATGCGTTAAGCGTTATACGTTATGCGATATGCGTTATGCGTTATGCGTTATGCGTTATGCGTTATGCGTCATGCGTTATGTGTTATGCGTTATGCGTTATGCGTTATGCGTAATGCGTTATGCGTTATGCGTTATGCGTTATGCGTTATGCGTTATGCGTCATGCGTTATCCGTTATGCGTTATGCGTTATGCGTTATGCGTAATGCGTTATGCGTTATGCGTTATGCGTAATGCGTTATGCGTTATGCGTTATGCGTTATGCGTTATGCGTTATGCGTTATGCGTTATGCGTTATGCGATATGCGTTATTCGTTATGCGTTATGCGTTATGCGTTATGCGTTATGCGTTATGCGTTATGCGTTATGCGTTATGCGTTATGCGTTATGCGTTATGCGTTATGCGTAATGCGTTATGCGTTATGCGTTATGCGTTATGCGTTATGCGTTATGCGTTATGCGTTATGCGTTATGCGTTATGCGTTATGCGTTATGCGATATGTGTTATTCGTTATGCGTTATGCGTTATGCGTTATGCGTTATGCGTTATGCGTTATGCGATATGCGTTATTCGTTATGCGTTATGCGTTATGCGTTATGCGTTATGCGTTATGCGTTATGTGTTATGCGTTATGCGTTATGCGTTATGCGTTATGCGTTATGCGTTATGCGTTATGCGTTATGCGTTATGCGTTATGCGTTATGCGTTATGCGTTATGCGTTATGCGTCATGCGTTATGCGTTATGCGTTATGCGTTATGCGTTATGCGTTATGCGTTATGCGTTAAGCGTTATACGTTATGCGATATGCGTTATGCGTTATGCGTTATGCGTTATGCGTTATGCGTCATGCGTTATCCGTTATGCGTTATGCGTTATGCGTTATGCGTAATGCGTTATGCGTTATGCGTTATGCGTTACGCGTTATGCGTTATGCGTTATGCGTTATGCGTTATGCGTTATGCGTTATGCGTCATGCGTTATGCGTTATGCGTTATGCGTTATGCGTTACGCGTTATGCGTTATGCGTTATGCGTTATGCGTTATGCGTTATGCGTTATGCGTTATACGTTATGCGTTATGCGTTATGTGTTATGCGTTATGCGTTATGTGTTATGCGTTATGCGTTATGTGTTATGCGTTGTGCTTTACGGGTTATGCGATATGCGTTATGCGTTATGACTTTTTCATTGAGCGTTATGCGTTATGCGATATGCGTTATGCGTTATGCGTTATGCGTTATGCGTTATGCGATATGCGATATTCGTTATGCGTTATGCGTTATGCGTTATGCGTTATGAGTTATGCGTTATGCGTTATGCGTTATGCGTTATGCGTTATGCGTTATGCGTTATGCGTTATGCGTTATGCGTTATGCGTTATGCGTTATGCGTTATGCGTTATGCGTTAAGCGTTATACGTTATGCGATATGCGTTATGCGTTATGCGTTATGCGTTATGCGTTATGCGTCATGCGTTATGTGTTATGCGTTATGCGTTATGCGTTATGCGTAATGCGTTATGCGTTATGCGTTATGCGTTATGCGTTATGCGTTATGCGTCATGCGTTATCCGTTATGCGTTATGCGTTATGCGTTATGCGTAATGCGTAATGCGTTATGCGTTATGCGTAATGCGTTATGCGTTATGCGTTATGCGTTATGCGTTATGCGTTATGCGTTATGCGTTATGCGATATGCGTTATTCGTTATGCGTTATGCGTTATGCGTTATGCGTTATGCGTTATGCGTTATGCGTTATGCGTTATGCGTTATGCGTTATGCGTTATGCGTAATGCGTTATGCGTTATGCGTTATGCGTTATGCGTTATGCGTTATGCGTTATGCGTTATGCGTTATGCGTTATGCGATATGTGTTATTCGTTATGCGTTATGCGTTATGCGTTATGCGTTATGCGTTATGCGTTATGCGTTATGCGATATGCGTTATTCGTTATGCGTTATGCGTTATGCGTTATGCGTTATGCGTTATGCGTTATGTGTTATGCGTTATGCGTTATGCGTTATGCGTTATGCGTTATGCGTTATGCGTTATGCGTTATGCGTTATGCGTTATGCGTTATGCGTTATGCGTTATGCGTTATGCGTTATGCGTTATGCGTCATGCGTTATGCGTTATGCGTTATGCGTTATGCGTTATGCGTTATGCGTTAAGCGTTATACGTTATGCGATATGCGTTATGCGTTATGCGTTATGCGTTATGCGTTATGCGTCATGCGTTATCCGTTATGCGTTATGCGTTATGCGTTATGCGTAATGCGTTATGCGTTATGCGTTATGCGTTACGCGTTATGCGTTATGCGTTATGCGTTATGCGTTATGCGTTATGCGTTATGCGTCATGCGTTATGCGTTATGCGTTATGCGTTATGCGTTACGCGTTATGCGTTATGCGTTATGCGTTATGCGTTATGCGTTATGCGTTAAGCGTTATACGTTATGCGATATGCGTTATGCGTTATGCGTTGTGCGTCATGCGTTATGCGTTATGCGTTATGCGTTATGCGTTATGCGTTATGCGTTATGCGTTATGCGTTATGCGTTATACGTTATGCGTTATGCGTTATGCGTTATGCGTTATGCGTTATGCGTTATGCGTTATGCGTTATGCGTTATGCGTTATGCTTTATGCGTTATGCGATGTGCGTTATGCGTTATGCGTTATGCGTTATGCGTTAAGCATTATGACTTTTTCATTGAGCGTTATGCGTTATGACTTTTCCATTGAGCGTTATGCGTTATGCGTAATGCGTTATGCATTATGCGTTATGCGTTATGCGTTATGCGTTATGCGTTATGCGTTAAGCGTTATACGTTATGCGATATGCGTTATGCGTTATGCGTTGTGCGTCATGCGTTATCCGTTATGCGTTATGCGTTATGCGTTATGCGTAATGCGTTATGCGTTATGCGTTATGCGATATGCGTTATGCGTTATGCGTTATGCGTTATGCGTTATGCGTTATGCGTTATGCGTTATGCGTTATGCGTTATGCGTTATGCGTTATGCGTTATGCGTTATGCGTTATGCGTTATGCGTTATGCGTTATGCGTTATGCGTTATGCGTTATGCGTTATGCGATATGCGTCATGCGTTAAGCGTTATGCGTTATGCATTATGCGTTATCCGTTATGCGTTATGCGTTATGCGTTATGCGTTATGCGTTATGCGTTATGCGTTATGCGTTATGCGATATGCGTTATTCGTAATGCGTTATGCGTTATGCGTTATGCGTTATGCGTTATGCGTTATGCGTTATGCGTTATGCGTTATGCGTTATGCGTTATGCGATATGCGTTATGCGTTATGCGTTATGCGTTATGCGTTATGCGTTATGCGTTATGCGTTATGCGTTATGCGTTATGCGTTATGCGTTATGCGTCATGCGTTATCCGTTATGCGTTATGCGTTATGCGTTATGCGTAATGCGTTATGCGTTATGCGTTATGCGTAATGCGTTATGCGTTATGCGTTATGCGTTATGCGTAATGCGTTATGCGTTATGCGTTATGCGTTATGCGTTATGCGTTATGCGATATGCGTTATTCGTTATGCGTTATGCGTTATGCGTTATGCGTTATGCGTTATGCGTTATGCGTTATGCGTTATGCGTTATGCGTTATGCGTTATGCGTTATGCGTTATGCGTTATGCGTTATGCGTTATGCGTTATGCGTTAAGCGTTATACGTTATGCGATATGCGTTATGCGTTATGCGTTATGCGTTATGCGTTATGCGTCATGCGTTATGTGTTATGCGTTATGCGTTATGCGTTATGCGTAATGCGTTATGCGTTATGCGTTATGCGTTATGCGTTATGCGTTATGCGTTATGCGATATGCGTTATTCGTAATGCGTTATGCGTTATGCGTTATGCGTTATGCGTTATGCATTATGCGTTATGCGTTATGCGTTATGCGTTATGCGTTATGCGTTATGCGTTATGCGTTATGCGTTATGCGTTATGCGTTATGCGTTATGCGTTAAGCGTTATATGTTATGCGATATGCGTTATGCGTTATGCGTTATGCGTTATGCGTTATGCGTTATGCGTTATGCGTCATGCGTTATCCGTTATGCGTTATGCGTTATGCGTTATGCGTAATGCGTTATGCGTTATGCGTTATGCGTAATGCGTTATGCGTTATGCGTTATGCGTTATGCGTTATGCGTTATGCGATATGCGTTATTCGTTATGCGTTATACGTTATGCGTTATGCGTTATGCGTTATGCGTTATGCGTTATGCGTTATGCGTTATGCGTTATGCGTTATGCGTTATGCGTTATGCGTTATGCGTTATGCGTTATGCGTCATGCGTTATGCGTTATGCGTTATGCGTTATGCGTTATGCGTTATGCGTTATGCGTTAAGCGTTATACGTTATGCGATATGCGTTATGCGTTATGCGTTATGCGTTATGCGATATGCGTTATTCGTAATGCGTTATGCGTTATGCGTTATGCGTTATGCGTTATGCGTTATGCGTTATGCGTTATGCGTTATGCGTTATGCGTTATGCGTTATGCGTTATGCGTTATGCGTTATGCGTTATGCGTTATGCGTTATGCGTTATGCGTTATGCGTTATGCGTTATGCGTTATGCATTATGCGTTATCCGTTATGCGTTATGCGTTATGCGTTATGCGTTATGCGTTATGCGTTATGCGATATGCGTTATTCGTAATGCGTTATGCGTTATGCGTTATGCGTTATGCGTTATACGTTATGCGTTATGCGTTATGCGTTATGCGTTATGCGTTATGCGTTATGCGATATGCGTTATGCGTTATGCGTTATGCGTTATGCGTTATGCGTTATGCGTTATGCGTTATGCGTTATGCGTTATGCGTCATGCGTTATCCGTTATGCGTTATGCGTTATGCGTTATGCGTAATGCGTTATGCGTTATGCGTTATGCGTAATGCGTTATGCGTTATGCGTTATGCGTTATGCGTAATGCGTTATGCGTTATGCGTTATGCGTTATGCGTTATGCGATATGCGTTATTCGTTATGCGTTATGCGTTATGCGTTATGCGTTATGCGTTATGCGTTATGCGTTATGCGATATGCGTTATTCGTTATGCGTTATACGTTATGCGTTATGCGTTATGCGTTATGCGTTATGCGTTATGCGTTATGCGTTATGCGTTATGCGTTATGCGTTATGCGTTATGCGTTATGCGTTATGCGTTATGCGTCATGCGTTATGCGTTATGCGTTATGCGTTATGCGTTATGCGTTATGCGTTATGCGTTATGCGTTAAGCGTTATACGTTATGCGATATGCGTTATGCGTTATGCGTTATGCGTTATGCGATATGCGTTATTCGTAATGCGTTATGCGTTATGCGTTATGCGTTATGCGTTATGCGTTATGCGTTATGCGTTATGCGTTATGCGTTATGCGTTATGCGTTATGCGTTATGCGTTATGCGTTATGCGTTATGCGTTATGCGTTATGCGTTATGCGTTATGCGTTATGCGTTATGCGTTATGCGTTATGCGTTATGCGATATGCGTCATGCGTTAAGCGTTATGCGTTATGCATTATGCGTTATCCGTTATGCGTTATGCGTTATGCGTTATGCGTTATGCGTTATGCGTTATGCGATATGCGTTATTCGTAATGCGTTATGCGTTATGCGTTATGCGTTATGCGTTATACGTTATGCGTTATGCGTTATGCGTTATGCGTTATGCGTTATGCGTTATGCGATATGCGTTATGCGTTATGCGTTATGCGTTATGCGTTATGCGTTATGCGTTATGCGTTATGCGTTATGCGTTATGCGTCATGCGTTATCCGTTATGCGTTATGCGTTATGCGTTATGCGTAATGCGTTATGCGTTATGCGTTATGCGTAATGCGTTATGCGTTATGCGTTATGCGTTATGCGTAATGCGTTATGCGTTATGCGTTATGCGTTATGCGTTATGCGATATGCGTTATTCGTTATGCGTTATGCGTTATGCGTTATGCGTTATGCGTTATGCGTTATGCGATATGCGTTATTCGTTATGCGTTATGCGTTATGCGTTATGCGTTATGCGTTATGCGTTATGCGTTATGCGTTATGCGTTATGCGTTATGCGTTATGCGTTATGCGTTATGCGTTATGCGTTATGCGTTATGCGTTATGCGTTATGCGTTATGCGTTATGCGTTATGCGTTATGCGTTATGCGTTATGCGTTATGCGTTATGCGATATGCGTTATTCGTTATGCGTTATACGTTATGCGTTATGCGTTATGCGTTATGCGTTATGCGTTATGCGTTATGCGTTATGCGTTATGCGTTATGCGTTATGCGTTATGCGTTATGCGTTATGCGTCATGCGTTATGCGTTATGCGTTATGCGTTATGCGTTATGCGTTATGCGTTATGCGTTAAGCGTTATACGTTATGCGATATGCGTTATGCGTTATGCGTTATGCGTTATGCGATATGCGTTATTCGTAATGCGTTATGCGTTATGCGTTATGCGTTATGCGTTATGCGTTATGCGTTATGCGTTATGCGTTATGCGTTATGCGTTATGCGTTATGCGTTATGCGTTATGCGTTATGCGTTATGCGTTATGCGTTATGCGTTATGCGTTATGCGTTATGCGTTATACGTTATGCGTTATGCGTTATGCGATATGCGTCATGCGTTAAGCGTTATGCGTTATGCATTATGCGTTATCCGTTATGCGTTATGCGTTATGCGTTATGCGTTATGCGTTATGCGTTATGCGTTATGCGATATGCGTTATTCGTAATGCGTTATGCGTTATGCGTTATGCGTTATGCGTTATACGTTATGCGTTATGCGTTATGCGTTATGCGTTATGCGTTATGCGTTATGCGATATGCGTTATGCGTTATGCGTTATGCGTTATGCGTTATGCGTTATGCGTTATGCGTTATGCGTTATGCGTTATGCGTCATGCGTTATCCGTTATGCGTTATGCGTTATGCGTTATGCGTAATGCGTTATGCGTTATGCGTTATGCGTAATGCGTTATGCGTTATGCGTTATGCGTTATGCGTAATGCGTTATGCGTTATGCGTTATGCGTTATGCGTTATGCGATATGCGTTATTCGTTATGCGTTATGCGTTATGCGTTATGCGTTATGCGTTATGCGTTATGCGATATGCGTTATTCGTTATGCGTTATGCGTTATGCGTTATGCGTTATGCGTTATGCGTTATGCGTTATGCGTTATGCGTTATGCGTTATGCGTTATGCGTTATGCGTTATGCGTTATGCGTTATGCGTTATGCGTTATGCGTTATGCGTTATGCGTTATGCGTTATGCGTTATGCGTTATGCGTTATGCGTTATGCGTTATGCGTTATGCGTTATGCGTTATGCGTTAAGCGTTATACGTTATGCGATATGCGTTATGCGTTATGCGTTATGCGTTATGCGTTATGCGTCATGCGTTATGTGTTATGCGTTATGCGTTATGCGTTATGCGTAATGCGTTATGCGTTATGCGTTATGCGTTATGCGTTATGCGTTATGCGATATGCGTTATTCGTAATGCGTTATGCGTTATGCGTTATGCGTTATGCGTTATGCGTTATGCGTTATGCGTTATGCGTTATGCGTTATGCGTTATGCGTTATGCGTTATGCGTTATGCGTTATGCGTTATGCGTTATGCGTTACGCGTTATGCGTTATGCGTTAAGCGTTATATGTTATGCGATATGCGTTATGCGTTATGCGTTATGCGTTATGCGTTATGCGTTATGCGTTATGCGTTATGCGTTATGCGTCATGCGTTATCCGTTATGCGTTATGCGTTATGCGTTATGCGTAATGCGTTATGCGTTATGCGTTATGCGTAATGCGTTATGCGTTATGCGTTATGCGTTATGCGTTATGCGTTATGCGTTATGCGTTATGCGATATGCGTTATTCGTTATGCGTTATGCGTTATGCGTTATGCGTTATGCGTTATGCGTTATGCGTTATGCGTTATGCGTTATGCGTTATGCGTTATGCGTTATGCGTTATGCGTTATGCGTTATGCGTCATGCGTTATGCGTTATGCGTTATGCGTTATGCGTTATGCGTTATGCGTTATGCGTTATGCGTTATGCGTTATGCGTTAAGCGTTATACGTTATGCGATATGCCTTATGCGTTATGCGTTATGCGTTATGCGATATGCGTTATTCGTAATGCGTTATGCGTTATGCGTTATGCGTTATGCGTTATGCGTTATGCGTTATGCGTTATGCGTTATGCGTTATGCGTTATGCGTTATGCGTTATGCGTTATGCGTTATGCGTTATGCGTTATGCGTTATGCGTTATGCGTTATGCGTTATGCGTTATGCGTTATGCGTTATGCGTTATGCGTTAAGCGTTATGCGTTATGTGTTATGCGTTGTGCATTACGGGTTATGCGATATCCGTTATGCGTTATGACTTTTTCATTGAGCGTTATGCGTTATGCGGAATGCGTTATGCATTATGCGTTATGCGTTATGCGTTAAGCGTTATACGTTATGCGATATGCGTTATGCGTTATGCGTTATGCGTTATGCGTTGTGCGTCATGCGTTATCCGTTATGCGTTATGCGTTATGCGTTATGCGTAATGCGTTATGCGTTATGCGTTATGCGTTATGCGTTATGCGATATGCGTTATGCGTTATGCGTTATGCGTTATGCGTTATGCGTTATGCGTTATGCGTTATGCGTTATGCGTTATGCGTTATGCGTTATGCGTTATGCGTTATGCGTTATGCGTTATGCGTTATGCGTTATGCGTTATGCGTTACGCGTTATGCGTTATGCGTTATGCGTTATGCGTTATGCGTTATGCGTTATGCGTTATGCGTTATGCGTTATGCGTTATGCGTTATGCGATATGCGTCATGCGTTAAGCGTTATGCGTTATGCATTATGCCTTATCCGTTATGCGTTATGCGTTATGCGTTATGCGTTATGCGTTATGCGTTATGCGTTATGCGTTATGCGTTATGCGTTATGCGTTATGCGTTATGCGTTATGCGTTATGCGTTATGCGTTATGCGTTATGCGTTATGCGTTATGCGTTATGCGTTATGCGTTATGCGTTATGCGTTATGCGTTATGCGTTATGCGTTATGCGTTATGCGTTATGCGTTATGCGTTATGCGTTATGCGTTATGCGTTATGCGTTATGCGTTATGCGTTATGCGTTATGTGTTATGCGTTGTGCTTTACGGGTTATGCGATATCCGTTATGCGTTATGACTTTTTCATTGAGCGTTATGCGTTATGCGTAATGCGTTATGCATTATGCGTTATGCGTTATGCGTTATGCGTCATGCGTTATCCGTTATGCGTTATGCGTTATGCGTTATGCGTTACGCGTAATGCGTTATGCGTTATGCGTTATGCGTTATGCGATATGCGTTATTCGTTATGCGTTATGCGTTATGCGTTATGCGTTATGCGTTATGCGTTATGCGTTATGCGTTATGCGTTATGCGTTATGCGTTATGCGTTATGCGTTATGCGTTATGCGTTATGCGTTATGCGTTATGCGTTAAGCGTTATACGTTATGCGATATGCGTTATGCGTTATGCGTTATGCGTTATGCGTTATGCGTTATGCGTTATGCGTTATGCGTTATGCGTTATGCGTTATGCGTTATGCGTTATGCGTTATGCGTTATGCGTTATGCGTTATGCGTTATGCGTTATGCGTTATGCGTTATGCGTTATGCGTTATGCGTTATGCGTTATGCGTTATGCGTTATGCGATATGCGTCATGCGTTAAGCGTTATGCGTTATGCATTATGCGTTATCCGTTATGCGTTATGCGTTATGCGTTATGCGTTATGCGTTATGCGTTATGCGTTATGCGTTATGCGTTATGCGATATGCGTTATTCGTAATGCGTTATGCGTTATGCGTTATGCGTTATGCGTTATGCGTTATGCGTTATGCGTTATGCGTTATGCGATATGCGTTATGCGTTATGCGTTATGCGTTATGCGTTATGCGTTATGCGTTATGCGTTATGCGTTATGCGTTATGCGTTATGCGTTATGCGTCATGCGTTATCCGTTATGCGTTATGCGTTATGCGTTATGCGTAATGCGTTATGCGTTATGCGTTATGCGTAATGCGTTATGCGTTATGCGTTATGCGTTATGCGTAATGCGTTATGCGTTATGCGTTATGCGTTATGCGTTATGCGTTATGCGATATGCGTTATTCGTTATGCGTTATGCGTTATGCGTTATGCGTTATGCGTTATGCGTTATGCGTTATGCGTTATGCGTTATGCGTTATGCGTTATGCGTTATGCGTTATGCGTTATGCGTTATGCGTTATGCGTTATGCGTTATGCGTTATGCGTTATGCGTTATGCGTTAAGCGTTATACGTTATGCGATATGCGTTATGCGTTATGCGTTATGCGTTATGCGTCATGCGTTATGTGTTATGCGTTATGCGTTATGCGTTATGCGTAATGCGTTATGCGTTATGCGTTATGCGTTATGCGTTATGCGTTATGCGTTATGCGATATGCGTTATTCGTAATGCGTTATGCGTTATGCGTTATGCGTTATGCGTTATGCATTATGCGTTATGCGTTATGCGTTATGCGTTATGCTTTATGCGTTATGCGTTATGCGTTATGCGTTATGCGTTATGCGTTATGCGTTATGCGTTAAGCGTTATATGTTATGCGATATGCGTTATGCGTTATGCGTTATGCGTTATGCGTTATGCGTTATGCGTTATGCGTCATGCGTTATCCGTTATGCGTTATGCGTTATGCGTTATGCGTAATGCGTTATGCGTTATGCGTTATGCGTAATGCGTTATGCGTTATGCGTTATGCGTTATGCGTTATGCGTTATGCGATATGCGTTATTCGTTATGCGTTATACGTTATGCGTTATGCGTTATGCGTTATGCGTTATGCGTTATGCGTTATGCGTTATGCGTTATGCGTTATGCGTTATGCGTTATGCGTTATGCGTTATGCGTTATGCGTCATGCGTTATGCGTTATGCGTTATGCGTTATGCGTTATGCGTTATGCGTTATGCGTTATGCGTTAAGCGTTATACGTTATGCGATATGCGTTATGCGTTATGCGTTATGCGATATGCGTTATTCGTAATGCGTTATGCGTTATGCGTTATGCGTTATGCGTTATGCGTTATGCGTTATGCGTTATGCGTTATGCGTTATGCGTTATGCGTTATGCGTTATGCGTTATGCGTTATGCGTTATGCGTTATGCGTTATGCGTTATGCGTTATGCGTTATGCGTTATGCGTTATGCGTTATGCGTTATGCGTTATGCGTTATGCGTTATGCGTTATGCGTTATGCGTTATGCGATATGCGTCATGCGTTAAGCGTTATGCGTTATGCATTATGCGTTATCCGTTATGCGTTATGCGTTATGCGTTATGCGTTATGCGTTATGCGTTATGCGATATGCGTTATTCGTAATGCGTTATGCGTTATGCGTTATGCGTTATACGTTATGCGTTATGCGTTATGCGTTATGCGTTATGCGTTATGCGTTATGCGATATGCGTTATGCGTTATGCGTTATGCGTTATGCGTTATGCGTTATGCGTTATGCGTTATGCGTTATGCGTTATGCGTTATGCGTCATGCGTTATCCGTTATGCGTTATGCGTTATGCGTTATGCGTAATGCGTTATGCGTTATGCGTTATGCGTAATGCGTTATGCGTTATGCGTTATGCGTTATGCGTAATGCGTTATGCGTTATGCGTTATGCGTTATGCGTTATGCGTTATGCGTTATGCGATATGCGTTATTCGTTATGCGTTATGCGTTATGCGTTATGCGTTATGCGTTATGCGTTATGCGATATGCGTTATTCGTTATGCGTTATGCGTTATGCGTTATGCGTTATGCGTTATGCGTTATGCGTTATGCGTTATGCGTTATGCGTTATGCGTTATGCGTTATGCGTTATGCGTTATGCGTTATGCGTTATGCGTTATGCGTTATGCGTTATGCATTATGCGTTATGCGTTATGCGTTATGCGTTATGCGTTATGCGTTATGCGTTATGCGTTAAGCGTTATACGTTATGCGATATGCGTTATGCGTTATGCGTTATGCGTTATGCGTTATGCGTCATGCGTTATGTGTTATGCGTTATGCGTTATGCGTTATGCGTAATGCGTTATGCGTTATGCGTTATGCGTTATGCGTTATGCGTTATGCGATATGCGTTATTCGTAATGCGTTATGCGTTATGCGTTATGCGTTATGCGTTATGCGTTATGCGTTATGCGTTATGCGTTATGCGTTATGCGTTATGCGTTATGCGTTATGCGTTATGCGTTATGCGTTATGCGTTATGCGTTATGCGTTATGCGTTATGCGTTACGCGTTATGCGTTATGCGTTAAGCGTTATATGTTATGCGATATGCGTTATGCGTTATGCGTTATGCGTTATGCGTTATGCGTTATGCGTTATGCGTTATGCGTTATGCGTTATGCGTTATGCGTTATGCGTCATGCGTTATCCGTTATGCGTTATGCGTTATGCGTTATGCGTAATGCGTTATGCGTTATGCGTTATGCGTAATGCGTTATGCGTTATGCGTTATGCGTTATGCGTTATGCGTTATGCGTTATGCGATATGCGTTATTCGTTATGCGTTATGCGTTATGCGTTATGCGTTATGCGTTATGCGTTATGCGTTATGCGTTATGCGTTATGCGTTATGCGTTATGCGTTATGCGTTATGCGTTATGCGTTATGCGTTATGCGTTATGCGTCATGCGTTATGCGTTATGCGTTATGCGTTATGCGTTATGCGTTATGCGTTATGCGTTATGCGTTATGCGTTAAGCGTTATACGTTATGCGATATGCCTTATGCGTTATGCGTTATGCGTTATGCGATATGCGTTATTCGTAATGCGTTATGCGTTATGCGTTATGCGTTATGCGTTATGCGTTATGCGTTATGCGTTATGCGTTATGCGTTATGCGTTATGCGTTATGCGTTATGCGTTATGCGTTATGCGTTATGCGTTATGCGTTATGCGTTATGCGTTATGCGTTATGCGTTATGCGTTATGCGTTATGCGTTATGCGTTATGCGTTATGCGTTAAGCGTTATGCGTTATGTGTTATGCGTTGTGCATTACGGGTTATGCGATATCCGTTATGCGTTATGACTTTTTCATTGAGCGTTATGCGTTATGCGGAATGCGTTATGCATTATGCGTTATGCGTTATGCGTTAAGCGTTATACGTTATGCGATATGCGTTATGCGTTATGCGTTATGCGTTATGCGTTGTGCGTCATGCGTTATCCGTTATGCGTTATGCGTTATGCGTTATGCGTAATGCGTTATGCGTTATGCGTTATGCGTTATGCGTTATGCGATATGCGTTATGCGTTATGCGTTATGCGTTATGCGTTATGCGTTATGCGTTATGCGTTATGCGTTATGCGTTATGCGTTATGCGTTATGCGTTATGCGTTATGCGTTATGCGTTACGCGTTATGCGTTATGCGTTATGCGTTATGCGTTATGCGTTATGCGTTATGCGTTATGCGTTATGCGTTATGCGTTATGCGTTATGCGTTATGCGATATGCGTCATGCGTTAAGCGTTATGCGTTATGCATTATGCCTTATCCGTTATGCGTTATGCGTTATGCGTTATGCGTTATGCGTTATGCGTTATGCGTTATGCGTTATGCGTTATGCGTTATGCGTTATGCGTTATGCGTTATGCGTTATGCGTTATGCGTTATGCGTTATGCGTTATGCGTTATGCGTTATGCGTTATGCGTTATGCGTTATGCGTTATGCGTTATGCGTTATGCGTTATGCGTTATGCGTTATGCGTTATGCGTTATGCGTTATGCGTTATGCGTTATGCGTTATGCGTTATGCGTTATGCGTTATGCGTTATGCGTTATGTGTTATGCGTTGTGCTTTACGGGTTATGCGATATCCGTTATGCGTTATGACTTTTTCATTGAGCGTTATGCGTTATGCGTAATGCGTTATGCATTATGCGTTATGCGTTATGCGTTATGCGTCATGCGTTATCCGTTATGCGTTATGCGTTATGCGTTATGCGTTACGCGTAATGCGTTATGCGTTATGCGTTATGCGTTATGCGATATGCGTTATTCGTTATGCGTTATGCGTTATGCGTTATGCGTTATGCGTTATGCGTTATGCGTTATGCGTTATGCGTTATGCGTTATGCGTTATGCGTTATGCGTTAAGCGTTATACGTTATGCGATATGCGTTATGCGTTATGCGTTATGCGTTATGCGTTATGCGTTATGCGTCATGCGTTATCCGTTATGCGTTATGCGTTATGCGTTATGCGTAATGCGTTATGCGTTATGCGTTATGCGTTATGCGTTATGCGTTATGCGTTATGCGTTATGCGTTATGCGTTATGCGTCATGCGTTATCCGTTATGCGTTATGCGTTATGCGTTATGCGTAATGCGTTATGCGTTATGCGTTATGCGTAATGCGTTATGCGTTATGCGTTATGCGTTATGCGTTATGCGTTATGCGTTATGCGTTATGCGTTATGCGATATGCGTTATTCGTTATGCGTTATGCGTTATGCGTTATGCGTTATGCGTTATGCGTTATGCGTTATGCGTTATGCGTTATGCGTTATGCGTTATGCGTTATGCGTTATGCGTCATGCGTTATGCGTTATGCGTTATGCGTTATGCGTTATGCGTTATGCGTTATGCGTTAAGCGTTATACGTTATGCGATATGCGTTATGCGTTATGCGTTATGCGTTATGCGTTATGCGTCATGCGTTATCCGTTATGCGTTATGCGTTATGCGTTATGCGTTATGCGTTATGCGTTATGCGTTATGCGTTATGCGTTATGCGTTATGCGTCATGCGTTATGCGTTATGCGTTATGCGTTATGCGTTATGCGTTATGCGTTATGCGTTATGCGTTATGCGTCATGCGTTATGCGTTATGCGTTATGCGTTATGCGTTATGCGTTATGCGTTATGCGTTATGCGTTAAGCGTTATACGTTATGCGTTATGCGTCATGCGTTATCCGTTATACGTTATGCGTTATGCGTTATGCGTAATGCGTTATGCGTTATGCGTTATGCGTTATGCGTTATGCGTTATGCGTTATGCGTTATGCGTTATGCGTTATGCGTTATGCGTTATGCGTTATGCGTCATGCGTTATCCGTTATGCGTTATGCGTTATGCGTAATGCGTTATGCGTTATGCGTTATGCGTAATGCGTTATGCGTTATGCGTTATGCGTTATGCGTTATGCGTTATGCGTTATGCGTCATGCGTTATCCGTTATGCGTTATGCGTTATGCGTTATGCGTTATGCGTAATGCGTTATGCGTTATGCGTTATGCGTAATGCGTTATGCGTTATGCGTTATGCGTTATGCGTTATGCGTTATGCGTTATGCGTTATGCGTTATGCGTTATGCGATATGCGTTATTCGTTATGCGTTATGCGTTATGCGTTATGCGTTATGCGTTATGCGTTATGCGTAATGCGTTATGCGTAATGCGTTATGCGTTATGCGTTATGCGTTATGCGTTATGCGTTATGCGTTATGCGATATGCGTTATTCGTTATGCGTTATGCGTTATGCGTTATGCGTTATGCGTTATGCGTTATGCGTTATGCGTTATGCGTTATGCGTTATGCGTTATGCGTTATGCGTTATGCGTTATGCGTTATGCGTTATGCGTTATGCGTTATGCGTTATGCGTTATGCGTTATGCGTTATGCGTTATGCGTTATGCGTTAAGCGTTATGCGTTATGTGTTATGCGTTGTGCATTACGGGTTATGCGATATCCGTTATGCGTTATGACTTTTTCATTGAGCGTTATGCGTTATGCGGAATGCGTTATGCATTATGCGTTATGCGTTATGCGTTAAGCGTTATACGTTATGCGATATGCGTTATGCGTTATGCGTTATGCGTTATGCGTTGTGCGTCATGCGTTATCCGTTATGCGTTATGCGTTATGCGTTATGCGTAATGCGTTATGCGTTATGCGTTATGCGTTATGCGTTATGCGATATGCGTTATGCGTTATGCGTTATGCGTTATGCGTTATGCGTTATGCGTTATGCGTTATGCGTTATGCGTTATGCGTTATGCGTTATGCGTTATGCGTTATGCGTTATGCGTTACGCGTTATGCGTTATGCGTTATGCGTTATGCGTTATGCGTTATGCGTTATGCGTTATGCGTTATGCGTTATGCGTTATGCGTTATGCGTTATGCGATATGCGTCATGCGTTAAGCGTTATGCGTTATGCATTATGCGTTATCCGTTATGCGTTATGCGTTATGCGTTATGCGTTATGCGTTATGCGTTATGCGTTATGCGTTATGCGTTATGCGTTATGCGTTATGCGTTATGCGTTATGCGTTATGCGTTATGCGTTATGCGTTATGCGTTATGCGTTATGCGTTATGCGTTATGCGTTATGCGTTATGTGTTATGCGTTGTGCTTTACGGGTTATGCGATATCCGTTATGCGTTATGACTTTTTCATTGAGCGTTATGCGTTATGCGTAATGCGTTATGCATTATGCGTTATGCGTTATGCGTTATGCGTCATGCGTTATCCGTTATGCGTTATGCGTTATGCGTTATGCGTTACGCGTAATGCGTTATGCGTTATGCGTTATGCGTTATGCGATATGCGTTATTCGTTATGCGTTATGCGTTATGCGTTATGCGTTATGCGTTATGCGTTATGCGTTATGCGTTATGCGTTATGCGTTATGCGTTATGCGTTATGCGTTATGCGTTATGCGTTAAGCGTTATACGTTATGCGATATGCGTTATGCGTTATGCGTTATGCGTTATGCGTTATGCGTCATGCGTTATGTGTTATGCGTTATGCGTTATGCGTTATGCGTAATGCGTTATGCGTTATGCGTTATGCGTTATGCGTTATGCGTTATGCGTTATGCGTCATGCGTTATCCGTTATGCGTTATGCGTTATGCGTTATGCGTAATGCGTTATGCGTTATGCGTTATGCGTAATGCGTTATGCGTTATGCGTTATGCGTTATGCGTTATGCGTTATGCGTTATGCGTTATGCGTTATGCGATATGCGTTATTCGTTATGCGTTATGCGTTATGCGTTATGCGTTATGCGTTATGCGTTATGCGTTATGCGTTATGCGTTATGCGTTATGCGTTATGCGTTATGCGTTATGCGTTATGCGTCATGCGTTATGCGTTATGCGTTATGCGTTATGCGTTATGCGTTATGCGTTATGCGTTAAGCGTTATACGTTATGCGATATGCGTTATGCGTTATGCGTTATGCGTTATGCGTTATGCGTCATGCGTTATCCGTTATGCGTTATGCGTTATGCGTTATGCGTTATGCGTTATGCGTTATGCGTTACGCGTTATGCGTTATGCGTTATGCGTTATGCGTTATGCGTTATGCGTTATGCGTCATGCGTTATGTGTTATGCGTTATGCGTTATGCGTTATGCGTAATGCGTTATGCGTTATGCGTTATGCGTTATGCGTTATGCGTTATGCGTTATCCGTTATGCGTTATGCGTTATGCGTTATGCGTAATGCGTTATGCGTTATGCGTTATGCGTAATGCGTTATGCGTTATGCGTTATGCGTTATGCGTTATGCGTTATGCGTTATGCGTTATGCGTTATGCGATATGCGTTATTCGTTATGCGTTATGCGTTATGCGTTATGCGTTATGCGTTATGCGTTATGCGTTATGCGTTATGCGTAATGCGTTATGCGTTATGCGTTATGCGTTATGCGTTATGCGTTATGCGTTATGCGTTATGCGTTATGCGATATGCGTTATTCGTTATGCGTTATGCGTTATGCGTTATGCGTTATGCGTTATGCGTTATGCGTTATGCGTTATGCGTTATGCGATAAGCGTTATTCGTTATGCGTTATGCGTTATGCGTTATGCGTCATGCGTTATGTGTTATGCGTTATGCGTTATGCGTTATGCGTAATGCGTTATGCGTTATGCGTTATGCGTTATGCGTTATGCGTTATGCGTTATGCGTCATGCGTTATCCGTTATGCGTTATGCGTTATGCGTTATGCGTAATGCGTTATGCGTTATGCGTTATGCGTAATGCGTTATGCGTTATGCGTTATGCGTTATGCGTTATGCGTTATGCGTTATGCGTTATGCGATATGCGTTATTCGTTATGCGTTATGCGTTATGCGTTATGCGTTATGCGTTATGCGTTATGCGTAATGCGTTATGCGTTATGCGTTATGCGTTATGCGTTATGCGTTATGCGTTATGCGTTATGCGATATGCGTTATTCGTTATGCGTTATGCGTTATGCGTTATGCGTTATGCGTTATGCGATATGCGTTATTCGTAATGCGTTATGCGTTATGCGTTATGCGTTATGCGTTATGCGTTATGCGTTATGCGTTATGCGTTATGCGTTATGCGTTATGCGTTATGCGTTATGCGTTATGCGTAATGCGTTATGCGTTATGCGTTATGCGTTATGCGTTATGCGTTATGCGTTATGCGATATGCGTTATTCGTAATGCGTTATGCGTTATGCGTTATGCGTTATGCGTTATGCATTATGCGTTATGCGTTATGCGTTATGCGTTATGCGTTATGCGTTATGCGTTATGCGATATGCGTTATTCGTTATGCGTTATGCGTTATGCGTTATCCGTTATGCGTTATGCGTTATGCGTTATGCGTAATGCGTTATGCGTTATGCGTTATGCGTAATGCGTTATGCGTTATGCGTTATGCGTTATGCGTTATACGTTATGCGTTATGCGTTATGCGATATGCGTTATTCGTTATGCGTTATGCGTTATGCGTTATGCGTTATGCGTTATGCGTTATGCGTTATGCGATATGCGTTATTCGTTATGCGTTATGGGTTATGCGTTATGCGTTATGCGTTATGCGTTATGCGTTATGCGTTATGCGATATGCGTTATTCGTTATGCGTTATGCGTTATGCGTTATGCGTTATGCGTTATGCGTTATGCGATATGCGTTATGCGTTATGCGTTATGCGTTATGCGTTATGCGTTATGCGTTATGCGTTATGAATTATGCGTCATGCGTTATGCGTTATGCGTTATGCGTTATGCGTTATGCGTTATGCGTTATGCGTTATGCGTTAAGCGTTATACGTTATGCGTTATGCGTCATGCGTTATCCGTTATACGTTATGCGTTATGCGTTATGCGTAATGCGTTATGCGTTATGCGTTATGCGTTATGCGTTATGCGTTATGCGTTATGCGTTATGCGTTATGCGTTATGCGTTATGCGTTATGCGTTATGCGTTATGCGTCATGCGTTATCCGTTATGCGTTATGCGTTATGCGTAATGCGTTATGCGTTATGCGTTATGCGTAATGCGTTATGCGTTATGCGTTATGCGTTATGCGTTATGCGTTATGCGTTATGCGTTATGCGTCATGCGTTATCCGTTATGCGTTATGCGTTATGCGTTATGCGTTATGCGTAATGCGTTATGCGTTATGCGTTATGCGTAATGCGTTATGCGTTATGCGTTATGCGTTATGCGTTATGCGTTATGCGTTATGCGTTATGCGTTATGCGATATGCGTTATTCGTTATGCGTTATGCGTTATGCGTTATGCGTTATGCGTTATGCGTTATGCGTAATGCGTTATGCGTAATGCGTTATGCGTTATGCGTTATGCGTTATGCGTTATGCGTTATGCGTTATGCGATATGCGTTATTCGTTATGCGTTATGCGTTATGCGTTATGCGTTATGCGTTATGCGTTATGCGTTATGCGTTATGCGTTATGCGTTATGCGTTATGCGTTATGCGTTATGCGTTATGCGTTATGCGTTATGCGTTATGCGTTATGCGTTATGCGTTATGCGTTATGCGTTATGCGTTATGCGTTATGCGTTATGCGTTAAGCGTTATGCGTTATGTGTTATGCGTTGTGCATTACGGGTTATGCGATATCCGTTATGCGTTATGACTTTTTCATTGAGCGTTATGCGTTATGCGGAATGCGTTATGCATTATGCGTTATGCGTTATGCGTTAAGCGTTATACGTTATGCGATATGCGTTATGCGTTATGCGTTATGCGTTATGCGTTGTGCGTCATGCGTTATCCGTTATGCGTTATGCGTTATGCGTTATGCGTAATGCGTTATGCGTTATGCGTTATGCGTTATGCGTTATGCGTTATGCGTTATGCGTTATGCGTTATGCGTTATGCGTTATGCGTAATGCGTTATGCGTTATGCGTTATGCGTTATGCGTTATGCGTTATGCGTTATGCGATATGCGTTATTCGTAATGCGTTATGCGTTATGCGTTATGCGTTATGCGTTATGCATTATGCGTTATGCGTTATGCGTTATGCGTTATGCGTTATGCGTTATGCGTTATGCGATATGCGTTATTCGTTATGCGTTATGCGTTATGCGTTATCCGTTATGCGTTATGCGTTATGCGTTATGCGTAATGCGTTATGCGTTATGCGTTATGCGTAATGCGTTATGCGTTATGCGTTATGCGTTATGCGTTATACGTTATGCGTTATGCGTTATGCGATATGCGTTATTCGTTATGCGTTATGCGTTATGCGTTATGCGTCATGCGTTATCCGTTATGCGTTATGCGTTATGCGTTATGCGTTACGCGTAATGCGTTATGCGTTATGCGTTATGCGTTATGCGATATGCGTTATTCGTTATGCGTTATGCGTTATGCGTTATGCGTTATGCGTTATGCGTTATGCGTTATGCGTTATGCGTTATGCGTTATGCGTTATGCGTTATGCGTTATGCGTTAAGCGTTATACGTTATGCGATATGCGTTATGCGTTATGCGTTATGCGTTATGCGTTATGCGTCATGCGTTATGTGTTATGCGTTATGCGTTATGCGTTATGCGTAATGCGTTATGCGTTATGCGTTATGCGTTATGCGTTATGCGTTATGCGTTATGCGTTATGCGTCATGCGTTATCCGTTATGCGTTATGCGTTATGCGTTATGCGTAATGCGTTATGCGTTATGCGTTATGCGTAATGCGTTATGCGTTATGCGTTATGCGTTATGCGTTATGCGTTATGCGTTATGCGTTATGCGATATGCGTTATTCGTTATGCGTTATGCGTTATGCGTTATGCGTTATGCGTTATGCGTTATGCGTTATGCGTTATGCGTTATGCGTTATGCGTTATGCGTTATGCGTTATGCGTCATGCGTTATGCGTTATGCGTTATGCGTTATGCGTTATGCGTTATGCGTTATGCGTTAAGCGTTATACGTTATGCGATATGCGTTATGCGTTATGCGTTATGCGTTATGCGTTATGCGTTATGCGTTATGCGTTATGCGTTATGCGTTATGCGTTATGCGTTATGCGTTATGCGTTATGCGTTATGCGTTATGCGTTATGCGTTATGCGTTATGCGTTATGCGTTATGCGTTATGCGTTATGCGTTATGCGTTATGCGTTAAGCGTTATGCGTTATGTGTTATGCGTTGTGCATTACGGGTTATGCGATATCCGTTATGCGTTATGACTTTTTCATTGAGCGTTATGCGTTATGCGGAATGCGTTATGCATTATGCGTTATGCATTATGCGTTAAGCGTTATACGTTATGCGATATGCGTTATGCGTTATGCGTTATGCGTAATGCGTTATGCGTTATGCGTTATGCGTTATGCGTTATGCGTTATGCGTTATGCGTTATGCGATATGCGTTATTCGTTATGCGTTATGCGTTATGCGTTATGCGTTATGCGTTATGCGATATGCGTTATTCGTAATGCGTTATGCGTTATGCGTTATGCGTTATGCGTTATGCGTTATGCGTTATGCGTTATGCGTTATGCGTTATGCGTTATGCGTTATGCGTTATGCGTTATGCGTAATGCGTTATGCGTTATGCGTTATGCGTTATGCGTTATGCGTTATGCGTTATGCGATATGCGTTATTCGTAATGCGTTATGCGTTATGCGTTATGCGTTATGCGTTATGCATTATGCGTTATGCGTTATGCGTTATGCGTTATGCGTTATGCGTTATGCGTTATGCGATATGCGTTATTCGTTATGCGTTATGCGTTATGCGTTATCCGTTATGCGTTATGCGTTATGCGTTATGCGTAATGCGTTATGCGTTATGCGTTATGCGTAATGCGTTATGCGTTATGCGTTATGCGTTATGCGTTATACGTTATGCGTTATGCGTTATGCGATATGCGTTATTCGTTATGCGTTATGCGTTATGCGTTATGCGTCATGCGTTATCCGTTATGCGTTATGCGTTATGCGTTATGCGTTACGCGTAATGCGTTATGCGTTATGCGTTATGCGTTATGCGATATGCGTTATTCGTTATGCGTTATGCGTTATGCGTTATGCGTTATGCGTTATGCGTTATGCGTTATGCGTTATGCGTTATGCGTTATGCGTTATGCGTTATGCGTTATGCGTTAAGCGTTATACGTTATGCGATATGCGTTATGCGTTATGCGTTATGCGTTATGCGTTATGCGTCATGCGTTATGTGTTATGCGTTATGCGTTATGCGTTATGCGTAATGCGTTATGCGTTATGCGTTATGCGTTATGCGTTATGCGTTATGCGTTATGCGTTATGCGTCATGCGTTATCCGTTATGCGTTATGCGTTATGCGTTATGCGTAATGCGTTATGCGTTATGCGTTATGCGTAATGCGTTATGCGTTATGCGTTATGCGTTATGCGTTATGCGTTATGCGTTATGCGTTATGCGATATGCGTTATTCGTTATGCGTTATGCGTTATGCGTTATGCGTTATGCGTTATGCGTTATGCGTTATGCGTTATGCGTTATGCGTTATGCGTTATGCGTTATGCGTTATGCGTCATGCGTTATGCGTTATGCGTTATGCGTTATGCGTTATGCGTTATGCGTTATGCGTTAAGCGTTATACGTTATGCGATATGCGTTATGCGTTATGCGTTATGCGTTATGCGTTATGCGTTATGCGTTATGCGTTATGCGTTATGCGTTATGCGTTATGCGTTATGCGTTATGCGTTATGCGTTATGCGTTATGCGTTATGCGTTATGCGTTATGCGTTATGCGTTATGCGTTATGCGTTATGCGTTATGCGTTATGCGTTAAGCGTTATGCGTTATGTGTTATGCGTTGTGCATTACGGGTTATGCGATATCCGTTATGCGTTATGACTTTTTCATTGAGCGTTATGCGTTATGCGGAATGCGTTATGCATTATGCGTTATGCATTATGCGTTAAGCGTTATACGTTATGCGATATGCGTTATGCGTTATGCGTTATGCGTTATGCGTTGTGCGTTATCCGTTATGCGTTATGACTTTTTCATTGAGCGTTATGCGTTATGCGTAATGCGTTATGCATTATGCGTTATGCGTTATGCGTTATGCGTCATGCGTTATCCGTTATGCGTTATGCGTTATGCGTTATGCGTTACGCGTAATGCGTTATGCGTTATGCGTTATGCGTTATGCGATATGCGTTATTCGTTATGCGTTATGCGTTATGCGTTATGCGTTATGCGTTATGCGTTATGCGTTATGCGTTATGCGTTATGCGTAATGCGTTATGCGTTATGCGTTATGCGTAATGCGTTATGCGTTATGCGTTATGCGTTATGCGTTATGCGTTATGCGTTATGCGTTATGCGTTATGCGATATGCGTTATTCGTTATGCGTTATGCGTTATGCGTTATGCGTTATGCGTTATGCGTTATGCGTAATGCGTTATGCGTAATGCGTTATGCGTTATGCGTTATGCGTTATGCGTTATGCGTTATGCGTTATGCGATATGCGTTATTCGTTATGCGTTATGCGTTATGCGTTATGCGTTATGCGTTATGCGTTATGCGTTATGCGTTATGCGTTATGCGTTATGCGTTATGCGTTATGCGTTATGCGTTATGCGTTATGCGTTATGCGTTATGCGTTATGCGTTATGCGTTATGCGTTATGCGTTAAGCGTTATGCGTTATGTGTTATGCGTTGTGCATTACGGGTTATGCGATATCCGTTATGCGTTATGACTTTTTCATTGAGCGTTATGCGTTATGCGGAATGCGTTATGCATTATGCGTTATGCGTTATGCGTTAAGCGTTATACGTTATGCGATATGCGTTATGCGTTATGCGTTATGCGTTGTGCGTCATGCGTTATCCGTTATGCGTTATGCGTTATGCGTTATGCGTAATGCGTTATGCGTTATGCGTTATGCGTTATGCGTTATGCGATATGCGTTATGCGTTATGCGTTATGCGTTATGCGTTATGCGTTATGCGTTATGCGTTATGCGTTATGCGTTATGCGTTATGCGTTATGCGTTATGCGTTATGCGTTACGCGTTATGCGTTATGCGTTATGCGTTATGCGTTATGCGTTATGCGTTATGCGTTATGCGTTATGCGTTATGCGTTATGCGTTATGCGTTATGCGATATGCGTCATGCGTTAAGCGTTATGCGTTATGCATTATGCGTTATCCGTTATGCGTTATGCGTTATGCGTTATGCGTTATGCGTTATGCGTTATGCGTTATGCGTTATGCGTTATGCGTTATGCGTTATGCGTTATGCGTTATGCGTTATGCGTTATGCGTTATGCGTTATGCGTTATGCGTTATGCGTTATGCGTTATGTGTTATGCGTTGTGCTTTACGGGTTATGCGATATCCGTTATGCGTTATGACTTTTTCATTGAGCGTTATGCGTTATGCGTAATGCGTTATGCATTATGCGTTATGCGTTATGCGTTATGCGTCATGCGTTATCCGTTATGCGTTATGCGTTATGCGTTATGCGTTACGCGTAATGCGTTATGCGTTATGCGTTATGCGTTATGCGATATGCGTTATTCGTTATGCGTTATGCGTTATGCGTTATGCGTTATGCGTTATGCGTTATGCGTTATGCGTTATGCGTTATGCGTTATGCGTTATGCGTTATGCGTTATGCGTTAAGCGTTATACGTTATGCGATATGCGTTATGCGTTATGCGTTATGCGTTATGCGTTATGCGTCATGCGTTATGTGTTATGCGTTATGCGTTATGCGTTATGCGTAATGCGTTATGCGTTATGCGTTATGCGTTATGCGTTATGCGTTATGCGTTATGCGTCATGCGTTATCCGTTATGCGTTATGCGTTATGCGTTATGCGTAATGCGTTATGCGTTATGCGTTATGCGTAATGCGTTATGCGTTATGCGTTATGCGTTATGCGTTATGCGTAATGCGTTATGCGTTATGCGTTATGCGTTATGCGTTATGCGTTATGCGTTATCCGTTATGCGTTATGCGTTATGCGTTATGCGTAATGCGTTATGCGTTATGCGTTATGCGTAATGCGTTATGCGTTATGCGTTATGCGTTATGCGTTATGCGTTATGCGTTATGCGTTATGCGATATGCGTTATTCGTTATGCGTTATGCGTTATGCGTTATGCGTTATGCGTTATGCGTTATGCGTTATGCGTTATGCGTAATGCGTTATGCGTTATGCGTTATGCGTTATGCGTTATGCGTTATGCGTTATGCGTTATGCGTTATGCGATATGCGTTATTCGTTATGCGTTATGCGTTATGCGTTATGCGTTATGCGTTATGCGTTATGCGTTATGCGTTATGCGATAAGCGTTATTCGTTATGCGTTATGCGTTATGCGTTATGCGTCATGCGTTATGTGTTATGCGTTATGCGTTATGCGTTATGCGTAATGCGTTATGCGTTATGCGTTATGCGTTATGCGTTATGCGTTATGCGTTATGCGTTATGCGTCATGCGTTATCCGTTATGCGTTATGCGTTATGCGTTATGCGTAATGCGTTATGCGTTATGCGTTATGCGTAATGCGTTATGCGTTATGCGTTATGCGTTATGCGTTATGCGTTATGCGTTATGCGATATGCGTTATTCGTTATGCGTTATGCGTTATGCGTTATGCGTTATGCGTTATGCGTTATGCGTAATGCGTTATGCGTTATGCGTTATGCGTTATGCGTTATGCGTTATGCGTTATGCGATATGCGTTATTCGTTATGCGTTATGCGTTATGCGTTATGCGTTATGCGTTATGCGTTATGCGATATGCGTTATTCGTAATGCGTTATGCGTTATGCGTTATGCGTTATGCGTTATGCGTTATGCGTTATGCGTTATGCGTTATGCGTTATGCGTTATGCGTTATGCGTTATGCGTTATGCGTTATGCGTTATGCGTAATGCGTTATGCGTTATGCGTTATGCGTTATGCGTTATGCGTTATGCGTTATGCGATATGCGTTATTCGTAATGCGTTATGCGTTATGCGTTATGCGTTATGCGTTATGCATTATGCGTTATGCGTTATGCGTTATGCGTTATGCGTTATGCGTTATGCGTTATGCGATATGCGTTATTCGTTATGCGTTATGCGTTATGCGTTATCCGTTATGCGTTATGCGTTATGCGTTATGCGTAATGCGTTATGCGTTATGCGTTATGCGTAATGCGTTATGCGTTATGCGTTATGCGTTATACGTTATGCGTTATGCGTTATGCGATATGCGTTATTCGTTATGCGTTATGCGTTATGCGTTATGCGTTATGCGTTATGCGTTATGCGTTATGCGTTATGCGTTATGCGATATGCGTTATTCGTTATGCGTTATGGGTTATGCGTTATGCGTTATGCGTTATGCGTTATGCGTTATGCGTTATGCGATATGCGTTATTCGTTATGCGTTATGCGTTATGCGTTATGCGTTATGCGTTATGCGTTATGCGTTATGCGTTATGCGTTATGCGTTATGCGTTATGCGTTATGCGTTATGCGTTATGCGTTATGCGTTATGCGTCATGCGTTATGCGTTATGCGTTATGCGTTATGCGTTATGCGTTATGCGTTATGCGTTAAGCGTTATACGTTATGCGTTATGCGTCATGCGTTATCCGTTATACGTTATGCGTTATGCGTTATGCGTAATGCGTTATGCGTTATGCGTTATGCGTTATGCGTTATGCGTTATGCGTTATGCGTTATGCGTTATGCGTTATGCGTTATGCGTTATGCGTTATGCGTCATGCGTTATCCGTTATGCGTTATGCGTTATGCGTAATGCGTTATGCGTTATGCGTTATGCGTAATGCGTTATGCGTTATGCGTTATGCGTTATGCGTTATGCGTTATGCGTTATGCGTTATGCGATATGCGTTATTCGTTATGCGTTATGCGTTATGCGTTATGCGTTATGCGTTATGCGTTATGCGTAATGCGTTATGCGTAATGCGTTATGCGTTATGCGTTATGCGTTATGCGTTATGCGTTATGCGTTATGCGATATGCGTTATTCGTTATGCGTTATGCGTTATGCGTTATGCGTTATGCGTTATGCGTTATGCGTTATGCGTTATGCGTTATGCGTTATGCGTTATGCGTTATGCGTTATGCGTTATGCGTTATGCGTTATGCGTTATGCGTTATGCGTTATGCGTTATGCGTTATGCGTTATGCGTTATGCGTTAAGCGTTATGCGTTATGTGTTATGCGTTGTGCATTACGGGTTATGCGATATCCGTTATGCGTTATGACTTTTTCATTGAGCGTTATGCGTTATGCGGAATGCGTTATGCATTATGCGTTATGCGTTATGCGTTAAGCGTTATACGTTATGCGATATGCGTTATGCGTTATGCGTTATGCGTTATGCGTTGTGCGTCATGCGTTATCCGTTATGCGTTATGCGTTATGCGTTATGCGTAATGCGTTATGCGTTATGCGTTATGCGTTATGCGTTATGCGATATGCGTTATGCGTTATGCGTTATGCGTTATGCGTTATGCGTTATGCGTTATGCGTTATGCGTTATGCGTTATGCGTTATGCGTTATGCGTTATGCGTTATGCGTTACGCGTTATGCGTTATGCGTTATGCGTTATGCGTTATGCGTTATGCGTTATGCGTTATGCGTTATGCGTTATGCGTTATGCGTTATGCGTTATGCGTTATGCGTTATGCGATATGCGTCATGCGTTAAGCGTTATGCGTTATGCATTATGCGTTATCCGTTATGCGTTATGCGTTATGCGTTATGCGTTATGCGTTATGCGTTATGCGTTATGCGTTATGCGTTATGCGTTATGCGTTATGCGTTATGCGTTATGCGTTATGCGTTATGCGTTATGCGTTATGCGTTATGCGTTATGCGTTATGTGTTATGCGTTGTGCTTTACGGGTTATGCGATATCCGTTATGCGTTATGACTTTTTCATTGAGCGTTATGCGTTATGCGTAATGCGTTATGCATTATGCGTTATGCGTTATGCGTTATGCGTCATGCGTTATCCGTTATGCGTTATGCGTTATGCGTTATGCGTTACGCGTAATGCGTTATGCGTTATGCGTTATGCGTTATGCGATATGCGTTATTCGTTATGCGTTATGCGTTATGCGTTATGCGTTATGCGTTATGCGTTATGCGTTATGCGTTATGCGTTATGCGTTATGCGTTATGCGTTATGCGTTATGCGTTAAGCGTTATACGTTATGCGATATGCGTTATGCGTTATGCGTTATGCGTTATGCGTTATGCGTCATGCGTTATGTGTTATGCGTTATGCGTTATGCGTTATGCGTAATGCGTTATGCGTTATGCGTTATGCGTTATGCGTTATGCGTTATGCGTTATGCGTCATGCGTTATCCGTTATGCGTTATGCGTTATGCGTTATGCGTAATGCGTTATGCGTTATGCGTTATGCGTAATGCGTTATGCGTTATGCGTTATGCGTTATGCGTTATGCGTTATGCGTTATGCGTTATGCGATATGCGTTATTCGTTATGCGTTATTCGTTATGCGTTATGCGTTATGCGTTATGCGTCATGCGTTATGTGTTATGCGTTATGCGTTATGCGTTATGCGTAATGCGTTATGCGTTATGCGTTATGCGTTATGCGTTATGCGTTATGCGTTATGCGTCATGCGTTATCCGTTATGCGTTATGCGTTATGCGTTATGCGTAATGCGTTATGCGTTATGCGTTATGCGTAATGCGTTATGCGTTATGCGTTATGCGTTATGCGTTATGCGTTATGCGTTATGCGTTATGCGATATGCGTTATTCGTTATGCGTTATGCGTTATGCGTTATGCGTTATGCGTTATGCGTTATGCGTAATGCGTTATGCGTTATGCGTTATGCGTTATGCGTTATGCGTTATGCGTTATGCGTTATGCGATATGCGTTATTCGTTATGCGTTATGCGTTATGCGTTATGCGTTATGCGTTATGCGATATGCGTTATTCGTAATGCGTTATGCGTTATGCGTTATGCGTTATGCGTTATGCGTTATGCGTTATGCGTTATGCGTTATGCGTTATGCGTTATGCGTTATGCGTTATGCGTTATGCGTAATGCGTTATGCGTTATGCGTTATGCGTTATGCGTTATGCGTTATGCGTTATGCGATATGCGTTATTCGTAATGCGTTATGCGTTATGCGTTATGCGTTATGCGTTATGCATTATGCGTTATGCGTTATGCGTTATGCGTTATGCGTTATGCGTTATGCGTTATGCGTTATGCGTTATGCGTTATGCGTTATGCGTTATGCGTTAAGCGTTATATGTTATGCGATATGCGTTATGCGTTATGCGTTATGCGTTATGCGTTATGCGTTATGCGATATGCGTTATGCGTTATGCGTTATGCGTTATGCGTTATGCGTTATGCGTTATGCGTTATGCGATATGCGTTATTCGTTATGCGTTATGCGTTATGCGTTATGCGTTATGCGTTATGCGATATGCGTTATTCGTAATGCGTTATGCGTTATGCGTTATGCGTTATGCGTTATGCGTTATGCGTTATGCGTTATGCGTTATGCGTTATGCGTTATGCGTTATGCGTTATGCGTTATGCGTTATGCGTAATGCGTTATGCGTTATGCGTTATGCGTTATGCGTTATGCGTTATGCGTTATGCGATATGCGTTATTCGTAATGCGTTATGCGTTATGCGTTATGCGTTATGCGTTATGCATTATGCGTTATGCGTTATGCGTTATGCGTTATGCGTTATGCGTTATGCGTTATGCGTTATGCGTTATGCGTCATGCGTTATCCGTTATGCGTTATGCGTTATGCGTTATGCGTTACGCGTAATGCGTTATGCGTTATGCGTTATGCGTTATGCGATATGCGTTATTCGTTATGCGATATGCGTTATTCGTTATGCGTTATGCGTTATGCGTTATGCGTTATGCGTTATGCGTTATGCGTTATGCGTTATGCGTTATGCGTTATGCGTTATGCGTTATGCGTTATGCGTTATGCGTTATGCGTTATGCGTTAAGCGTTATACGTTATGCGATATGCGTTATGCGTTATGCGTTATGCGTTATGCGTCATGCGTTATGTGTTATGCGTTATGCGTTATGCGTTATGCGTAATGCGTTATGCGTTATGCGTTATGCGTTATGCGTTATGCGTTATGCGTTATGCGTTATGCGTTATGCGTTATGCGTTATGCGTTATGCGTCATGCGTTATCCGTTATGCGTTATGCGTTATGCGTTATGCGTTATGCGTAATGCGTTATGCGTTATGCGTTATGCGTAATGCGTTATGCGTTATGCGTTATGCGTTATGCGTTATGCGTTATGCGTTATGCGTTATGCGATATGCGTTATTCGTTATGCGTTATGCGTTATGCGTTATGCGTTATGCGTTATGCGTTATGCGTAATGCGTTATGCGTAATGCGTTATGCGTTATGCGTTATGCGTTATGCGTTATGCGTTATGCGTTATGCGATATGCGTTATTCGTTATGCGTTATGCGTTATGCGTTATGCGTTATGCGTTATGCGTTATGCGTTATGCGTTATGCGTTATGCGTTATGCGTTATGCGTTATGCGTTATGCGTTATGCGTTATGCGTTATGCGTTATGCGTTATGCGTTATGCGTTATGCGTTATGCGTTATGCGTTAAGCGTTATGCGTTATGTGTTATGCGTTGTGCATTACGGGTTATGCGATATCCGTTATGCGTTATGACTTTTTCATTGAGCGTTATGCGTTATGCGGAATGCGTTATGCATTATGCGTTATGCGTTATGCGTTAAGCGTTATACGTTATGCGATATGCGTTATGCGTTATGCGTTATGCGTTATGCGTTATGCGTTGTGCGTCATGCGTTATCCGTTATGCGTTATGCGTTATGCGTTATGCGTAATGCGTTATGCGTTATGCGTTATGCGTTATGCGTTATGCGATATGCGTTATGCGTTATGCGTTATGCGTTATGCGTTATGCGTTATGCGTTATGCGTTATGCGTTATGCGTTATGCGTTATGCGTTATGCGTTATGCGTTATGCGTTATGCGTTATGCGTTACGCGTTATGCGTTATGCGTTATGCGTTATGCGTTATGCGTTATGCGTTACGCGTTATGCGTTATGCGTTATGCGTTATGCGTTATGCGTTATGCGTTATGCGATATGCGTCATGCGTTAAGCGTTATGCGTTATGCATTATGCGTTATCCGTTATGCGTTATGCGTTATGCGTTATGCGTTATGCGTTATGCGTTATGCGTTATGCGTTATGCGTTATGCGTTATGCGTTATGCGTTATGCGTTATGCGTTATGCGTTATGCGTTATGCGTTATGCGTTATGCGTTATGCGTTATGCGTTATGCGTTATGCGTTATGCGTTATGCGTTATGCGTTATGCGTTATGCGTTATGCGTTATGCGTTATGTGTTATGCGTTATGCGTTATGCGTTATGCGTAATGCGTTATGCGTTATGCGTTATGCGTTATGCGTTATGCGTTATGCGTTATGCGTCATGCGTTATCCGTTATGCGTTATGCGTTATGCGTTATGCGTAATGCGTTATGCGTTATGCGTTATGCGTAATGCGTTATGCGTTATGCGTTATGCGTTATGCGTTATGCGTTATGCGTTATGCGTTATGCGATATGCGTTATTCGTTATGCGTTATTCGTTATGCGTTATGCGTTATGCGTTATGCGTCATGCGTTATGTGTTATGCGTTATGCGTTATGCGTTATGCGTAATGCGTTATGCGTTATGCGTTATGCGTTATGCGTTATGCGTTATGCGTTATGCGTCATGCGTTATCCGTTATGCGTTATGCGTTATGCGTTATGCGTAATGCGTTATGCGTTATGCGTTATGCGTAATGCGTTATGCGTTATGCGTTATGCGTTATGCGTTATGCGTTATGCGTTATGCGTTATGCGATATGCGTTATTCGTTATGCGTTATGCGTTATGCGTTATGCGTTATGCGTTATGCGTTATGCGTAATGCGTTATGCGTTATGCGTTATGCGTTATGCGTTATGCGTTATGCGTTATGCGTTATGCGATATGCGTTATTCGTTATGCGTTATGCGTTATGCGTTATGCGTTATGCGTTATGCGATATGCGTTATTCGTAATGCGTTATGCGTTATGCGTTATGCGTTATGCGTTATGCGTTATGCGTTATGCGTTATGCGTTATGCGTTATGCGTTATGCGTTATGCGTTATGCGTTATGCGTAATGCGTTATGCGTTATGCGTTATGCGTTATGCGTTATGCGTTATGCGTTATGCGATATGCGTTATTCGTAATGCGTTATGCGTTATGCGTTATGCGTTATGCGTTATGCATTATGCGTTATGCGTTATGCGTTATGCGTTATGCGTTATGCGTTATGCGTTATGCGTTATGCGTTATGCGTTATGCGTTATGCGTTATGCGTTAAGCGTTATATGTTATGCGATATGCGTTATGCGTTATGCGTTATGCGTTATGCGTTATGCGTTATGCGATATGCGTTATGCGTTATGCGTTATGCGTTATGCGTTATGCGTTATGCGTTATGCGATATGCGTTATTCGTTATGCGTTATGCGTTATGCGTTATGCGTTATGCGTTATGCGATATGCGTTATTCGTAATGCGTTATGCGTTATGCGTTATGCGTTATGCGTTATGCGTTATGCGTTATGCGTTATGCGTTATGCGTTATGCGTTATGCGTTATGCGTTATGCGTTATGCGTAATGCGTTATGCGTTATGCGTTATGCGTTATGCGTTATGCGTTATGCGTTATGCGATATGCGTTATTCGTAATGCGTTATGCGTTATGCGTTATGCGTTATGCGTTATGCATTATGCGTTATGCGTTATGCGTTATGCGTTATGCGTTATGCGTTATGCGTTATGCGTTATGCGTTATGCGTCATGCGTTATCCGTTATGCGTTATGCGTTATGCGTTATGCGTTACGCGTAATGCGTTATGCGTTATGCGTTATGCGTTATGCGTTATGCGATATGCGTTATTCGTTATGCGATATGCGTTATTCGTTATGCGTTATGCGTTATGCGTTATGCGTTATGCGTTATGCGTTATGCGTTATGCGTTATGCGTTATGCGTTATGCGTTATGCGTTATGCGTTATGCGTTATGCGTTATGCGTTATGCGTTAAGCGTTATACGTTATGCGATATGCGTTATGCGTTATGCGTTATGCGTTATGCGTCATGCGTTATGTGTTATGCGTTATGCGTTATGCGTTATGCGTAATGCGTTATGCGTTATGCGTTATGCGTTATGCGTTATGCGTTATGCGTTATGCGTTATGCGTTATGCGTTATGCGTTATGCGTTATGCGTCATGCGTTATCCGTTATGCGTTATGCGTTATGCGTTATGCGTTATGC
This sequence comes from Lasioglossum baleicum, assembly GCF_051020765.1. Classification (NCBI taxonomy): domain Eukaryota; kingdom Metazoa; phylum Arthropoda; class Insecta; order Hymenoptera; family Halictidae; genus Lasioglossum; species Lasioglossum baleicum. Next base: position 55,105 of record NW_027469221.1, read on the forward strand.
GTAATGCGTTATGCGTTATGCGTTATGCGTAATGCGTTATGCGTTATGCGTTATGCGTTATGCGTTATGCGTTATGCGTTATGCGTTATGCGATATGCGTTATTCGTTATGCGTTATGCGTTATGCGTTATGCGTTATGCGTTATGCGTTATGCGTAATGCGTTATGCGTAATGCGTTATGCGTTATGCGTTATGCGTTATGCGTTATGCGTTATGCGTTATGCGATATGCGTTATTCGTTATGCGTTATGCGTTATGCGTTATGCGTTATGCGTTATGCGTTATGCGTTATGCGTTATGCGTTATGCGTTATGCGTTATGCGTTATGCGTTATGCGTTATGCGTTATGCGTTATGCGTTATGCGTTATGCGTTATGCGTTATGCGTTATGCGTTATGCGTTAAGCGTTATGCGTTATGTGTTATGCGTTGTGCATTACGGGTTATGCGATATCCGTTATGCGTTATGACTTTTTCATTGAGCGTTATGCGTTATGCGGAATGCGTTATGCATTATGCGTTATGCGTTATGCGTTAAGCGTTATACGTTATGCGATATGCGTTATGCGTTATGCGTTATGCGTTATGCGTTATGCGTTGTGCGTCATGCGTTATCCGTTATGCGTTATGCGTTATGCGTTATGCGTAATGCGTTATGCGTTATGCGTTATGCGTTATGCGTTATGCGATATGCGTTATGCGTTATGCGTTATGCGTTATGCGTTATGCGTTATGCGTTATGCGTTATGCGTTATGCGTTATGCGTTATGCGTTATGCGTTATGCGTTATGCGTTATGCGTTATGCGTTATGCGTTACGCGTTATGCGTTATGCGTTATGCGTTATGCGTTATGCGTTATGCGTTACGCGTTATGCGTTATGCGTTATGCGTTATGCGTTATGCGTTATGCGTTATGCGATATGCGTCATGCGTTAAGCGTTATGCGTTATGCATTATGCGTTATCCGTTATGCGTTATGCGTTATGCGTTATGCGTTATGCGTTATGCGTTATGCGTTATGCGTTATGCGTTATGCGTTATGCGTTATGCGTTATGCGTTATGCGTTATGCGTTATGCGTTATGCGTTATGCGTTATGCGTTATGCGTTATGCGTTATGCGTTATGCGTTATGCGTTATGCGTTATGCGTTATGCGTTATGCGTTATGCGTTATGCGTTATGCGTTATGCGTTATGCGTTATGTGTTATGCGTTGTGCTTTACGGGTTATGCGATATCCGTTATGCGTTATGACTTTTTCATTGAGCGTTATGCGTTATGCGTAATGCGTTATGCATTATGCGTTATGCGTTATGCGTTATGCGTCATGCGTTATCCGTTATGCGTTATGCGTTATGCGTTATGCGTTACGCGTAATGCGTTATGCGTTATGCGTTATGCGTTATGCGATATGCGTTATTCGTTATGCGTTATGCGTTATGCGTTATGCGTTATGCGTTATGCGTTATGCGTTATGCGTTATGCGTTATGCGTTATGCGTTATGCGTTATGCGTTATGCGTTAAGCGTTATACGTTATGCGATATGCGTTATGCGTTATGCGTTATGCGTTATGCGTTATGCGTCATGCGTTATGTGTTATGCGTTATGCGTTATGCGTTATGCGTAATGCGTTATGCGTTATGCGTTATGCGTTATGCGTTATGCGTTATGCGTTATGCGTCATGCGTTATCCGTTATGCGTTATGCGTTATGCGTTATGCGTAATGCGTTATGCGTTATGCGTTATGCGTAATGCGTTATGCGTTATGCGTTATGCGTTATGCGTTATGCGTTATGCGTTATGCGTTATGCGTTATGCGTTATGCGTTATGCGATATGCGTTATTCGTTATGCGTTATGCGTTATGCGTTATGCGTTATGCGTTATGCGTAATGCGTTATGCGTTATGCGTTATGCGTTATGCGTTATGCGTTATGCGTTATGCGTTATGCGTTATGCGATATGCGTTATTCGTTATGCGTTATGCGTTATGCGTTATGCGTTATGCGTTATGCGTTATGCGTTATGCGTTATGCGTTATGCGTTATGCGTTATGCGTTATGCGTTATGCGTTATGCGTTATGCGTTATGCGTTATGCGTTATGCGTTATGCGTTACGCGTTATGCGTTATGCGTTATGCGTTATGCGTTATGCGTTATGCGTTATGCGTTATGCGTTATGCGTTATGCGTTATGCGTTATGCGTTATGCGATATGCGTCATGCGTTAAGCGTTATGCGTTATGCATTATGCGTTATCCGTTATGCGTTATGCGTTATGCGTTATGCGTTATGCGTTATGCGTTATGCGTTATGCGTTATGCGTTATGCGTTATGCGTTATGCGTTATGCGTTATGCGTTATGCGTTATGCGTTATGCGTTATGCGTTATGCGTTATGCGTTATGCGTTATGCGTTATGCGTTATGTGTTATGCGTTGTGCTTTACGGGTTATGCGATATCCGTTATGCGTTATGACTTTTTCATTGAGCGTTATGCGTTATGCGTAATGCGTTATGCATTATGCGTTATGCGTTATGCGTTATGCGTCATGCGTTATCCGTTATGCGTTATGCGTTATGCGTTATGCGTTACGCGTAATGCGTTATGCGTTATGCGTTATGCGTTATGCGATATGCGTTATTCGTTATGCGTTATGCGTTATGCGTTATGCGTTATGCGTTATGCGTTATGCGTTATGCGTTATGCGTTATGCGTTATGCGTTATGCGTTATGCGTTATGCGTTATGCGTTAAGCGTTATACGTTATGCGATATGCGTTATGCGTTATGCGTTATGCGTTATGCGTCATGCGTCATGCGTTATGTGTTATGCGTTATGCGTTATGCGTTATGCGTAATGCGTTATGCGTTATGCGTTATGCGTTATGCGTTATGCGTTATGCGTTATGCGTCATGCGTTATCCGTTATGCGTTATGCGTTATGCGTTATGCGTAATGCGTTATGCGTTATGCGTTATGCGTAATGCGTTATGCGTTATGCGTTATGCGTTATGCGTTATGCGTAATGCGTTATGCGTTATGCGTTATGCGTTATGCGTTATGCGTTATGCGTTATCCGTTATGCGTTATGCGTTATGCGTTATGCGTAATGCGTTATGCGTTATGCGTTATGCGTAATGCGTTATGCGTTATGCGTTATGCGTTATGCGTTATGCGTTATGCGTTATGCGTTATGCGATATGCGTTATTCGTTATGCGTTATGCGTTATGCGTTATGCGTTATGCGTTATGCGTTATGCGTTATGCGTTATGCGTAATGCGTTATGCGTTATGCGTTATGCGTTATGCGTTATGCGTTATGCGTTATGCGTTATGCGTTATGCGATATGCGTTATTCGTTATGCGTTATGCGTTATGCGTTATGCGTTATGCGTTATGCGTTATGCGTTATGCGTTATGCGATAAGCGTTATTCCTTATGCGTTATGCGTTATGCGTTATGCGTCATGCGTTATGTGTTATGCGTTATGCGTTATGCGTTATGCGTAATGCGTTATGCGTTATGCGTTATGCGTTATGCGTTATGCGTTATGCGTTATGCGTTATGCGTCATGCGTTATCCGTTATGCGTTATGCGTTATGCGTTATGCGTAATGCGTTATGCGTTATGCGTTATGCGTAATGCGTTATGCGTTATGCGTTATGCGTTATGCGTTATGCGTTATGCGTTATGCGTTATGCGATATGCGTTATTCGTTATGCGTTATGCGTTATGCGTTATGCGTTATGCGTTATGCGTTATGCGTAATGCGTTATGCGTTATGCGTTATGCGTTATGCGTTATGCGTTATGCGTTATGCGTTATGCGATATGCGTTATTCGTTATGCGTTATGCGTTATGCGTTATGCGTTATGCGTTATGCGTTATGCGATATGCGTTATTCGTAATGCGTTATGCGTTATGCGTTATGCGTTATGCGTTATGCGTTATGCGTTATGCGTTATGCGTTATGCGTTATGCGTTATGCGTTATGCGTTATGCGTTATGCGTTATGCGTAATGCGTTATGCGTTATGCGTTATGCGTTATGCGTTATGCGTTATGCGTTATGCGATATGCGTTATTCGTAATGCGTTATGCGTTATGCGTTATGCGTTATGCGTTATGCATTATGCGTTATGCGTTATGCGTTATGCGTTATGCGTTATGCGTTATGCGTTATGCGATATGCGTTATTCGTTATGCGTTATGCGTTATGCGTTATCCGTTATCCGTTATGCGTTATGCGTTATGCGTAATGCGTTATGCGTTATGCGTTATGCGTAATGCGTTATGCGTTATGCGTTATGCGTTATACGTTATGCGTTATGCGTTATGCGATATGCGTTATTCGTTATGCGTTATGCGTTATGCGTTATGCGTTATGCGTTATGCGTTATGCGTTATGCGTTATGCGTTATGCGATATGCGTTATTCGTTATGCGTTATGGGTTATGCGTTATGCGTTATGCGTTATGCGTTATGCGTTATGCGTTATGCGATATGCGTTATTCGTTATGCGTTATGCGTTATGCGTTATGCGTTATGCGTTATGCGTTATGCGTTATGCGTTATGCGTTATGCGTTATGCGTTATGCGTTATGCGTTATGCGTTATGCGTTATGCGTTATGCGTTATGCGTTATGCGTCATGCGTTATGCGTTATGCGTTATGCGTTATGCGTTATGCGTTATGCGTTATGCGTTATGCGTTAAGCGTTATACGTTATGCGTTATGCGTCATGCGTTATCCGTTATACGTTATGCGTTATGCGTTATGCGTAATGCGTTATGCGTTATGCGTTATGCGTTATGCGTTATGCGTTATGCGTTATGCGTTATGCGTTATGCGTTATGCGTTATGCGTTATGCGTTATGCGTCATGCGTTATCCGTTATGCGTTATGCGTTATGCGTAATGCGTTATGCGTTATGCGTTATGCGTAATGCGTTATGCGTTATGCGTTATGCGTTAAGCGTTATACGTTATGCGTTATGCGTCATGCGTTATCCGTTATACGTTATGCGTTATGCGTTATGCGTAATGCGTTATGCGTTATGCGTTATGCGTTATGCGTTATGCGTTATGCGTTATGCGTTATGCGTTATGCGTTATGCGTTATGCGTTATGCGTTATGCGTCATGCGTTATCCGTTATGCGTTATGCGTTATGCGTAATGCGTTATGCGTTATGCGTTATGCGTAATGCGTTATGCGTTATGCGTTATGCGTTATGCGTTATGCGTTATGCGTTATGCGATATGCGTTATTCGTTATGCGTTATGCGTTATGCGTTATGCGTTATGCGTTATGCGTTATGCGTAATGCGTTATGCGTAATGCGTTATGCGTTATGCGTTATGCGTTATGCGTTATGCGTTATGCGTTATGCGATATGCGTTATTCGTTATGCGTTATGCGTTATGCGTTATGCGTTATGCGTTATGCGTTATGCGTTATGCGTTATGCGTTATGCGTTATGCGTTATGCGTTATGCGTTATGCGTTATGCGTTATGCGTTATGCGTTATGCGTTATGCGTTATGCGTTATGCGTTATGCGTTATGCGTTATGCGTTATGCGTTAAGCGTTATGCGTTATGTGTTATGCGTTGTGCATTACGGGTTATGCGATATCCGTTATGCGTTATGACTTTTTCATTGAGCGTTATGCGTTATGCGGAATGCGTTATGCATTATGCGTTATGCGTTATGCGTTAAGCGTTATACGTTATGCGATATGCGTTATGCGTTATGCGTTATGCGTTATGCGTTGTGCGTCATGCGTTATCCGTTATGCGTTATGCGTTATGCGTTATGCGTAATGCGTTATGCGTTATGCGTTATGCGTTATGCGTTATGCGATATGCGTTATGCGTTATGCGTTATGCGTTATGCGTTATGCGTTATGCGTTATGCGTTATGCGTTATGCGTTATGCGTTATGCGTTATGCGTTATGCGTTATGCGTTATGCGTTACGCGTTATGCGTTATGCGTTATGCGTTATGCGTTATGCGTTATGCGTTATGCGTTATGCGTTATGCGTTATGCGTTATGCGTTATGCGTTATGCGTTATGCGTTATGCGATATGCGTCATGCGTTAAGCGTTATGCGTTATGCATTATGCGTTATCCGTTATGCGTTATGCGTTATGCGTTATGCGTTATGCGTTATGCGTTATGCGTTATGCGTTATGCGTTATGCGTTATGCGTTATGCGTTATGCGTTATGCGTTATGCGTTATGCGTTATGCGTTATGCGTTATGCGTTATGCGTTATGCGTTATGCGTTATGCGTTATGCGTTATGTGTTATGCGTTGTGCTTTACGGGTTATGCGATATCCGTTATGCGTTATGACTTTTTCATTGAGCGTTATGCGTTATGCGTAATGCGTTATGCATTATGCGTTATGCGTTATGCGTTATGCGTCATGCGTTATCCGTTATGCGTTATGCGTTATGCGTTATGCGTTACGCGTAATGCGTTATGCGTTATGCGTTATGCGTTATGCGATATGCGTTATTCGTTATGCGTTATGCGTTATGCGTTATGCGTTATGCGTTATGCGTTATGCGTTATGCGTTATGCGTTATGCGTTATGCGTTATGCGTTATGCGTTATGCGTTAAGCGTTATACGTTATGCGATATGCGTTATGCGTTATGCGTTATGCGTTATGCGTTATGCGTCATGCGTTATGTGTTATGCGTTATGCGTTATGCGTTATGCGTAATGCGTTATGCGTTATGCGTTATGCGTTATGCGTTATGCGTTATGCGTTATGCGTCATGCGTTATCCGTTATGCGTTATGCGTTATGCGTTATGCGTAATGCGTTATGCGTTATGCGTTATGCGTAATGCGTTATGCGTTATGCGTTATGCGTTATGCGTTATGCGTTATGCGTTATGCGTTATGCGATATGCGTTATTCGTTATGCGTTATTCGTTATGCGTTATGCGTTATGCGTTATGCGTCATGCGTTATGTGTTATGCGTTATGCGTTATGCGTTATGCGTAATGCGTTATGCGTTATGCGTTATGCGTTATGCGTTATGCGTTATGCGTTATGCGTCATGCGTTATCCGTTATGCGTTATGCGTTATGCGTTATGCGTAATGCGTTATGCGTTATGCGTTATGCGTAATGCGTTATGCGTTATGCGTTATGCGTTATGCGTTATGCGTTATGCGTTATGCGTTATGCGATATGCGTTATTCGTTATGCGTTATGCGTTATGCGTTATGCGTTATGCGTTATGCGTTATGCGTTATGCGTTATGCGATATGCGTTATTCGTTATGCGTTATGCGTTATGCGTTATGCGTCATGCGTTATGTGTTATGCGTTATGCGTTATGCGTTATGCGTAATGCGTTATGCGTTATGCGTTATGCGTTATGCGTTATGCGTTATGCGTCATGCGTTATCCGTTATGCGTTATGCGTTATGCGTAATGCGTTATGCGTTATGCGTTATGCGTAATGCGTAATGCGTTATGCGTTATGCGTTATGCGTTATGCGTTATGCGTTATGCGATATGCGTTATTCGTTATGCGTTATGCGTTATGCGTTATGCGTTATGCGTTATGCGTTATGCGTAATGCGTTATGCGTTATGCGTTATGCGTTATGCGTTATGCGTTATGCGTTATGCGTTATGCGTTATGCGATATGCGTTATTCGCTATGCGTTATGCGTTATGCGTTATGCGTTATGCGTTATGCGTTATGCGTTATGCGTTATGCGATATGCGTTATTCGTTATGCGTTATGCGTTATGCGTTATGCGTTATGCGTTATGCGTTATGCGTTATGCGTTATGCGTTATGCGTTATGCGTTATGCGTTATGCGTTATGCGTTATGCGTCATGCGTTATGCGTTATGCGTTATGCGTTATGCGTTATGCGTTATGCGTTATGCGTTAAGCGTTATACGTTATGCGTTATGCGTCATGCGTTATCCGTTATACGTTATGCGTTATGCGTTATGCGTAATGCGTTATGCGTTATGCGTTATGCGTTATGCGTTATGCGTTATGCGATATGCGTTATTCGTTATGCGTTATGCGTTATGCGTTATGCGTTATGCGTTATGCGTTATGCGTTATGCGTTACGCGTTATGCGTTATGCGTTATGCGTTATGCGTAATGCGTTATGCGTTATGCGTTATGCGTTATGCGTTATGCGTTATGCGTTATGCGTTATGCGTTATGCGTTATGCGATATGCGTTATTCGTTATGCGTTATGCGTTATGCGTTATGCGTTATGCGTTATGCGTTATGCGTTATGCGATATGCGTTATTCGTTATGCGTTATGCGTTATGCGTTATGCGTTATGCGTTATGCGTTATGCGTTATGCGTTATGCGTTATGCGTTATGCGTTATGCGTCATGCGTTATGCGTTATGCGTTATGCGTTATGCGTTACGCGTTATGCGTTATGCGTTATGCGTTATGCGTTATGCGTTATGCGTTATGCGTTATGCGTTATGCGTTATGCGTTATGCGTTATGCGTTATGCGTTATGCGTTATGCGTTATGCGTTATGCGTTATGCGTTATGCGTTATGCGTTATGCGTTATGCGTTATGCGTTATGCGTTATGCGTTATGCGTTATGCGTTATGCGTTATGCGTTATGCGTTATGCGTTATGCGTTATGCGTTATGCGTTATGCGTTATGCGTTATGCGTTATGCGTTATGCGTTATGCGTTATGCGTTATGCGTTATGCGTTATGCGTTATGCGTTATGCGTTATGCTTTATGCGTTATGCGATGTGCGTTATGCGTTATGCGTTATGCGTTATGCGTTAAGCATTATGACTTTTTCATTGAGCGTTATGCGTTATGACTTTTCCATTGAGCGTTATGCGTTATGCGTAATGCGTTATGCATTATGCGTTATGCGTTATGCGTTATGCGTTATGCGTTAAGCGTTATACGTTATGCGATATGCGTTATGCGTTATGCGTTATGCGTTATGCGTTGTGCGTCATGCGTTATCCGTTATGCGTTATGCGTTATGCGTTATGCGTAATGCGTTATGCGTTATGCGTTATGCGTTATGCGATATGCGTTATGCGTTATGCGTTATGCGTTATGCGTTATGCGTTATGCGTTATGCGTTATGCGTTATGCGTTATGCGTTATGCGTTTTGCGTTATGCGTTATGCGTTATGCGTTATGCGTTATGCGTTATGCGTTATGCGTTATGCGTTATGCGTTATGCGTTATCCGTTATGCGTTATGCGTTATGCGTTATGCGTTATGCGTTATGCGTTATGCGTCATGCGATATGCGTTATTCGTAATGCGTTATGCGTTATGCGTTATGCGTTATGCGTTATGCGTTATGCGTTATGCGTTATGCGTTATGCGTTATGCGTTATGCGTTATGCGTTATGCGTTATGCGTTATGCGTTATGCGTTATGCGTTATGCGTTAAGCGTTATATGTTATGCGATATGCGTTATGCGTTATGCGTTATGCGTTATGCGTTATGCGTTATGCGTTATGCGTTATGCGTTATGCGTTATGCGTTATGCGTTATGCGTCATGCGTTATCCGTTATGCGTTATGCGTTATGCGTAATGCGTAATGCGTTATGCGTTATGCGTTATGCGTAATGCGTTAGGCGTTATGCGTTATGCGTTATGCGTAATGCGTTATGCGTTATGCGTTATGCGTTATGCGTTATGCGTTATGCGATATGCGTTATTCGTTATGCGTTATGCGTTATGCGTTATGCGTTATGCGTTATGCGTTATGCGTTATGCGTTATGCGTTATGCGTTATGCGTTATGCGTTATGCGTTATGCGTTATGCGTTATGCGTTATGCGTTATGCGTTATGCGTTATGCGTTATGCGTTATGCGTTATGCGTTATGCGTTATGCGTTATGCGTTATGCGTTATGCGTTATGCGTTATGCGTTAAGCGTTATACGTTATGCGATATGCGTTATGCGTTATGCGTTATGCGTTATGCGTTATGCGTCATGCGTTATGTGTTATGCGTTATGCGTTATGCGTTATGCGTAAGGCGTTATGCGTTATGCGTTATGCGTTATGCGTTATTCGTTATGCGTTATGCGTTATGCGTTATGCGATATGCGTTATTCGTACTGCGTTATACGTTATGCGTTATGCGTTATGCGTTATGCGTTATGCGTTATGCGTTATGCGTTATGCGTTATGCGTTATGCGTTATGCGTTATGCGTTATGCGTTATGCGTTATGCGTTAAGCGTTATACGTTATGCGTTATGCGTCATGCGTTATCCGTTATACGTTATGCGTTATGCGTTATGCGTAATGCGTTATGCGTTATGCGTTATGCGTTATGCGTTATGCGTTATACGATATGCGTTATTCGTTATGCGTTATGCGTTATGCGTTATGCGTTATGCGTTATGCGTTATGCGTTATGCGTTACGCGTTATGCGTTATGCGTTATGCGTTATGCGTAATGCGTTATGCGTTATGCGTTATGCGTTATGCGTTATGCGTTATGCGTTATGCGTTATGCGTTATGCGTTATGCGATATGCGTTATTCGTTATGCGTTATGCGTTATGCGTTATGCGTTATGCGTTATGCGTTATGCGTTATGCGATATGCGTTATTCGTTATGCGTTATGCGTTATGCGTTATGCGTTATGCGTTATGCGTTATGCGTTATGCGTTATGCGTTATGCGTTATGCGTCATGCGTTATGCGTTATGCGTTATGCGTTATGCGTTACGCGTTATGCGTTATGCGTTATGCGTTATGCGTTATGCGTTATGCGTTATGCGTTATGCGTTATGCGTTATGCGTTATGCGTTATGCGTTATGCGTTATGCGTTATGCGTTATGCGTTATGCGTTATGCGTTATGCGTTATGCGTTATGCGTTATGCGTTATGCGTTATGCGTTATGCGTTATGCGTTATGCGTTATGCGTTATGCGTTATGCGTTATGCGTTATGCGTTATGCGTTATGCGTTATGCGTTATGCGTTATGCGTTATGCGTTATGCGTTATGCGTTATGCGTTATGCGTTATGCTTTATGCGTTATGCGATGTGCGTTATGCGTTATGCGTTATGCGTTATGCGTTAAGCATTATGACTTTTTCATTGAGCGTTATGCGTTATGACTTTTCCATTGAGCGTTATGCGTTATGCGTAATGCGTTATGCATTATGCGTTATGCGTTATGCGTTATGCGTTATGCGTTAAGCGTTATACGTTATGCGATATGCGTTATGCGTTATGCGTTATGCGTTATGCGTTGTGCGTCATGCGTTATCCGTTATGCGTTATGCGTTATGCGTTATGCGTAATGCGTTATGCGTTATGCGTTATGCGTTATGCGATATGCGTTATGCGTTATGCGTTATGCGTTATGCGTTATGCGTTATGCGTTATGCGTTATGCGTTATGCGTTATGCGTTATGCGTTATGCGTTATGCGTTATGCGTTATGCGTTATGCGTTATGCGTTATGCGTTATGCGTTATGCGTTATGCGTTATGCGTTATGCGTTATGCGTTATGCGTTATGCGTTATGCGTTATGCGATATGCGTCATGCGTTAAGCGTTATGCGTTATGCATTGTGCGTTATCCGTTATGCGTTATGCGTTATGCGTTATGCGTTATGCGTTATGCGTTATGCGTCATGCGATATGCGTTATTCGTAATGCGTTATGCGTTATGCGTTATGCGTTATGCGTTATGCGTTATGCGTTATGCGTTATGCGTTATGCGTTATGCGTTATGCGTTATGCGTTATGCGTTATGCGTTATGCGTTATGCGTTATGCGTTATGCGTTATGCGTTAAGCGTTATATGTTATGCGATATGCGTTATGCGTTATGCGTTATGCGTTATGCGTTATGCGTTATGCGTTATGCGTTATGCGTTATGCGTTATGCGTTATGCGTTATGCGTCATGCGTTATCCGTTATGCGTTATGCGTTATGCGTTATGCGTAATGCGTTATGCGTTATGCGTTATGCGTAATGCGTTAGGCGTTATGCGTTATGCGTTATGCGTAATGCGTTATGCGTTATGCGTTATGCGTTATGCGTTATGCGTTATGCGATATGCGTTATTCGTTATGCGTTATGCGTTATGCGTTATGCGTTATGCGTTATGCGTTATGCGTTATGCGTTATGCGTTATGCGTTATGCGTTATGCGTTATGCGTTATGCGTTATGCGTTATGCGTTATGCGTTATGCGTTATGCGTTATGCGTTATGCGTTATGCGTTATGCGTTATGCGTTATGCGTTATGCGTTATGCGTTATGCGTTATGCGTTATGCGTTATGCGTTATGCGTTATGCGTTATGCGTTATGCGTTATGCGTTATGCGTTATGCGTTAAGCGTTATACGTTATGCGATATGCGTTATGCGTTATGCGTTATGCGTTATGCGTTATGCGTCATGCGTTATGTGTTATGCGTTATGCGTTATGCGTTATGCGTAAGGCGTTATGCGTTATGCGTTATGCGTTATGCGTTATGCGTTATTCGTTATGCGTTATGCGTTATGCGTTATGCGATATGCGTTATTCGTACTGCGTTATACGTTATGCGTTATGCGTTATGCGTTATGCGTTATGCGTTATGCGTTATGCGTTATGCGTTATGCGTTATGCGTTATGCGTTATGCGTTATGCGTTAAGCGTTATATGTTATGCGATATGCGTTATGCGTTATGCGTTATGCGTTATGCGTTATGCGTAATGCGTTATGCGTTATGCGTTATGCGTTATGCGTTATGCGTTATGCGTTATGCGTTATGCGATATGCGTTATTCGTTATGCGTTATGCGTTATGCGTTATGCGTTATGCGTTATGCGTTATGCGTTATGCGTTATGCGTTATGCGTTATGCGTTATGCGTTATGCGTTATGCGTTATGCGATATGCGTTATTCGTTATGCGTTATGCGTTATGCGTTATGCGTTATGCGTTATGCGTTATGCGTTATGCGTTATGCGATATGCGTTATTCGTTATGCATTGTGCGTTATCCGTTATGCGTTATGCGTTATGCGTTATGCGTTATGCGTTATGCGTTATGCGTCATGCGATATGCGTTATTCGTAATGCGTTATGCGTTATGCGTTATGCGTTATGCGTTATGCGTTATGCGTTATGCGTTATGCGTTATGCGTTATGCGTTATGCGTTATGCGTTATGCGTTATGCGTTATGCGTTATGCGTCATGCGTTATGCGTTATGCGTTATGCGTTATGCGTTATGCGTTATGCGTTATGCGTTAAGCGTTATACGTTATGCGATATGCGTTATGCGTTATGCGTTATGCGTTATCCGTTATGCGTTATGCGTTATGCGTTATGCGTAATGCGTTATGCGTTATGCGTTATGCGTAATGCGTTAGGCGTTATGCGTTATGCGTTATGCGTAATGCGTTATGCGTTATGCGTTATGCGTTATGCGTTATGCGTTATGCGATATGCGTTATTCGTTATGCGTTATGCGTTATGCGTTATGCGTTATGCGTTATGCGTTATGCGTTATGCGTTATGCGTTATGCGTTATGCGTTATGCGTTATGCGTTATGCGTTATGCGTTATGCGTTATGCGTTATGCGTTATGCGTTATGCGTTATGCGTTATGCGTTATGCGTTATGCGTTATGCGTTATGCGTTATGCGTTATGCGTTATGCGTTATGCGTTATGCGTTATGCGATATGCGTTATTCGTTATGCGTTATGCGTTATGCGTTATGCGTTATGCGTTATGCGTTATGCGTTATGCGATATGCGTTATTCGTTATGCGTTATGCGTTATGCGTTATGCGTTATGCGTTATGCGTTATGCGTTATGCGTTATGCGTTATGCGTTATGCGTCATGCGTTATGCGTTATGCGTTATGCGTTATGCGTTACGCGTTATGCGTTATGCGTTATGCGTTATGCGTTATGCGTTATGCGTTATGCGTTATGCGTTATGCGTTATGCGTTATGCGTTATGCGTTATGCGTTATGCGTTATGCGTTATGCGTTATGCGTTATGCGTTATGCGTTATGCGTTATGCGTTATGCGTTATGCGTTATGCGTTATGCGTTATGCTTTATGCGTTATGCGATGTGCGTTATGCGTTATGCGTTATGCGTTATGCGTTAAGCATTATGACTTTTTCATTGAGCGTTATGCGTTATGACTTTTCCATTGAGCGTTATGCGTTATGCGTAATGCGTTATGCATTATGCGTTATGCGTTATGCGTTATGCGTTATGCGTTAAGCGTTATACGTTATGCGATATGCGTTATGCGTTATGCGTTATGCGTTATGCGTTGTGCGTCATGCGTTATCCGTTATGCGTTATGCGTTATGCGTTATGCGTAATGCGTTATGCGTTATGCGTTATGCGTTATGCGATATGCGTTATGCGTTATGCGTTATGCGTTATGCGTTATGCGTTATGCGTTATGCGTTATGCGTTATGCGTTATGCGTTATGCGTTATGCGTTATGCGTTATGCGTTATGCGTTATGCGTTATGCGTTATGCGTTATGCGTTATGCGTTATGCGTTATGCGTTATGCGTTATGCGTTATGCGTTATGCGTTATGCGATATGCGTCATGCGTTAAGCGTTATGCGTTATGCATTGTGCGTTATCCGTTATGCGTTATGCGTTATGCGTTATGCGTTATGCGTTATGCGTTATGCGTCATGCGATATGCGTTATTCGTAATGCGTTATGCGTTATGCGTTATGCGTTATGCGTTATGCGTTATGCGTTATGCGTTATGCGTTATGCGTTATGCGTTATGCGTTATGCGTTATGCGTTATGCGTTATGCGTTATGCGTTATGCGTTATGCGTTATGCGTTAAGCGTTATATGTTATGCGATATGCGTTATGCGTTATGCGTTATGCGTTATGCGTTATGCGTTATGCGTTATGCGTTATGCGTTATGCGTTATGCGTTATGCGTTATGCGTTATGCGTTAAGCGTTATACGTTATGCGTTATGCGTCATGCGTTATCCGTTATACGTTATGCGTTATGCGTTATGCGTTATGCGTTATGCGTTATGCGTTATGCGTTATGCGTTATGCGTTATGCGATATGCGTTATTCGTTATGCGTTATGCGTTATGCGTTATGCGTTATGCGTTATGCGTTATGCGTTATGCGTTATGCGTTATGCGTTACGCGTTATGCGTTATGCGTTATGCGTTATGCGTAATGCGTTATGCGTTATGCGTTATGCGTTATGCGTTATGCGTTATGCGTTATGCGTTATGCGTTATGCGTTATGCGATATGCGTTATTCGTTATGCGTTATGCGTTATGCGTTATGCGTTATGCGTTATGCGTTATGCGTTATGCGTTATGCGTTATGCGTTATGCGTTATGCGTTATGCGATATGCGTTATTCGTTATGCGTTATGCGTTATGCGTTATGCGTTATGCGTTATGCGTTATGCGTTATGCGTTATGCGTTATGCGTTATGCGTTATGCGTTATGCGTTATGCGTCATGCGTTATGCGTTATGCGTTATGCGTTATGCGTTACGCGTTATGCGTTATGCGTTATGCGTTATGCGTTATGCGTTACGCGTTATGCGTTATGCGTTATGCGTTATGCGTTATGCGTTATGCGTTATGCGTTATGCGTTATGCGTTATGCGTTATGCGTTATGCGTTATGCGTTATGCGTTATGCGTTATGCGTTATGCGTTATGCGTTATGCGTTATGCGTTATGCGTTATGCGTTATGCGTTATGCGTTATGCGTTATGCGTTATGCGTTATGCGTTATGCGTTATGCGTTATGCGTTATGCGTTATGCGTTATGCGTTATGCGTTATGCGTTATGCGTTATGCGTTATGCGTTATGCGTTATGCGTTATGCGTTATGCGTTATGCGTTATGCGTTATGCGTTATGCGTTATGCGTTATGCGTTATGCGTTATGCGTTATGCGTTATGCGTTATGCTTTATGCGATGTGCGTTATGCGTTATGCGTTATGCGTTATGCGTTATGCTTTATGCGATGTGCGTTATGCGTTATGCGTTATGCGTTATGCGTTAAGCATTATGACTTTTTCATTGAGCGTTATGCGTTATGACTTTTCCATTGAGCGTTATGCGTTATGCGTAATGCGTTATGCATTATGCGTTATGCGTTATGCGTTATGCGTTATGCGTTAAGCGTTATACGTTATGCGATATGCGTTATGCGTTATGCGTTATGCGTTGTGCGTCATGCGTTATCCGTTATGCGTTATGCGTTATGCGTTATGCGTTATGCGTTATGCGTTATGCGTTATGCGTTATGCGTTATGCGTTATGCGTTATGCGTTATGCGTTATGCGTTATGCGTTATGCGTTATGCGTTATGCGTTATGCGTTATGCGTTATGCGTTAAGCGTTATACGTTATGCGATATGCGTTATGCGTTATGCGTTATGCGTTATGCGTTATGCGTCATGCGTTATGTGTTATGCGTTATGCGTTATGCGTTATGCGTAATGCGTTATGCGTTATGCGTTATGCGTTATGCGTTATGCGTTATGCGTTATGCGTTATGCGATATGCGTTATTCGTAATGCGTTATGCGTTATGCGTTATGCGTTATGCGTTATGCGTTATGCGTTATGCGTTATGCGTTATGCGTTATGCGTTATGCGTTATGCGTTATGCGTTATGCGTTATGCGTTATGCGTTATGCGTTATGCGTTATGCGTTAAGCGTTATATGTTATGCGATATGCGTTATGCGTTATGCGTTATGCGTTATGCGTTATGCGTTATGCGTTATGCGTTATGCGTTATGCGTTATGCGTTATGCGTCATGCGTTATCCGTTATCCGTTATGCGTTATGCGTTATGCGTAATGCGTTATGCGTTATGCGTTATGCGTAATGCGTTATGCGTTATGCGTTATGCGTTATGCGTTATGCGTTATGCGTTATGCGATATGCGTTATTCGTTATGCGTTATGCGTTATGCGTTATGCGTTATGCGTTATGCGTTATGCGTTATGCGTTATGCGTTATGCGTTATGCGTTATGCGTTATGCGTTATGCGTTATGCGTTATGCGTTATGCGTTATGCGTTATGCGTTATGCGTTATGCGTCATGCGTTATGCGTTATGCGTTATGCGTTATGCGTTATGCGTTATGCGTTATGCGTTATGCGTTAAGCGTTATACGTTATGCGATATGCGTTATGCGTTATGCGTTATGCGTTATGCGATATGCGTTATTCGTAATGCGTTATGCGTTATGCGTTATGCGTTATGCGTTATGCGTTATGCGTTATGCGTTATGCGTTATGCGTTATGCGTTATGCGTTATGCGTTATGCGTTATGCGTTATGCGTTATGCGTTATGCGTTATGCGTTATGCGTTATGCGTTATGCGTTATGCGTTATGCGTTAAGCGTTATACGTTATGTGATATGCGTTATGCGTTATGCGTTATGCGTTATGCGTTATGCGTTATGCGTTATGCGTTATGCGTTATGCGTTATGCGTCATGCGTTATCCGTTATGCGTTATGCGTTATGCGTTATGCGTAATGCGTTATGCGTTATGCGTTATGCGTAATGCGTTATGCGTTATGCGTTATGCGTTATGCGTTATGCGTTATGCGTCATGCGTTATGCGTTATGCGTTATGCGTTATGCGTTATGCGTTATGCGTTATGCGTTATGCGTTAAGCGTTATACGTTATGCGATATGCGTTATGCGTTATGCGTTATGCGTTATGCGATATGCGTTATTCGTAATGCGTTATGCGTTATGCGTTATGCGTTATGCGTTATGCGTTATGCGTTATGCGTTATGCGTAATGCGTTATGCGTTATGCGTTATGCGTTATGCGTTATGCGTTAAGCGTTATATGTTATGCGATATGCGTTATGCGTTATGCGTTATGCGTTATGCGTTATGCGTTATGCGTTATGCGTCATGCGTTATCCGTTATGCGTTATGCGTTATGCGTTATGCGTAATGCGTTATGCGTTATGCGTTATGCGTAATGCGTTATGCGTTATGCGTTATGCGTTATGCGTTATGCGTTATGCGTCATGCGTTATGCGTTATGCGTTATGCGTTATGCGTTATGCGTTATGCGTTATGCGTTATGCGTTAAGCGTTATACGTTATGCGATATGCGTTATGCGTTATGCGTTATGCGTTATGCGATATGCGTTATTCGTAATGCGTTATGCGTTATGCGTTATGCGTTATGCGTTATGCGTTATGCGTTATGCGTTATGCGTAATGCGTTATGCGTTATGCGTTATGCGTTATGCGTTATGCGTTAAGCGTTATATGTTATGCGATATGCGTTATGCGTTATGCGTTATGCGTTATGCGTTATGCGTTATGCGTTATGCGTTATGCGTTATGCGTTATGCGTCATGCGTTATCCGTTATGCGTTATGCGTTATGCGTTATGCGTAATGCGTTATGCGTTATGCGTTATGCGTAATGCGTTATGCGTTATGCGTTATGCGTTATGCGTAATGCGTTATGCGTTATGCGTTATGCGTTATGCGTTATGCGATATGCGTTATTCGTTATGCGTTATGCGTTATGCGTTATGCGTTATGCGTTATGCGTTATGCGTTATGCGTTATGCGTTATGCGTTATGCGTTATGCGTTATGCGTTATGCGTTATGCGTTATGCGTTATGCGTTATGCGTTATGCGTTATGCGTTATGCGTTATGCGTTATGCGTTATGCGTTAAGCGTTATACGTTATGCGATATGCGTTATGCGTTATGCGTTATGCGTTATGCGTTATGCGTCATGCGTTATGTGTTATGCGTTATGCGTTATGCGTTATGCGTAATGCGTTATGCGTTATGCGTTATGCGTTATGCGTTATGCGTTATGTGATATGCGTTATGCGTTATGCGTTATGCGTTATGCGTTATGCGTTATGCGTTATGCGTTATGCGTCATGCGTTATGCGTTATGCGTTATGCGTTATGCGTTATGCGTTATGCGTTATGCGTTATGCGTTATGCGTTATGCGTTAAGCGTTATACGTTATGCGATATGCGTTATGCGTTATGCGTTATGCGTTATGCGTTGTGCGTCATGCGTTATGCGTTATGCGTTATGCGTTATGCGTTATGCGTTATGCGTTATGCGTTATGCGATATGCGTTATTCGTTATGCGTTATGCGTTATGCGTTATGCGTTATGCGTTATGCGTTATGCGTTATGCGTTATGCGTTATGCGTTATGCGTTATGCGTTATGCGTTATGCGTTATGCGTTATGCGTTATGCGTTATGCGTTATGCGTTATGCGTTATGCGTTATGCGTTATGCGTTATGCGTTATGCGTTATGCGTCATGCGTTATGCGTTATGCGTTATGCGTTATGCGTTATGCGTTATGCGTTATGCGTTAAGCGTTATACGTTATGCGATATGCGTTATGCGTTATGCGTTATGCGTTATGCGTTGTGCGTCATGCGTTATCCGTTATGCGTTATGCGTTATGCGTTATGCGTTATGCGTTATGCGTTATGCGTTATGCGTTATGCGTTATGCGTTATGCGTTATGCGTTATGCGTTATGCGTTATGCGTCATGCGTTATGCGTTATGCGTTATGCGTTATGCGTTATGCGTTATGCGTTATGCGTTATGCGTTATGCGTTATGCGTTATGCGTTATGCGTTAAGCGTTATACGTTATGCGTTATGCGTCATGCGTTATCCGTTATACGTTATGCGTTATGCGTTATGCGTAATGCGTTATGCGTTATGCGTTATGCGTTATGCGTTATGCGTTATGCGATATGCGTTATTCGTTATGCGTTATGCGTTATGCGTTATGCGTTATGCGTTATGCGTTATGCGTTATGCGTTATGCGTTACGCGTTATGCGTTATGCGTTATGCGTTATGCGTAATGCGTTATGCGTTATGCGTTATGCGTTATGCGTTATGCGTTATGCGTTATGCGTTATGCGTTATGCGTTATGCGATATGCGTTATTCGTTATGCGTTATGCGTTATGCGTTATGCGTTATGCGTTATGCGTTATGCGTTATGCGTTATGCGTTATGCGTTATGCGATATGCGTTATTCGTTATGCGTTATGCGTTATGCGTTATGCGTTATGCGTTATGCGTTATGCGTTATGCGTTATGCGTTATGCGTTATGCGTTATGCGTTATGCGTTATGCGTTATGCGTTATGCGTTATGCGTTATGCGTTATGCGTTAAGCGTTATACGTTATGCGATATGCGTTATGCGTTATGCGTTATGCGTTAAGCGTTATACGTTATGCGTTATGCGTCATGCGTTATCCGTTATACGTTATGCGTTATGCGTTATGCGTAATGCGTTATGCGTTATGCGTTATGCGTTATGCGTTATGCGTTATGCGATATGCGTTATTCGTTATGCGTTATGCGTTATGCGTTATGCGTTATGCGTTATGCGTTATGCGTTATGCGTTATGCGTTACGCGTTATGCGTTATGCGTTATGCGTTATGCGTAATGCGTTATGCGTTATGCGTTATGCGTTATGCGTTATGCGTTATGCGTTATGCGTTATGCGTTATGCGTTATGCGATATGCGTTATTCGTTATGCGTTATGCGTTATGCGTTATGCGTTATGCGTTATGCGTTATGCGTTATGCGTTATGCGTTATGCGTTATGCGATATGCGTTATTCGTTATGCGTTATGCGTTATGCGTTATGCGTTATGCGTTATGCGTTATGCGTTATGCGTTATGCGTTATGCGTTATGCGTTATGCGTTATGCGTTATGCGTTATGCGTTATGCGTTATGCGTTATGCGTTAAGCGTTATACGTTATGCGATATGCGTTATGCGTTATGCGTTATGCGTTATGCGTTGTGCGTCATGCGTTATCCGTTATGCGTTATGCGTTATGCGTTATGCGTTATGCGTTATGCGTTATGCGTTATGCGTTATGCGTTATGCGTTATGCGTTATGCGTTATGCGTTATGCGTTATGCGTCATGCGTTATGCGTTATGCGTAATGCGTTATGCGTTATGCGTTATGCGTTATGCGTTATGCGTTATGCGTTATGCGTTATGCGTTATGCGTTATGCGATATGCGTTATTCGTTATGCGTTATGCGTTATGCGTTATGCGTTATGCGTTATGCGTTATGCGTTATGCGTTATGCGTTATGCGTTATGCGTTATGCGTTATGCGATATGCGTTATTCGTTATGCGTTATGCGTTATGCGTTATGCGTTATGCGTTATGCGTTATGCGTTATGCGTTATGCGTTATGCGTTATGCGTTATGCGTTATGCGTTATGCGTTATGCGTCATGCGTTATGCGTTATGCGTTATGCGTTATGCGTTACGCGTTACGCGTTATGCGTTATGCGTTATGCGTTATGCGTTATGCGTTATGCGTTATGCGTTATGCGTTATGCGTTATGCGTTATGCGTTATGCGTTATGCGTTATGCGTTATGCGTTATGCGTTATGCGTTATGCGTTATGCGTTATGCGTTATGCGTTATGCGTTATGCGTTATGCGTTATGCGTTATGCGTTATGCGTTATGCGTTATGCGTTATGCGTTATGCGTTATGCGTTATGCGTTATGCGTTATGCGTTATGCGTTATGCGTTATGCGTTATGCGTTATGCGTTATGCGTTATGCGTTATGCGTTATGCGTTATGCGTTATGCGTTATGCGTTATGCGTTATGCGTTATGCGTTATGCGTTATGCGTTATGCGTTATGCGTTATGCTTTATGCGATGTGCGTTATGCGTTATGCGTTATGCGTTATGCGTTATGCTTTATGCGATGTGCGTTATGCGTTATGCGTTATGCGTTATGCGTTAAGCATTATGACTTTTTCATTGAGCGTTATGCGTTATGACTTTTCCATTGAGCGTTATGCGTTATGCGTAATGCGTTATGCATTATGCGTTATGCGTTATGCGTTATGCGTTATGCGTTAAGCGTTATACGTTATGCGATATGCGTTATGCGTTATGCGTTATGCGTTGTGCGTCATGCGTTATCCGTTATGCGTTATGCGTTATGCGTTATGCGTTATGCGTTATGCGTTATGCGTTATGCGTTATGCGTTATGCGTTATGCGTTATGCGTTATGCGTTATGCGTTATGCGTTATGCGTTATGCGTTATGCGTTATGCGTTATGCGTTAAGCGTTATACGTTATGCGATATGCGTTATGCGTTATGCGTTATGCGTTATGCGTTATGCGTCATGCGTTATGTGTTATGCGTTATGCGTTATGCGTTATGCGTAATGCGTTATGCGTTATGCGTTATGCGTTATGCGTTATGCGTTATGCGTTATGCGTTATGCGATATGCGTTATTCGTAATGCGTTATGCGTTATGCGTTATGCGTTATGCGTTATGCGTTATGCGTTATGCGTTATGCGTTATGCGTTATGCGTTATGCGTTATGCGTTATGCGTTATGCGTTATGCGTTATGCGTTATGCGTTATGCGTTATGCGTTAAGCGTTATATGTTATGCGATATGCGTTATGCGTTATGCGTTATGCGTTATGCGTTATGCGTTATGCGTTATGCGTTATGCGTTATGCGTTATGCGTCATGCGTTATCCGTTATCCGTTATGCGTTATGCGTTATGCGTAATGCGTTATGCGTTATGCGTTATGCGTAATGCGTTATGCGTTATGCGTTATGCGTTATGCGTTATGCGTTATGCGTTATGCGATATGCGTTATTCGTTATGCGTTATGCGTTATGCGTTATGCGTTATGCGTTATGCGTTATGCGTTATGCGTTATGCGTTATGCGTTATGCGTTATGCGTTATGCGTTATGCGTTATGCGTTATGCGTTATGCGTTATGCGTTATGCGTTATGCGTCATGCGTTATGCGTTATGCGTTATGCGTTATGCGTTATGCGTTATGCGTTATGCGTTATGCGTTAAGCGTTATACGTTATGCGATATGCGTTATGCGTTATGCGTTATGCGTTATGCGATATGCGTTATTCGTAATGCGTTATGCGTTATGCGTTATGCGTTATGCGTTATGCGTTATGCGTTATGCGTTATGCGTTATGCGTTATGCGTTATGCGTTATGCGTTATGCGTTATGCGTTATGCGTTATGCGTTATGCGTTATGCGTTATGCGTTATGCGTTATGCGTTATGCGTTAAGCGTTATACGTTATGTGATATGCGTTATGCGTTATGCGTTATGCGTTATGCGTTATGCGTTATGCGTTATGCGTTATGCGTTATGCGTCATGCGTTATCCGTTATGCGTTATGCGTTATGCGTTATGCGTAATGCGTTATGCGTTATGCGTTATGCGTAATGCGTTATGCGTTATGCGTTATGCGTTATGCGTTATGCGTTATGCGTCATGCGTTATGCGTTATGCGTTATGCGTTATGCGTTATGCGTTATGCGTTATGCGTTATGCGTTATGCGTTAAGCGTTATACGTTATGCGATATGCGTTATGCGTTATGCGTTATGCGTTATGCGATATGCGTTATTCGTAATGCGTTATGCGTTATGCGTTATGCGTTATGCGTTATGCGTTATGCGTTATGCGTTATGCGTAATGCGTTATGCGTTATGCGTTATGCGTTATGCGTTATGCGTTAAGCGTTATATGTTATGCGATATGCGTTATGCGTTATGCGTTATGCGTTATGCGTTATGCGTTATGCGTTATGCGTTATGCGTCATGCGTTATCCGTTATGCGTTATGCGTTATGCGTTATGCGTAATGCGTTATGCGTTATGCGTTATGCGTAATGCGTTATGCGTTATGCGTTATGCGTTATGCGTTATGCGTTATGCGTCATGCGTTATGCGTTATGCGTTATGCGTTATGCGTTATGCGTTATGCGTTATGCGTTATGCGTTAAGCGTTATACGTTATGCGATATGCGTTATGCGTTATGCGTTATGCGTTATGCGATATGCGTTATTCGTAATGCGTTATGCGTTATGCGTTATGCGTTATGCGTTATGCGTTATGCGTTATGCGTTATGCGTAATGCGTTATGCGTTATGCGTTATGCGTTATGCGTTATGCGTTAAGCGTTATATGTTATGCGATATGCGTTATGCGTTATGCGTTATGCGTTATGCGTTATGCGTTATGCGTTATGCGTTATGCGTTATGCGTTATGCGTCATGCGTTATCCGTTATGCGTTATGCGTTATGCGTTATGCGTAATGCGTTATGCGTTATGCGTTATGCGTTATGCGTAATGCGTTATGCGTTATGCGTTATGCGTTATGCGTAATGCGTTATGCGTTATGCGTTATGCGTTATGCGTTATGCGATATGCGTTATTCGTTATGCGTTATGCGTTATGCGTTATGCGTTATGCGTTATGCGTTATGCGTTATGCGTTATGCGTTATGCGTTATGCGTTATGCGTTATGCGTTATGCGTTATGCGTTATGCGTTATGCGTTATGCGTTATGCGTTATGCGTTATGCGTTATGCGTTATGCGTTAAGCGTTATACGTTATGCGATATGCGTTATGCGTTATGCGTTATGCGTTATGCGTTATGCGTCATGCGTTATGTGTTATGCGTTATGCGTTATGCGTTATGCGTAATGCGTTATGCGTTATGCGTTATGCGTTATGCGTTATGCGTTATGTGATATGCGTTATGCGTTATGCGTTATGCGTTATGCGTTATGCGTTATGCGTTATGCGTTATGCGTCATGCGTTATGCGTTATGCGTTATGCGTTATGCGTTATGCGTTATGCGTTATGCGTTAAGCGTTATACGTTATGCGATATGCGTTATGCGTTATGCGTTATGCGTTATGCGTTATGCGTTGTGCGTCATGCGTTATGCGTTATGCGTTATGCGTTATGCGTTATGCGTTATGCGTTATGCGTTATGCGATATGCGTTATTCGTTATGCGTTATGCGTTATGCGTTATGCGTTATGCGTTATGCGTTATGCGTTATGCGTTATGCGTTATGCGTTATGCGTTATGCGTTATGCGTTATGCGTTATGCGTTATGCGTTATGCGTTATGCGTTATGCGTTATGCGTTATGCGTTATGCGTTATGCGTTATGCGTTATGCGTTATGCGTCATGCGTTATGCGTTATGCGTTATGCGTTATGCGTTATGCGTTATGCGTTATGCGTTAAGCGTTATACGTTATGCGATATGCGTTATGCGTTATGCGTTATGCGTTATGCGTTGTGCGTCATGCGTTATCCGTTATGCGTTATGCGTTATGCGTTATGCGTTATGCGTTATGCGTTATGCGTTATGCGTTATGCGTTATGCGTTATGCGTTATGCGTTATGCGTTATGCGTTATGCGTCATGCGTTATGCGTTATGCGTTATGCGTTATGCGTTATGCGTTATGCGTTATGCGTTATGCGTTATGCGTTATGCGTTATGCGTTATGCGTTATGCGTTAAGCGTTATACGTTATGCGTTATGCGTCATGCGTTATCCGTTATACGTTATGCGTTATGCGTTATGCGTAATGCGTTATGCGTTATGCGTTATGCGTTATGCGTTATGCGTTATGCGATATGCGTTATTCGTTATGCGTTATGCGTTATGCGTTATGCGTTATGCGTTATGCGTTATGCGTTATGCGTTATGCGTTACGCGTTATGCGTTATGCGTTATGCGTTATGCGTTATGCGTAATGCGTTATGCGTTATGCGTTATGCGTTATGCGTTATGCGTTATGCGTTATGCGTTATGCGTTATGCGATATGCGTTATTCGTTATGCGTTATGCGTTATGCGTTATGCGTTATGCGTTATGCGTTATGCGTTATGCGTTATGCGTTATGCGTTATGCGTTATGCGTTATGCGATATGCGTTATTCGTTATGCGTTATGCGTTATGCGTTATGCGTTATGCGTTATGCGTTATGCGTTATGCGTTATGCGTTATGCGTTATGCGTTATGCGTTATGCGTTATGCGTTATGCGTTATGCGTCATGCGTTATCCGTTATGCGTTATGCGTTATGCGTTACGCGTTATGCGTTATGCGTTATGCGTTATGCGTTATGCGTTATGCGTTATGCGTTATGCGTTATGCGTTATGCGTTATGCGTTATGCGTTATGCGTTATGCGTTATGCGTTATGCGTTATGCGTTATGCGTTATGCGTTATGCGTTATGCGTTATGCGTTATGCGTTATGCGTTATGCGTTATGCGTTATGCGTTATGCGTTATGCGTTATGCGTTATGCGTTATGCGTTATGCGTTATGCGTTATGCGTTATGCGTTATGCGTTATGCGTTATGCGTTATGCGTTATGCGTTATGCGTTATGCGTTATGCGTTATGCGTTATGCGTTATGCGTTATGCGTTATGCGTTATGCGTTATGCGTTATGCGTTATGCGTTATGCGTTATGCGTTATGCGTTATGCGTTATGCGTTATGCGTTATGCGTTATGCGTTATGCGTTATGCGTTATGCGTTAAGCGTTATATGTTATGCGATATGCGTTATGCGTTATGCGTTATGCGTTATGCGTTATGCGTTATGCGTTATGCGTTATGCGTTATGCGTCATGCGTTATCCGTTATCCGTTATGCGTTATGCGTTATGCGTAATGCGTTATGCGTTATGCGTTATGCGTAATGCGTTATGCGTTATGCGTTATGCGTTATGCGTTATGCGTTATGCGTTATGCGATATGCGTTATTCGTTATGCGTTATGCGTTATGCGTTATGCGTTATGCGTTATGCGTTATGCGTTATGCGTTATGCGTTATGCGTTATGCGTTATGCGTTATGCGTTATGCGTTATGCGTTATGCGTTATGCGTTATGCGTTATGCGTCATGCGTTATGCGTTATGCGTTATGCGTTATGCGTTATGCGATATGCGTTATTCGTAATGCGTTATGCGTTATGCGTTATGCGTTATGCGTTATGCGTTATGCGTTATGCGTTATGCGTTATGCGTTATGCGTTATGCGTTATGCGTTATGCGTTATGCGTTATGCGTTATGCGTTATGCGTTATGCGTTATGCGTTATGCGTTATGCGTTATGCGTTATGCGTTATGCGTTATGCGTTATGCGTTATGCGTTAAGCGTTATACGTTATGTGATATGCGTTATGCGTTATGCGTTATGCGTTATGCGTTATGCGTTATGCGTCATGCGTTATCCGTTATGCGTTATGCGTTATGCGTTATGCGTAATGCGTTATGCGTTATGCGTTATGCGTAATGCGTTATGCGTTATGCGTTATGCGTTATGCGTTATGCGTTATGCGTCATGCGTTATGCGTTATGCGTTATGCGTTATGCGTTATGCGTTATGCGTTATGCGTTATGCGTTAAGCGTTATACGTTATGCGATATGCGTTATGCGTTATGCGTTATGCGTTATGCGATATGCGTTATTCGTAATGCGTTATGCGTTATGCGTTATGCGTTATGCGTTATGCGTTATGCGTTATGCGTTATGCGTAATGCGTTATGCGTTATGCGTTATGCGTTATGCGTTATGCGTTAAGCGTTATATGTTATGCGATATGCGTTATGCGTTATGCGTTATGCGTTATGCGTTATGCGTTATGCGTTATGCGTTATGCGTTATGCGTTATGCGTCATGCGTTATCCGTTATGCGTTATGCGTTATGCGTTATGCGTAATGCGTTATGCGTTATGCGTTATGCGTTAAGCGTTATACGTTATGCGATATGCGTTATGCGTTATGCGTTATGCGTTATGCGATATGCGTTATTCGTAATGCGTTATGCGTTATGCGTTATGCGTTATGCGTTATGCGTTATGCGTTATGCGTTATGCGTTATGCGTTATGCGTTATGCGTTATGCGTTATGCGTTATGCGTTATGCGTTATGCGTTATGCGTTATGCGTTATGCGTTATGCGTTATGCGTTATGCGTTATGCGTTATGCGTTATGCGTTATGCGTTATGCGTTATGCGTTATGCGTTAAGCGTTATACGTTATGTGATATGCGTTATGCGTTATGCGTTATGCGTTATGCGTTATGCGTTATGCGTTATGCGTTATGCGTTATGCGTCATGCGTTATCCGTTATGCGTTATGCGTTATGCGTTATGCGTAATGCGTTATGCGTTATGCGTTATGCGTAATGCGTTATGCGTTATGCGTTATGCGTTATGCGTTATGCGTTATGCGTTATGCGTTATGCGTTATGCGTTATGCGTTATGCGTTATGCGTTATGCGATATGCGTTATTCGTTATGCGTTATGCGTTATGCGTTATGCGTTATGCGTTATGCGTTATGCGTTATGCGTTATGCGTTATGCGTTATGCGTTATGCGTTATGCGTTATGCGTTATGCGTTATGCGTTATGCGTTATGCGTTATGCGTTATGCGTTATGCGTTATGCGTTATGCGTTATGCGTTATGCGTCATGCGTTATGCGTTATGCGTTATGCGTTATGCGTTATGCGTTATGCGTTAAGCGTTATACGTTATGCGATATGCGTTATGCGTTATGCGTTATGCGTTATGCGTTGTGCGTCATGCGTTATCCGTTATGCGTTATGCGTTATGCGTTATGCGTTATGCGTTATGCGTTATGCGTTATGCGTTATGCGTTATGCGTTATGCGTTATGCGTTATGCGTTATGCGTTATGCGTTATGCGTTATGCGTCATGCGTTATGCGTTATGCGTTATGCGTTATGCGTTATGCGTTATGCGTTATGCGTTATGCGTTATGCGTTATGCGTTATGCGTTATGCGTTAAGCGTTATACGTTATGCGTTATGCGTCATGCGTTATCCGTTATACGTTATGCGTTATGCGTTATGCGTAATGCGTTATGCGTTATGCGTTATGCGTTATGCGTTATGCGTTATGCGATATGCGTTATTCGTTATGCGTTATGCGTTATGCGTTATGCGTTATGCGTTATGCGTTATGCGTTATGCGTTATGCGTTATGCGTTACGCGTTATGCGTTATGCGTTATGCGTTATGCGTAATGCGTTATGCGTTATGCGTTATGCGTTATGCGTTATGCGTTATGCGTTATGCGTTATGCGTTATGCGTTATGCGTTATGCGATATGCGTTATTCGTTATGCGTTATGCGTTATGCGTTATGCGTTATGCGTTATGCGTTATGCGTTATGCGTTATGCGTTATGCGTTATGCGTTATGCGTTATGCGTTATGCGATATGCGTTATTCGTTATGCGTTATGCGTTATGCGTTATGCGTTATGCGTTATGCGTTATGCGTTATGCGTTATGCGTTATGCGTTATGCGTTATGCGTTATGCGTTATGCGTTATGCGTTATGCGTTATGCGTCATGCGTTATGCGTTATGCGTTATGCGTTACGCGTTACGCGTTATGCGTTATGCGTTATGCGTTATGCGTTATGCGTTATGCGTTATGCGTTATGCGTTATGCGTTATGCGTTATGCGTTATGCGTTATGCGTTATGCGTTATGCGTTATGCGTTATGCGTTATGCGTTATGCGTTATGCGTTATGCGTTATGCGTTATGCGTTATGCGTTATGCGTTATGCGTTATGCGTTATGCGTTATGCGTTATGCGTTATGCGTTATGCGTTATGCGTTATGCGTTATGCGTTATGCGTTATGCGTTATGCGTTATGCGTTATGCGTTATGCGTTATGCGTTATGCGTTATGCGTTATGCGTTATGCGTTATGCGTTATGCGTTATGCGTTATGCGTTATGCGTTATGCGTTAAGCATTATGACTTTTTCATTGAGCGTTATGCGTTATGACTTTTCCATTGAGCGTTATGCGTTATGCGTAATGCGTTATGCATTATGCGTTATGCGTTATGCGTTATGCGTTATGCGTTAAGCGTTATACGTTATGCGATATGCGTTATGCGTTATGCGTTATGCGTTGTGCGTCATGCGTTATCCGTTATGCGTTATGCGTTATGCGTTATGCGTAATGCGTTATGCGTTATGCGTTATGCGTTATGCGATATGCGTTATGCGTTATGCGTTATGCGTTATGCGTTATGCGTTATGCGTTATGCGTTATGCGTTATGCGTTATGCGTTATGCGTTATGCGTTATGCGTTATGCGTTATGCGTTATGCGTTATGCGTTATGCGTTATGCGTTATGCGTTATGCGTTATGCGATATGCGTCATGCGTTAAGCGTTATGCGTTATGCATTGTGCGTTATCCGTTATGCGTTATGCGTTATGCGTTATGCGTTATGCGTTATGCGTCATGCGATATGCGTTATTCGTAATGCGTTATGCGTTATGCGTTATGCGTTATGCGTTATGCGTTATGCGTTATGCGTTATGCGTTATGCGTTATGCGTTATGCGTTATGCGTTATGCGTTATGCGTTATGCGTTATGCGTTATGCGTTAAGCGTTATATGTTATGCGATATGCGTTATGCGTTATGCGTTATGCGTTATGCGTTATGCGTTATGCGTTATGCGTTATGCGTTATGCGTTATGCGTTATGCGTCATGCGTTATCCGTTATGCGTTATGCGTTATGCGTTATGCGTAATGCGTTATGCGTTATGCGTTATGCGTAATGCGTTATGCGTTATGCGTTATGCGTTATGCGTAATGCGTTATGCGTTATGCGTTATGCGTTATGCGTTATGCGTTATGCGATATGCGTTATTCGTTATGCGTTATGCGTTATGCGTTATGCGTTATGCGTTATGCGTTATGCGTTATGCGTTATGCGTTATGCGTTATGCGTTATGCGTTATGCGTTATGCGTTATGCGTTATGCGTTATGCGTTATGCGTTATGCGTTATGCGTTATGCGTTATGCGTTATGCGTTATGTGTTATGCGTTATGCGTTATGCGTTATGCGTTATGCGTTATGCGTTATGCGTTATGCGTTATGCGTTATGCGTTATGCGTTATGCGTTATGCGTTATGCGTTATGCGTTATGCGTTAAGCGTTATACGTTATGCGATATGCGTTATGCGTTATGCGTTATGCGTTATGCGTTATGCGTCATGCGTTATGGGTTATGCGTTATGCGTTATGCGTTATGCGTTATGCGTTATGCGTTATGCGTTATGCGTTATGCGTTATGCGTTATGCGTTATGCGTTATGCGTTATGCGTTATGCGTTATGCGTTATGCGTTATGCGTTATGCGTTATGCGTTATGCGTTATGCGTTATGCGTTATGCGTTATGCGTTATGCGTTATGCGTTATGCGTTATGCGTTATGCGTTATGCGTTATGCGTTATGCGTTATGCGTTATGCGTTATGCGTTATGCGTTATGCGTTATGCGTTATGCGTTATGCGTTATGCGTTATGCGTTATGCGTTATGCGTTATGCGTTATGCGTTATGCGTTATGCGTTATGCGTTATGCGTTATGCGTTATGCGTTATGCGTTATGCGTTATGCGTTATGCGTTATGCGTTATGCGTTATGCGTTATGCGTTATGCGTTATGCGTTATGCGTTATGCGTTATGCGTTATGCGTTATGCTTTATGCGATGTGCGTTATGCGTTATGCGTTATGCGTTATGCGTTATGCTTTATGCGATGTGCGTTATGCGTTATGCGTTATGCGTTATGCGTTAAGCATTATGACTTTTTCATTGAGCGTTATGCGTTATGACTTTTCCATTGAGCGTTATGCGTTATGCGTAATGCGTTATGCATTATGCGTTATGCGTTATGCGTTATGCGTTATGCGTTATGCGTTATGCGTTAAGCGTTATACGTTATGCGTTATGCGTCATGCGTTATCCGTTATACGTTATGCGTTATGCGTTATGCGTAATGCGTTATGCGTTATGCGTTATGCGTTATGCGTTATGCGTTATGCGATATGCGTTATTCGTTATGCGTTATGCGTTATGCGTTATGCGTTATGCGTTATGCGTTATGCGTTATGCGTTATGCGTTACGCGTTATGCGTTATGCGTTATGCGTTATGCGTAATGCGTTATGCGTTATGCGTTATGCGTTATGCGTTATGCGTTATGCGTTATGCGTTATGCGTTATGCGTTATGCGATATGCGTTATTCGTTATGCGTTATGCGTTATGCGTTATGCGTTATGCGTTATGCGTTATGCGTTATGCGTTATGCGTTATGCGTTATGCGATATGCGTTATTCGTTATGCGTTATGCGTTATGCGTTATGCGTTATGCGTTATGCGTTATGCGTTATGCGTTATGCGTTATGCGTTATGCGTTATGCGTTATGCGTTATGCGTTATGCGTTATGCGTTATGCGTTATGCGTTAAGCGTTATACGTTATGCGATATGCGTTATGCGTTATGCGTTATGCGTTATGCGTTGTGCGTCATGCGTTATCCGTTATGCGTTATGCGTTATGCGTTATGCGTTATGCGTTATGCGTTATGCGTTATGCGTTATGCGTTATGCGTTATGCGTTATGCGTTATGCGTTATGCGTTATGCGTCATGCGTTATGCGTTATGCGTTATGCGTTATGCGTTATGCGTTATGCGTTATGCGTTATGCGTTATGCGTTATGCGTTATGCGTTAAGCGTTATACGTTATGCGTTATGCGTCATGCGTTATCCGTTATACGTTATGCGTTATGCGTTATGCGTTATGCGTTATGCGTTATGCGTTATGCGTTATGCGTTATGCGTTATGCGATATGCGTTATTCGTTATGCGTTATGCGTTATGCGTTATGCGTTATGCGTTATGCGTTATGCGTTATGCGTTATGCGTTATGCGTTACGCGTTATGCGTTATGCGTTATGCGTTATGCGTAATGCGTTATGCGTTATGCGTTATGCGTTATGCGTTATGCGTTATGCGTTATGCGTTATGCGTTATGCGTTATGCGATATGCGTTATTCGTTATGCGTTATGCGTTATGCGTTATGCGTTATGCGTTATGCGTTATGCGTTATGCGTTATGCGTTATGCGTTATGCGTTATGCGTTATGCGATATGCGTTATTCGTTATGCGTTATGCGTTATGCGTTATGCGTTATGCGTTATGCGTTATGCGTTATGCGTTATGCGTTATGCGTTATGCGTTATGCGTTATGCGTTATGCGTTATGCGTCATGCGTTATGCGTTATGCGTTATGCGTTATGCGTTACGCGTTACGCGTTATGCGTTATGCGTTATGCGTTATGCGTTATGCGTTATGCGTTATGCGTTATGCGTTATGCGTTATGCGTTATGCGTTATGCGTTATGCGTTATGCGTTATGCGTTATGCGTTATGCGTTATGCGTTATGCGTTATGCGTTATGCGTTATGCGTTATGCGTTATGCGTTATGCGTTATGCGTTAAGCATTATGACTTTTTCATTGAGCGTTATGCGTTATGACTTTTCCATTGAGCGTTATGCGTTATGCGTAATGCGTTATGCATTATGCGTTATGCGTTATGCGTTATGCGTTATGCGTTAAGCGTTATACGTTATGCGATATGCGTTATGCGTTATGCGTTATGCGTTGTGCGTCATGCGTTATCCGTTATGCGTTATGCGTTATGCGTTATGCGTTATGCGTTATGCGTTATGCGTTATGCGTTATGCGTTATGCGTTATGCGTTATGCGTTATGCGTTATGCGTTATGCGTTATGCGTTATG
This sequence comes from Lasioglossum baleicum, assembly GCF_051020765.1. Lineage (NCBI taxonomy): Eukaryota > Metazoa > Arthropoda > Insecta > Hymenoptera > Halictidae > Lasioglossum > Lasioglossum baleicum. The sequence continues at coordinate 88,648 of NW_027469221.1, forward strand.
CGTTATGCGTTATGCGTTATGCGTTATGCGTTAAGCGTTATACGTTATGCGATATGCGTTATGCGTTATGCGTTATGCGTTATGCGTTATGCGTCATGCGTTATGTGTTATGCGTTATGCGTTATGCGTTATGCGTAATGCGTTATGCGTTATGCGTTATGCGTTATGCGTTATGCGTTATGCGTTATGCGTTATGCGATATGCGTTATTCGTAATGCGTTATGCGTTATGCGTTATGCGTTATGCGTTATGCGTTATGCGTTATGCGTTATGCGTTATGCGTTATGCGTTATGCGTTATGCGTTATGCGTTATGCGTTATGCGTTATGCGTTATGCGTTATGCGTTATGCGTTAAGCGTTATATGTTATGCGATATGCGTTATGCGTTATGCGTTATGCGTTATGCGTTATGCGTTATGCGTTATGCGTTATGCGTTATGCGTTATGCGTCATGCGTTATCCGTTATCCGTTATGCGTTATTCGTTATGCGTAATGCGTTATGCGTTATGCGTTATGCGTAATGCGTTATGCGTTATGCGTTATGCGTTATGCGTTATGCGTTATGCGTTATGCGATATGCGTTATTCGTTATGCGTTATGCGTTATGCGTTATGCGTTATGCGTTATGCGTTATGCGTTATGCGTTATGCGTTATGCGTTATGCGTTATGCGTTATGCGTTATGCGTTATGCGTTATGCGTTATGCGTTATGCGTTATGCGTTATGCGTCATGCGTTATGCGTTATGCGTTATGCGTTATGCGTTATGCGTTATGCGTTATGCGTTATGCGTTAAGCGTTATACGTTATGCGATATGCGTTATGCGTTATGCGTTATGCGTTATGCGATATGCGTTATTCGTAATGCGTTATGCGTTATGCGTTATGCGTTATGCGTTATGCGTTATGCGTTATGCGTTATGCGTTATGCGTTATGCGTTATGCGTTATGCGTTATGCGTTATGCGTTATGCGTTATGCGTTATGCGTTATGCGTTATGCGTTATGCGTTATGCGTTATGCGTTAAGCGTTATACGTTATGTGATATGCGTTATGCGTTATGCGTTATGCGTTATGCGTTATGCGTTATGCGTTATGCGTTATGCGTTATGCGTCATGCGTTATCCGTTATGCGTTATGCGTTATGCGTTATGCGTAATGCGTTATGCGTTATGCGTTATGCGTAATGCGTTATGCGTTATGCGTTATGCGTTATGCGTTATGCGTTATGCGTCATGCGTTATGCGTTATGCGTTATGCGTTATGCGTTATGCGTTATGCGTTATGCGTTATGCGTTATGCGTTAAGCGTTATACGTTATGCGATATGCGTTATGCGTTATGCGTTATGCGTTATGCGATATGCGTTATTCGTAATGCGTTATGCGTTATGCGTTATGCGTTATGCGTTATGCGTTATGCGTTATGCGTTATGCGTAATGCGTTATGCGTTATGCGTTATGCGTTATGCGTTATGCGTTAAGCGTTATATGTTATGCGATATGCGTTATGCGTTATGCGTTATGCGTTATGCGTTATGCGTTATGCGTTATGCGTTATGCGTCATGCGTTATCCGTTATGCGTTATGCGTTATGCGTTATGCGTAATGCGTTATGCGTTATGCGTTATGCGTAATGCGTTATGCGTTATGCGTTATGCGTTATGCGTTATGCGTTATGCGTCATGCGTTATGCGTTATGCGTTATGCGTTATGCGTTATGCGTTATGCGTTATGCGTTATGCGTTAAGCGTTATACGTTATGCGATATGCGTTATGCGTTATGCGTTATGCGTTATGCGATATGCGTTATTCGTAATGCGTTATGCGTTATGCGTTATGCGTTATGCGTTATGCGTTATGCGTTATGCGTTATGCGTAATGCGTTATGCGTTATGCGTTATGCGTTATGCGTTATGCGTTAAGCGTTATATGTTATGCGATATGCGTTATGCGTTATGCGTTATGCGTTATGCGTTATGCGTTATGCGTTATGCGTTATGCGTTATGCGTTATGCGTCATGCGTTATCCGTTATGCGTTATGCGTTATGCGTTATGCGTAATGCGTTATGCGTTATGCGTTATGCGTAATGCGTTATGCGTTATGCGTTATGCGTTATGCGTAATGCGTTATGCGTTATGCGTTATGCGTTATGCGTTATGCGATATGCGTTATTCGTTATGCGTTATGCGTTATGCGTTATGCGTTATGCGTTATGCGTTATGCGTTATGCGTTATGCGTTATGCGTTATGCGTTATGCGTTATGCGTTATGCGTTATGCGTTATGCGTTATGCGTTATGCGTTATGCGTTATGCGTTATGCGTTATGCGTTAAGCGTTATACGTTATGCGATATGCGTTATGCGTTATGCGTTATGCGTTATGCGTTATGCGTCATGCGTTATGTGTTATGCGTTATGCGTTATGCGTTATGCGTAATGCGTTATGCGTTATGCGTTATGCGTTATGCGTTATGCGTTATGTGATATGCGTTATGCGTTATGCGTTATGCGTTATGCGTTATGCGTTATGCGTTATGCGTTATGCGTCATGCGTTATGCGTTATGCGTTATGCGTTATGCGTTATGCGTTATGCGTTATGCGTTAAGCGTTATACGTTATGCGATATGCGTTATGCGTTATGCGTTATGCGTTATGCGTTATGCGTTGTGCGTCATGCGTTATGCGTTATGCGTTATGCGTTATGCGTTATGCGTTATGCGTTATGCGTTATGCGATATGCGTTATTCGTTATGCGTTATGCGTTATGCGTTATGCGTTATGCGTTATGCGTTATGCGTTATGCGTTATGCGTTATGCGTTATGCGTTATGCGTTATGCGTTATGCGTTATGCGTTATGCGTTATGCGTTATGCGTTATGCGTTATGCGTTATGCGTTATGCGTTATGCGTTATGCGTTATGCGTTATGCGTCATGCGTTATGCGTTATGCGTTATGCGTTATGCGTTATGCGTTATGCGTTATGCGTTAAGCGTTATACGTTATGCGATATGCGTTATGCGTTATGCGTTATGCGTTATGCGTTGTGCGTCATGCGTTATCCGTTATGCGTTATGCGTTATGCGTTATGCGTTATGCGTTATGCGTTATGCGTTATGCGTTATGCGTTATGCGTTATGCGTTATGCGTTATGCGTTATGCGTTATGCGTCATGCGTTATGCGTTATGCGTTATGCGTTATGCGTTATGCGTTATGCGTTATGCGTTATGCGTTATGCGTTATGCGTTATGCGTTATGCGTTAAGCGTTATACGTTATGCGTTATGCGTCATGCGTTATCCGTTATACGTTATGCGTTATGCGTTATGCGTAATGCGTTATGCGTTATGCGTTATGCGTTATGCGTTATGCGTTATGCGATATGCGTTATTCGTTATGCGTTATGCGTTATGCGTTATGCGTTATGCGTTATGCGTTATGCGTTATGCGTTATGCGTTATGCGTTACGCGTTATGCGTTATGCGTTATGCGTTATGCGTAATGCGTTATGCGTTATGCGTTATGCGTTATGCGTTATGCGTTATGCGTTATGCGTTATGCGTTATGCGTTATGCGATATGCGTTATTCGTTATGCGTTATGCGTTATGCGTTATGCGTTATGCGTTATGCGTTATGCGTTATGCGTTATGCGTTATGCGTTATGCGTTATGCGTTATGCGATATGCGTTATTCGTTATGCGTTATGCGTTATGCGTTATGCGTTATGCGTTATGCGTTATGCGTTATGCGTTATGCGTTATGCGTTATGCGTTATGCGTTATGCGTTATGCGTTATGCGTTATGCGTCATGCGTTATCCGTTATGCGTTATGCGTTATGCGTTACGCGTTATGCGTTATGCGTTATGCGTTATGCGTTATGCGTTATGCGTTATGCGTTATGCGTTATGCGTTATGCGTTATGCGTTATGCGTTATGCGTTATGCGTTATGCGTTATGCGTTATGCGTTATGCGTTATGCGTTATGCGTTATGCGTTATGCGTTATGCGTTATGCGTTATGCGTTATGCGTTATGCGTTATGCGTTATGCGTTATGCGTTATGCGTTATGCGTTATGCGTTATGCGTTATGCGTTATGCGTTATGCGTTATGCGTTATGCGTTATGCGTTATGCGTTATGCGTTATGCGTTATGCGTTATGCGTTATGCGTTATGCGTTATGCGTTATGCGTTATGCGTTATGCGTTATGCGTTATGCGTTATGCGTTATGCGTTATGCGTTATGCGTTATGCGTTATGCGTTATGCGTTATGCGTTAAGCGTTATATGTTATGCGATATGCGTTATGCGTTATGCGTTATGCGTTATGCGTTATGCGTTATGCGTTATGCGTTATGCGTTATGCGTCATGCGTTATCCGTTATCCGTTATGCGTTATGCGTTATGCGTAATGCGTTATGCGTTATGCGTTATGCGTAATGCGTTATGCGTTATGCGTTATGCGTTATGCGTTATGCGTTATGCGTTATGCGATATGCGTTATTCGTTATGCGTTATGCGTTATGCGTTATGCGTTATGCGTTATGCGTTATGCGTTATGCGTTATGCGTTATGCGTTATGCGTTATGCGTTATGCGTTATGCGTTATGCGTTATGCGTTATGCGTTATGCGTTATGCGTCATGCGTTATGCGTTATGCGTTATGCGTTATGCGTTATGCGATATGCGTTATTCGTAATGCGTTATGCGTTATGCGTTATGCGTTATGCGTTATGCGTTATGCGTTATGCGTTATGCGTTATGCGTTATGCGTTATGCGTTATGCGTTATGCGTTATGCGTTATGCGTTATGCGTTATGCGTTATGCGTTATGCGTTATGCGTTATGCGTTATGCGTTATGCGTTATGCGTTATGCGTTATGCGTTATGCGTTAAGCGTTATACGTTATGTGATATGCGTTATGCGTTATGCGTTATGCGTTATGCGTTATGCGTTATGCGTCATGCGTTATCCGTTATGCGTTATGCGTTATGCGTTATGCGTAATGCGTTATGCGTTATGCGTTATGCGTAATGCGTTATGCGTTATGCGTTATGCGTTATGCGTTATGCGTTATGCGTCATGCGTTATGCGTTATGCGTTATGCGTTATGCGTTATGCGTTATGCGTTATGCGTTATGCGTTAAGCGTTATACGTTATGCGATATGCGTTATGCGTTATGCGTTATGCGTTATGCGATATGCGTTATTCGTAATGCGTTATGCGTTATGCGTTATGCGTTATGCGTTATGCGTTATGCGTTATGCGTTATGCGTAATGCGTTATGCGTTATGCGTTATGCGTTATGCGTTATGCGTTAAGCGTTATATGTTATGCGATATGCGTTATGCGTTATGCGTTATGCGTTATGCGTTATGCGTTATGCGTTATGCGTTATGCGTTATGCGTTATGCGTCATGCGTTATCCGTTATGCGTTATGCGTTATGCGTTATGCGTAATGCGTTATGCGTTATGCGTTATGCGTTAAGCGTTATACGTTATGCGATATGCGTTATGCGTTATGCGTTATGCGTTATGCGATATGCGTTATTCGTAATGCGTTATGCGTTATGCGTTATGCGTTATGCGTTATGCGTTATGCGTTATGCGTTATGCGTTATGCGTTATGCGTTATGCGTTATGCGTTATGCGTTATGCGTTATGCGTTATGCGTTATGCGTTATGCGTTATGCGTTATGCGTTATGCGTTATGCGTTATGCGTTATGCGTTATGCGTTATGCGTTATGCGTTATGCGTTAAGCGTTATACGTTATGTGATATGCGTTATGCGTTATGCGTTATGCGTTATGCGTTATGCGTTATGCGTTATGCGTTATGCGTTATGCGTCATGCGTTATCCGTTATGCGTTATGCGTTATGCGTTATGCGTAATGCGTTATGCGTTATGCGTTATGCGTAATGCGTTATGCGTTATGCGTTATGCGTTATGCGTTATGCGTTATGCGTTATGCGTTATGCGTTATGCGTTATGCGTTATGCGTTATGCGATATGCGTTATTCGTTATGCGTTATGCGTTATGCGTTATGCGTTATGCGTTATGCGTTATGCGTTATGCGTTATGCGTTATGCGTTATGCGTTATGCGTTATGCGTTATGCGTTATGCGTTATGCGTTATGCGTTATGCGTTATGCGTTATGCGTTATGCGTTATGCGTTATGCGTTATGCGTTATGCGTCATGCGTTATGCGTTATGCGTTATGCGTTATGCGTTATGCGTTATGCGTTAAGCGTTATACGTTATGCGATATGCGTTATGCGTTATGCGTTATGCGTTATGCGTTGTGCGTCATGCGTTATCCGTTATGCGTTATGCGTTATGCGTTATGCGTTATGCGTTATGCGTTATGCGTTATGCGTTATGCGTTATGCGTTATGCGTTATGCGTTATGCGTTATGCGTTATGCGTTATGCGTCATGCGTTATGCGTTATGCGTTATGCGTTATGCGTTATGCGTTATGCGTTATGCGTTATGCGTTATGCGTTATGCGTTATGCGTTATGCGTTAAGCGTTATACGTTATGCGTTATGCGTCATGCGTTATCCGTTATACGTTATGCGTTATGCGTTATGCGTAATGCGTTATGCGTTATGCGTTATGCGTTATGCGTTATGCGTTATGCGATATGCGTTATTCGTTATGCGTTATGCGTTATGCGTTATGCGTTATGCGTTATGCGTTATGCGTTATGCGTTATGCGTTATGCGTTACGCGTTATGCGTTATGCGTTATGCGTTATGCGTAATGCGTTATGCGTTATGCGTTATGCGTTATGCGTTATGCGTTATGCGTTATGCGTTATGCGTTATGCGTTATGCGTTATGCGATATGCGTTATTCGTTATGCGTTATGCGTTATGCGTTATGCGTTATGCGTTATGCGTTATGCGTTATGCGTTATGCGTTATGCGTTATGCGTTATGCGTTATGCGTTATGCGATATGCGTTATTCGTTATGCGTTATGCGTTATGCGTTATGCGTTATGCGTTATGCGTTATGCGTTATGCGTTATGCGTTATGCGTTATGCGTTATGCGTTATGCGTTATGCGTTATGCGTTATGCGTTATGCGTCATGCGTTATGCGTTATGCGTTATGCGTTACGCGTTACGCGTTATGCGTTATGCGTTATGCGTTATGCGTTATGCGTTATGCGTTATGCGTTATGCGTTATGCGTTATGCGTTATGCGTTATGCGTTATGCGTTATGCGTTATGCGTTATGCGTTATGCGTTATGCGTTATGCGTTATGCGTTATGCGTTATGCGTTATGCGTTATGCGTTATGCGTTATGCGTTATGCGTTATGCGTTATGCGTTATGCGTTATGCGTTATGCGTTATGCGTTATGCGTTATGCGTTATGCGTTATGCGTTATGCGTTATGCGTTATGCGTTATGCGTTATGCGTTATGCGTTATGCGTTATGCGTTATGCGTTATGCGTTATGCGTTATGCGTTATGCGTTATGCGTTATGCGTTAAGCATTATGACTTTTTCATTGAGCGTTATGCGTTATGACTTTTCCATTGAGCGTTATGCGTTATGCGTAATGCGTTATGCATTATGCGTTATGCGTTATGCGTTATGCGTTATGCGTTAAGCGTTATACGTTATGCGATATGCGTTATGCGTTATGCGTTATGCGTTGTGCGTCATGCGTTATCCGTTATGCGTTATGCGTTATGCGTTATGCGTAATGCGTTATGCGTTATGCGTTATGCGTTATGCGATATGCGTTATGCGTTATGCGTTATGCGTTATGCGTTATGCGTTATGCGTTATGCGTTATGCGTTATGCGTTATGCGTTATGCGTTATGCGTTATGCGTTATGCGTTATGCGTTATGCGTTATGCGTTATGCGTTATGCGTTATGCGTTATGCGTTATGCGTTATGCGATATGCGTCATGCGTTAAGCGTTATGCGTTATGCATTGTGCGTTATCCGTTATGCGTTATGCGTTATGCGTTATGCGTTATGCGTTATGCGTCATGCGATATGCGTTATTCGTAATGCGTTATGCGTTATGCGTTATGCGTTATGCGTTATGCGTTATGCGTTATGCGTTATGCGTTATGCGTTATGCGTTATGCGTTATGCGTTATGCGTTATGCGTTATGCGTTATGCGTTATGCGTTAAGCGTTATATGTTATGCGATATGCGTTATGCGTTATGCGTTATGCGTTATGCGTTATGCGTTATGCGTTATGCGTTATGCGTTATGCGTTATGCGTCATGCGTTATCCGTTATGCGTTATGCGTTATGCGTTATGCGTAATGCGTTATGCGTTATGCGTTATGCGTAATGCGTTATGCGTTATGCGTTATGCGTTATGCGTAATGCGTTATGCGTTATGCGTTATGCGTTATGCGTTATGCGTTATGCGATATGCGTTATTCGTTATGCGTTATGCGTTATGCGTTATGCGTTATGCGTTATGCGTTATGCGTTATGCGTTATGCGTTATGCGTTATGCGTTATGCGTTATGCGTTATGCGTTATGCGTTATGCGTTATGCGTTATGCGTTATGCGTTATGCGTTATGCGTTATGCGTTATGCGTTATGCGTTATGCGTTATGCGTTATGCGTTATGCGTTATGCGTTATGCGTTATGCGTTATGCGTTATGCGTTATGCGTTATGCGTTATGCGTTATGCGTTATGCGTTATGCGTTATGCGTTATGCGTTATGCGTTAAGCGTTATACGTTATGCGATATGCGTTATGCGTTATGCGTTATGCGTTATGCGTTATGCGTCATGCGTTATGGGTTATGCGTTATGCGTTATGCGTTATGCGTTATGCGTTATGCGTTATGCGTTATGCGTTATGCGTTATGCGTTATGCGTTATGCGTTATGCGTTATGCGTTATGCGTTATGCGTTATGCGTTATGCGTTATGCGTTATGCGTTATGCGTTATGCGTTATGCGTTATGCGTTATGCGTTATGCGTTATGCGTTATGCGTTATGCGTTATGCGTTATGCGTTATGCGTTATGCGTTATGCGTTATGCGTTATGCGTTATGCGTTATGCGTTATGCGTTATGCGTTATGCGTTATGCGTTATGCGTTATGCGTTATGCGTTATGCGTTATGCGTTATGCGTTATGCGTTATGCGTTATGCGTTATGCGTTATGCGTTATGCGTTATGCGTTATGCGTTATGCGTTATGCGTTATGCGTTATGCGTTATGCGTTATGCGTTATGCGTTATGCGTTATGCGTTATGCGTTATGCGTTATGCGTTATGCGTTATGCTTTATGCGATGTGCGTTATGCGTTATGCGTTATGCGTTATGCGTTATGCTTTATGCGATGTGCGTTATGCGTTATGCGTTATGCGTTATGCGTTAAGCATTATGACTTTTTCATTGAGCGTTATGCGTTATGACTTTTCCATTGAGCGTTATGCGTTATGCGTAATGCGTTATGCATTATGCGTTATGCGTTATGCGTTATGCGTTATGCGTTAAGCGTTATACGTTATGCGATATGCGTTATGCGTTATGCGTTATGCGTTGTGCGTCATGCGTTATCCGTTATGCGTTATGCGTTATGCGTTATGCGTAATGCGTTATGCGTTATGCGTTATGCGTTATGCGATATGCGTTATGCGTTATGCGTTATGCGTTATGCGTTATGCGTTATGCGTTATGCGTTATGCGTTATGCGTTATGCGTTATGCGTTATGCGTTATGCGTTATGCGTTATGCGTTATGCGTTATGCGTTATGCGTTATGCGTTATGCGTTATGCGTTATGCGTTATGCGTTATGCGTTATGCGTTATGCGATATGCGTCATGCGTTAAGCGTTATGCGTTATGCATTGTGCGTTATCCGTTATGCGTTATGCGTTATGCGTTATGCGTTATGCGTTATGCGTTATGCGTCATGCGATATGCGTTATTCGTAATGCGTTATGCGTTATGCGTTATGCGTTATGCGTTATGCGTTATGCGTTATGCGTTATGCGTTATGCGTTATGCGTTATGCGTTATGCGTTATGCGTTATGCGTTATGCGTTATGCGTTATGCGTTATGCGTTATGCGTTATGCGTTATGCGTTAAGCGTTATATGTTATGCGATATGCGTTATGCGTTATGCGTTATGCGTTATGCGTTATGCGTTATGCGTTATGCGTTATGCGTTATGCGTTATGCGTTATGCGTCATGCGTTATCCGTTATGCGTTATGCGTTATGCGTTATGCGTAATGCGTTATGCGTTAAGCGTTATACGTTATGCGATATGCGTTATGCGTTATGCGTTATGCGTTATGCGTTATGCGTCATGCGTTATGGGTTATGCGTTATGCGTTATGCGTTATGCGTAATGCGTTATGCGTTATGCGTTATGCGTTATGCGTTATGCGTTATGCGTTATGCGTTATGCGTTATGCGTTATGCGATATGCGTTATTCGTAATGCGTTATGCGTTATGCGTTATGCGTTATGCGTTATGCGTTATGCGTTATGCGTTATGCGTTATGCGTTATGCGTTATGCGTTATGCGTTATGCGTTATGCGTTATGCGTTATGCGATATGCGTCATGCGTTAAGCGTTATGCGTTATGCATTGTGCGTTATCCGTTATGCGTTATGCGTTATGCGTTATGCGTTATGCGTTATGCGTCATGCGATATGCGTTATTCGTAATGCGTTATGCGTTATGCGTTATGCGTTATGCGTTATGCGTTATGCGTTATGCGTTATGCGTTATGCGTTATGCGTTATGCGTTATGCGTTATGCGTTATGCGTTATGCGTTATGCGTTATGCGTTATGCGTTAAGCGTTATATGTTATGCGATATGCGTTATGCGTTATGCGTTATGCGTTATGCGTTATGCGTTATGCGTTATGCGTTATGCGTTATGTGTTATGCGTCATGCGTTATCCGTTATGCGTTATGCGTTATGCGTTATGCGTAATGCGTTATGCGTTATGCGTTATGCGTAATGCGTTATGCGTTATGCGTTATGCGTTATGCGTAATGCGTTATGCGTTATGCGTTATGCGTTATGCGTTATGCGTTATGCGATATGCGTTATTCGTTATGCGTTATGCGTTATGCGTTATGCGTTATGCGTTATGCGTTATGCGTTATGCGTTATGCGTTATGCGTTATGCGTTATGCGTTATGCGTTATGCGTTATGCGTTATGCGTTATGCGTTATGCGTTATGCGTTATGCGTTATGCGTTATGCGTTATGCGTTATGCGTTATGCGTTATGCGTTATGCGTTATGCGTTATGCGTTATGCGTTATGCGTTATGCGTTATGCGTTATGCGTTATGCGTTATGCGTTAAGCGTTATACGTTATGCGATATGCGTTATGCGTTATGCGTTATGCGTTATGCGTTATGCGTCATGCGTTATGGGTTATGCGTTATGCGTTATGCGTTATGCGTTATGCGTTATGCGTTATGCGTTATGCGTTATGCGTTATGCGTTATGCGTTATGCGTTATGCGTTATGCGTTATGCGTTATGCGTTATGCGTTATGCGTTATGCGTTATGCGTTATGCGTTATGCGTTATGCGTTATGCGTTATGCGTTATGCGTTATGCGTTATGCGTTATGCGTTATGCGTTATGCGTTATGCGTTATGCGTTATGCGTTATGCGTTATGCGTTATGCGTTATGCGTTATGCGTTATGCGTTATGCGTTATGCGTTATGCGTTATGCGTTATGCGTTATGCGTTATGCGTTATGCGTTATGCGTTATGCGTTATGCGTTATGCGTTATGCGTTATGCGTTATGCGTTATGCGTTATGCGTTATGCGTTATGCGTTATGCGTTATGCGTTATGCGTTATGCGTTATGCGTTATGCGTTATGCGTTATGCGTTATGCTTTATGCGATGTGCGTTATGCGTTATGCGTTATGCGTTATGCGTTATGCTTTATGCGATGTGCGTTATGCGTTATGCGTTATGCGTTATGCGATATGCGTTATGCGTTATGCGATATGCGTTATTCGTAATGCGTTATGCGTTATGCGTTATGCGTTATGCGTTATGCGTTATGCGTTATGCGTTATGCGTTATGCGTTATGCGTTATGCGTTATGCGTTATGCGTTATGCGTTATGCGTTATGCGTTATGCGTTATGCGTTATGCGTTATGCGTTATGCGTTATGCGTTATGCGTTATGCGTTATGCGTTATGCGTAATGCGTAATGCGTTATGCGTTATGCGTTATGCGTAATGCGTTATGCGTTATGCGTTATGCGTTATGCGTTATGCGTTATGCGTTATGCGTTATGCGTTATGCGATATGCGTTATTCGTTATGCGTTATGCGTTATGCGTTATGCGTTATGCGTTATGCGTTATGCGTTATGCGTTATGCGTTATGCGTTATGCGTTATGCGTAATGCGTTATGCGTTATGCGTTATGCGTTATGCGTTATGCGTTATGCGTTAAGCGTTATATGTTATGCGATATGCGTTATGCGTTATGCGTTATGCGTTATGCGTTATGCGTTATGCGTTATGCGTTATGCGTTATGCGTTATGCGTTATGCGTTATGCGTTATGCGTTATGCGTTATGCGTTATGCGTTATGCGTTATGCGTTATGCGTTAAGCGTTATACGTTATGCGATATGCGTTATGCGTTATGCGTTATGCGTTATGCGTTATGCGTCATGCGTTATGTGTTATGCGTTATGCGTTATGCGTTATGCGTAATGCGTTATGCGTTATGCGTTATGCGTTATGCGTTATGCGTTATGCGTTATGCGTTATGCGATATGCGTTATTCGTAATGCGTTATGCGTTATGCGTTATGCGTTATGCGTTATGCGTTATGCGTTATGCGTTATGCGTTATGCGTTATGCGTTATGCGTTATGCGTTATGCGTTATGCGTTATGCGTTATGCGTTATGCGTTAAGCGTTATATGTTATGCGATATGCGTTATGCGTTATGCGTTATGCGTTATGCGTTATGCGTCATGCGTTATCCGTTATCCGTTATGCGTTATGCGTTATGCGTAATGCGTTATGCGTTATGCGTTATGCGTAATGCGTTATGCGTTATGCGTTATGCGTTATGCGTTATGCGTTATGCGTTATGCGATATGCGTTATTCGTTATGCGTTATGCGTTATGCGTTATGCGTTATGCGTTATGCGTTATGCGTTATGCGTTATGCGTTATGCGTTATGCGTTATGCGTTATGCGTTATGCGTTATGCGTTATGCGTTATGCGTTATGCGTTATGCGTTATGCGTTATGCGTTATGCGTTATGCGTCATGCGTTATGCGTTATGCGTTATGCGTTATGCGTTATGCGATATGCGTTATGCGTTATGCGTTATGCTTTATGCGATATGCGATATGCGTTATGCGTTATGCGTTATGCGTTATGCGATATGCGTTATTCGTAATGCGTTATGCGTTATGCGTTATGCGTTATGCGTTATGCGTTATGCGTTATGCGTTATGCGTTATGCGTTATGCGTTATGCGTTATGCGTTATGCGTTATGCGTTATGCGTTATGCGTTATGCGTTATGCGTTATGCGTTATGCGTTATGCGTTATGCGTTATGCGTTATGCGTTATGCGTTATGCGTTATGCGTTATGCGTTATGCGTTATGCGTTATGCGTTATGCGTTATGCGTTAAGCGTTATACGTTATGTGATATGCGTTATGCGTTATGCGTTATGCGTTATGCGTTATGCGTTATGCGTTATGCGTTATGCGTTATGCGTCATGCGTTATCCGTTATGCGTTATGCGTTATGCGTTATGCGTAATGCGTTATGCGTTATGCGTTATGCGTAATGCGTTATGCGTTATGCGTTATGCGTTATGCGTTATGCGTTATGCGTTATGCGTTATGCGTTATGCGATATGCGTTATTCGTTATGCGTTATGCGTTATGCGTTATGCGTTATGCGTTATGCGTTATGCGTTATGCGTTATGCGTTATGCGTTATGCGTTATGCGTTATGCGTTATGCGTTATGCGTTATGCGTTATGCGTTATGCGTTATGCGTTATGCGTTATGCGTTATGCGTCATGCGTTATGCGTTATGCGTTATGCGTTATGCGTTATGCGTTATGCGTTATGCGTTAAGCGTTATACGTTATGCGATATGCGTTATGCGTTATGCGTTATGCGTTATGCGTAATGCGTTATGCGTTATGCGTTATGCGTTATGCGTTATGCGTTATGCGATATGCGTTATTCGTTATGCGTTATGCGTTATGCGTTATGCGTTATGCGTTATGCGTTATGCGTTATGCGTTATGCGTTATGCGTTATGCGTTATGCGTTATGCGTTATGCGTTATGCGTTATGCGTTATGCGTTATGCGTTATGCGTTATGCGTTATGCGTTATGCGTTATGCGTTATGCGTTATGCGTTATGCGTTATGCGTTATGCGTTATGCGTTATGCGTTAAGCGTTATACGTTATGCGATATGCGTTATTCGTTATGCGTTATGCGTTATGCGTTATGCGTCATGCGTTATGGGTTATGCGTTATGCGTTATGCGTTATGCGTAATGCGTTATGCGTTATGCGTTATGCGTTATGCGTTATGCGTTATGCGTTATGCGTTATGCGTTATGCGATATGCGTTATTCGTAATGCGTTATGCGTTATGCGTTATGCGTTATGCGTTATGCGTTATGCGTTATGCGTTATGCGTTATGCGTTATGCGTTATGCGTTATGCGTTATCCGTTATGCGTTATGCGTTATGCGTTATGCGTTATGCGTTATGCGTTATGCGTTAAGCGTTATATGTTATGCGATATGCGTTATGCGTTATGCGTTATGCGTTATGCGTTATGCGTTATGCGTTATGCGTTATGCGTCATGCGTTATCCGTTATCCGTTATGCGTTATGCGTTATGCGTAATGCGTTATGCGTTATGCGTTATGCGTAATGCGTTATGCGTTATGCGTTATGCGTTATGCGTTATGCGTTATGCGTTATGCGTCATGCGATATGCGTTATTCGTAATGCGTTATGCGTTATGCGTTATGCGTTATGCGTTATGCGTTATGCGTTATGCGTTATGCGTTATGCGTTATGCGTTATGCGTTATGCGTTATGCGTTATGCGTTATGCGTCATGCGTTATGCGTTATGCGTTATGCGTTATGCGTTATGCGTTATGCGTTAAGCGTTATACGTTATGCGATATGCGTTATGCGTTATGCGTTATGCGTTATGCGATATGCGTTATTCGTAATGCGTTATGCGTTATGCGTTATGCGTTATGCGTTATGCGTTATGCGTTATGCGTTATGCGTTATGCGTTATGCGTAATGCGTTATGCGTTATGCGTTATGCGTTATGCGTTATGCGATATGCGTTATTCGTTATGCGTTATGCGTTATGCGTTATGCGTTATGCGTTATGCATTATGCGGTATGCGTTATGCGTTATGCGATATGCGTTATGCGTTATGCGTTATGCTTTATGCGATATGCGATATGCGTTATGCGTTATGCGTTATGCGTTATGCGATATGCGTTATTCGTAATGCGTTATGCGTTATGCGTTATGCGTTATGCGTTATGCGTTATGCGTTATGCGTTATGCGTTATGCGTTATGCGTTATGCGTTATGCGTTATGCGTTATGCGTTATGCGTTATGCGTTATGCGTTATGCGTTATGCGTTATGCGTTATGCGTTATGCGTTATGCGTTATGCGTTATGCGTTATGCGTTATGCGTTATGCGTTATGCGTTATGCGTTATGCGTTATGCGTTATGCGTTATGCGTTAAGCGTTATACGTTATGTGATATGCGTTATGCGTTATGCGTTATGCGTTATGCGTTATGCGTTATGCGTTATGCGTTATGCGTTATGCGTCATGCGTTATCCGTTATGCGTTATGCGTTATGCGTTATGCGTAATGCGTTATGCGTTATGCGTTATGCGTAATGCGTTATGCGTTATGCGTTATGCGTTATGCGTTATGCGTTATGCGTTATGCGTTATGCGTTATGCGATATGCGTTATTCGTTATGCGTTATGCGTTATGCGTTATGCGTTATGCGTTATGCGTTATGCGTTATGCGTTATGCGTTATGCGTTATGCGTTATGCGTTATGCGTTATGCGTTATGCGTTATGCGTTATGCGTTATGCGTTATGCGTTATGCGTTATGCGTTATGCGTCATGCGTTATGCGTTATGCGTTATGCGTTATGCGTTATGCGTTATGCGTTATGCGTTAAGCGTTATACGTTATGCGATATGCGTTATGCGTTATGCGTTATGCGTTATGCGTAATGCGTTATGCGTTATGCGTTATGCGTTATGCGTTATGCGTTATGCGATATGCGTTATTCGTTATGCGTTATGCGTTATGCGTTATGCGTTATGCGTTATGCGTTATGCGTTATGCGTTATGCGTTATGCGTTATGCGTTATGCGTTATGCGTTATGCGTTATGCGTTATGCGTTATGCGTTATGCGTTATGCGTTATGCGTTATGCGTTATGCGTTATGCGTTATGCGTTATGCGTTATGCGTTATGCGTTATGCGTTATGCGTTATGCGTTATGCGTTATGCGTTATGCGTTAAGCGTTATACGTTATGCGATATGCGTTATTCGTTATGCGTTATGCGTTATGCGTTATGCGTCATGCGTTATGGGTTATGCGTTATGCGTTATGCGTTATGCGTAATGCGTTATGCGTTATGCGTTATGCGTTATGCGTTATGCGTTATGCGTTATGCGTTATGCGTTATGCGATATGCGTTATTCGTAATGCGTTATGCGTTATGCGTTATGCGTTATGCGTTATGCGTTATGCGTTATGCGTTATGCGTTATGCGTTATGCGTTATGCGTTATGCGTTATGCGTTATCCGTTATGCGTTATGCGTTATGCGTTATGCGTTATGCGTTATGCGTTATGCGTTAAGCGTTATATGTTATGCGATATGCGTTATGCGTTATGCGTTATGCGTTATGCGTTATGCGTTATGCGTTATGCGTTATGCGTCATGCGTTATCCGTTATCCGTTATGCGTTATGCGTTATGCGTAATGCGTTATGCGTTATGCGTTATGCGTAATGCGTTATGCGTTATGCGTTATGCGTTATGCGTTATGCGTTATGCGTTATGCGATATGCGTTATTCGTTATGCGTTATGCGTTATGCGTTATGCGTTATGCGTTATGCGTTATGCGTTATGCGTTATGCGTTATGCGTTATGCGTTATGCGATATGCGTTATTCGTTATGCGTTATGCGTTATGCGTTATGCGTTATGCGTTATGCGTTATGCGTTATGCGTTATGCGTTATGCGTTATGCGTTATGCGATATGCGTTATTCGTTATGCATTGTGCGTTATCCGTTATGCGTTATGCGTTATGCGTTATGCGTTATGCGTTATGCGTTATGCGTTATGCGTCATGCGATATGCGTTATTCGTAATGCGTTATGCGTTATGCGTTATGCGTTATGCGTTATGCGTTATGCGTTATGCGTTATGCGTTATGCGTTATGCGTTATGCGTTATGCGTTATGCGTTATGCGTTATGCGTTATGCGTCATGCGTTATGCGTTATGCGTTATGCGTTATGCGTTATGCGTTATGCGTTAAGCGTTATACGTTATGCGATATGCGTTATGCGTTATGCGTTATGCGTTATGCGATATGCGTTATTCGTAATGCGTTATGCGTTATGCGTTATGCGTTATGCGTTATGCGTTATGCGTTATGCGTTATGCGTTATGCGTTATGCGTAATGCGTTATGCGTTATGCGTTATGCGTTATGCGTTATGCGATATGCGTTATTCGTTATGCGTTATGCGTTATGCGTTATGCGTTATGCGTTATGCATTATGCGGTATGCGTTATGCGTTATGCGTTATGCGTTATGCGTTATGCGTTATGCGTTATGCGTTATGCGTTATGCGTTATGCGTTAAGCGTTATACGTTATGCGATATGCGTTATGCGTTATGCGTTATGCGTTATGCGTTATGCGTTAAGCGTTATACGTTATGCGATATGCGTTATGCGTTATGCGTTATGCGTTATGCGTTATGCGTCATGCGTTATGTGTTATGCGTTATGCGTTATGCGTTATGCGTAATGCGTTATGCGTTATGCGTTATGCGTTATGCGTTATGCGTTATGCGTTATGCGTTATGCGTTATGCGTTATGCGTTATGCGTTATGCGTTATGCGTTATGCGTTATGCGTTATGCGTTATGCGTTATGCGTCATGCGTCATGCGTTATGCGTTATGCGTTATGCGTTATGCGTTATGCGTTATGCGTTATGCGTTAAGCGTTATACGTTATGCGATATGCGTTATGCGTTATGCGTTATGCGTTATGCGTTGTGCGTCATGCGTTATCCGTTATGCGTTATGCGTTATGCGTTATGCGTAATGCGTTATGCGTTATGCGTTATGCGTTATGCGTTATGCGATATGCGTTATGCGTTATGCGTTATGCGTTATGCGTTATGCGTTATGCGTTATGCGTTATGCGTTATGCGTTATGCGTTATGCGTTATGCGTTATGCGTTATGCGTTATGCGTTATGCGTTATGCGTTATGCGTTATGCGTTATGCGTTATGCGTTATGCGTTATGCGTTATGCGTTATGCGTTATGCGATATGCGTCATGCGTTAAGCGTTATGCGTTATGCATTATGCGTTATCCGTTATGCGTTATGCGTTATGCGTTATGCGTTATGCGTTATGCGTTATGCGTTATGCGTTATGCGTTATGCGTTATGCGTTATGCGTTATGCGTTATGCGTTATGCGTTATGCG
Organism: Lasioglossum baleicum; assembly: GCF_051020765.1. Taxonomy (NCBI): domain Eukaryota; kingdom Metazoa; phylum Arthropoda; class Insecta; order Hymenoptera; family Halictidae; genus Lasioglossum; species Lasioglossum baleicum. The sequence continues at coordinate 107,452 of NW_027469221.1, forward strand.
TTATGCGTTATGCGTTATGCGTTATGCGTTATGCGTTATGCGTTATGCGTTATGCGTTATGCGTTATGCGTTATGCGTTATGCGTTATGCGTTATGCGTTATGCGTTATGCGTTATGCGTTATGCGTTATGCGTTATGCGTTATGCGTTATGCGTTATGCGTTATGCGTTATGCGTTATGCGTTATGCGTTATGCGTTATGCGTTATGCGTTATGCGTTATGCGTTATGCGTTATGCGTTATGCGTTATGCGTTATGCGTTATGCGTTATGCGTTATGCGTTATGCGTTATGCGTTATGCGTTATGCGTTATGCGTTATGCGTTATGCGTTATGCGTTATGCGTTATGCGTTATGCGTTATGCGTTATGCGTTATGCGTTATGCGTTATGCGTTATGCGTTATGCGTTATGCGTTATGCGTTATGCGTTATGCGTTATGTGTTATGCGTTGTGCTTTACGGGTTATGCGATATCCGTTATGCGTTATGACTTTTTCATTGAGCGTTATGCGTTATGCGTAATGCGTTATGCATTATGCGTTATGCGTTATGCGTTATGCGTTATGCGTCATGCGTTATCCGTTATGCGTTATGCGTTATGCGTTATGCGTTATGCGTAATGCGTAATGCGTTATGCGTTATGCGTTATGCGTTATGCGTTATGCGTTATGCGTTATGCGTTATGCGTTATGCGTTATGCGTTATGCGTTATGCGTTATGCGTTATGCGTTATGCGTTATGCGTTATGCGTTATGCGTTATGCGTTATGCGTTATGCGTTATGCGTTATGCGTTATGCGTTATGCGTTATGCGTTATGCGTTATGCGTTATGCGTTATGCGTTATGCGTTATGCGTTATGCGTTATGCGTTATGCGTTATGCGTTATGCGTTATGCGTTACGCGTTACGCGTTACGCGTTATGCGTTATGCGTTATGTGTTATGCGTTGTGCTTTACGGGTTATGCGATATCCGTTATGCGTTATGACTTTTTCATTGAGCGTTATGCGTTATGCGTAATGCGTTATGCATTATGCGTTATGCGTTATGCGTTATGCGTTATGCGTTATGCGTTATGCGTTATGCGTCATGCGTTATGCGTTATGCGTTATGCGTTATGCGTTATGCGTTATGCGTTATGCGTTATGCGTTATGCGTTATGCGTTATGCGTTATGCGTTATGCGTTATGCGTTATGCGTTATGCGTTATGCGTTATGCGTTATGCGTTATGCGTTATGTGTTATGCGTTGTGCTTTACGGGTTATGCGATATCCGTTATGCGTTATGACTTTTTCATTGAGCGTTATGCGTTATGCGTAATGCGTTATGCATTATGCGTTATGCGTTATGCGTTATGCGTTATGCGTTATGCGTTATGCGTCATGCGTTATGCGTTATGCGTTATGCGTTATGCGTTATGCGATATGCGTTATGCGTTATGCGTTATGCGTTATGCGTTATGCGTTATGCGTTATGCGTAATGCGTTATGCGTTATGCGTTATGCGTTATGCGTTATGCGTTATGCGTTATGCGTTATGCGTTATGCGTTATGCGATATGCGTTATTCGTTATGCGTTATGCGTTATGCGTTATGCGTTATGCGCTATGCGTTATGCGTTATGCGTTATGCGTTATGCGATATGCGTTATTCGTTATGCGTTATGCGTTATGCGTTATGCGTTATGCGTTATGCGTTATGCGTTATGCGTTATGCGTTATGCGTTATGCGTTATGCGTTATGCGTTATGCGTTATGCGTTATGCGTTATGCGTTATGCGTTATGCGTTATGCGTTATGCGTTATGCGTCATGCGTTATGCGTTATGCGTTATGCGTTATGCGTTATGCGTTATGCGTTATACGTTATGCGATATGCGTTATGCGTTATGCGTTATGCGTTATGCGTTATGCGATATGCGTTATGCGTTATGCGTTATGCGTTATGCGTTATGCGTTATGCGTTATGCGTTATGCGTTATGCGTTATGCGTCATGCGTTATCCGTTATGCGTTATGCGCTATGCGTTATGCGTAATGCGTTATGCGTTATGCGTTATGCGTTACGCGTTATGCGTTATGCGTTATGCGTTATGCGTTATGCGATATGCGTTATTCGTTATGCGTTATGCGTTATGCGTTATGCGTTATGCGTTATGCGTTATGCGTTATGCGTTATGCGTTATGCGTTATGCGTTATGCGTTATGCGTTATGCGTTATGCGTCATGCGTTATGTGTTATGCGTTATGCGTTATGCGTTATGCGTAATGCGTTATGCGTTATGCGTTATGCGTTATGCGTTATGCGTTATGCGTTATGCGTTATGCGTTATGCGATATGCGTTATTCGTAATGCGTTATGCGTTATGCGTTATGCGTTATGCGTTATGCGTTATGCGTTATGCGTTATGCGTTATGCGTTATGCGTTATGCGTTATGCGTTATGCGTTATGCGTTATGCGTTATGCGTTATGCGTTATGCGTTATGCGTTATGCGTTATGCGTTATGCGTTATGCGTTAAGCGTTATATGTTATGCGATATGCGTTATGCGTTATGCGTTATGCGTTATGCGTTATGCGTTATGCGTCATGCGTTATCCGTTATCCGTTATGCGTTATGCGTTATGCGTAATGCGTTATGCGTTATGCGTTATGCGTAATGCGTTATGCGTTATGCGTTATGCGATATGCGTTATTCGTAATGCGTTATGCGTTATGCGTTATGCGTTATGCGTTATGCGTTATGCGTTATGCGTTATGCGTTATGCGTTATGCGTTATGCGTTATGCGTTATGCGTTATGCGTTATGCGTTATACGTTATGCGTTATGCGTTATGCGTTATGCGTTATGCGTTATGCGTTATGCGTTATGCGTTATGCGTTATGCGTTATGCGTTATGCGTTATGCGTTATGCGTTATGCGTTATGCGTTATGCGTTATGCGTTATGCGTTAAGCGTTATACGTTATGTGATATGCGTTATGCGTTATGCGTTATGCGTTATGCGTTATGCGTTATGCGTTATGCGTTATGCGTTATGCGTCATGCGTTATCCGTTATGCGTTATGCGTTATGCGTTATGCGTAATGCGTTATGCGTTATGCGTTATGCGTAATGCGTTATGCGTTATGCGTTATGCGTTATGCGTTATGCGTTATGCGTTATGCGTTATGCGTTATGCGTTATGCGATATGCGTTATTCGTTATGCGTTATGCGTTATGCGTTATGCGTTATGCGTTATGCGTTATGCGTTATGCGTTATGCGTTATGCGTTATGCGTTATGCGTTATGCGTTATGCGTTATGCGTTATGCGTTATGCGTTATGCGTTATGCGTTATGCGTTATGCGTTATGCGTCATGCGTCATGCGTTATGCGTTATGCGTTATGCGTTATGCGTTATGCGTTATGCGTTATGCGTTAAGCGTTATACGTTATGCGATATGCGTTATGCGTTATGCGTTATGCGTTATGCGTTGTGCGTCATGCGTTATCCGTTATGCGTTATGCGTTATGCGTTATGCGTAATGCGTTATGCGTTATGCGTTATGCGTTATGCGTTATGCGATATGCGGTATGCGTTATGCGTTATGCGTTATGCGTTATGCGTTATGCGTTATGCGTTATGCGTTATGCGTTATGCGTTATGCGTTATGCGTTATGCGTTATGCGTTATGCGTTATGCGTTATGCGTTATGCGTTATGCGTTATGCGTTATGCGTTATGCGTTATGCGTTATGCGTTATGCGTTATGCGTTATGCGTTATGCGATATGCGTCATGCGTTAAGCGTTATGCGTTATGCATTATGCGTTATCCGTTATGCGTTATGCGTTATGCGTTATGCGTTATGCGTTATGCGTTATGCGTTATGCGTTATGCGTTATGCGTTATGCGTTATGCGTTATGCGTTATGCGTTATGCGTTATGCGTTATGCGTTATGCGTTATGCGTTATGCGTTATGCGTTATGCGTTATGCGTTATGCGTTATGCGTTATGCGTTATGCGTTATGCGTTATGCGTTATGCGTTATGCGTTATGCGTTATGCGTTATGCGTTATGCGTTATGCGTTATGCGTTATGCGTTATGCGTTATGCGTTATGCGTTATGCGTTATGCGTTATGCGTTATGCGTTATGCGTTATGCGTTATGCGTTATGCGTTATGCGTTATGCGTTATGCGTTATGCGTTATGCGTTATGCGTTATGCGTTATGCGTTATGCGTTATGCGTTATGCGTTATGCGTTATGCGTTATGCGTTATGCGTTATGCGTTATGCGTTATGCGTTATGCGTTATGCGTTATGCGTTATGCGTTATGCGTTATGCGTTATGCGTTATGCGTTATGCGTTATGCGTTATGCGTTATGTGTTATGCGTTGTGCTTTACGGGTTATGCGATATCCGTTATGCGTTATGACTTTTTCATTGAGCGTTATGCGTTATGCGTAATGCGTTATGCATTATGCGTTATGCGTTATGCGTTATGCGTCATGCGTTATCCGTTATGCGTTATGCGTTATGCGTTATGCGTAATGCGTTATGCGTTATGCGTTATGCGTTATGCGATATGCGTTATTCGTTATGCGTTATGCGTTATGCGTTATGCGTTATGCGTTATGCGTTATGCGTTATGCGTTATGCGTTATGCGTTATGCGTTATGCGTTATGCGTTATGCGTTATGCGTTATGCGTTATGCGTTAAGCGTTATACGTTATGCGATATGCGTTATGCGTTATGCGTTATGCGTTATGCGTTATGCGTCATGCGTTATGTGTTATGCGTTATGCGTTATGCGTTATGCGTAATGCGTTATGCGTTATGCGTTATGCGTTATGCGTTATGCGTTATGCGTTATGCGTCATGCGTTATCCGTTATGCGTTATGCGTTATGCGTTATGCGTAATGCGTAATGCGTTATGCGTTATGCGTTATGCGTTATGCGTTATGCGTTATGCGTTATGCGTTATGCGTTATGCGTTATGCGTTATGCGTTATGCGTTATGCGTTATGTGTTATGCGTTATGCGTTATGCGTTATGCGTAATGCGTTATGCGTTATGCGTTATGCGTTATGCGTTATGCGTTATGCGTTATGCGTTATGCGTCATGCGTTATCCGTTATGCGTTATGCGTTATGCGTTATGCGTTATGCGTAATGCGTAATGCGTTATGCGTTATGCGTTATGCGTTATGCGTTATGCGTTATGCGTTATGCGTTATGCGTTATGCGTTATGCGTTATGCGTTATGCGTTATGCGTTATGCGTTATGCGTTATGCGTTATGCGTTATGCGTTATGCGTTATGCGTTATGCGTTATGCGTTATGCGTTATGCGTTATGCGTTATGCGTTATGCGTTATGCGTTATGCGTTATGCGTTATGCGTTATGCGTTATGCGTTATGCGTTATGCGTTACGCGTTACGCGTTATGCGTTATGCGTTATGTGTTATGCGTTGTGCTTTACGGGTTATGCGATATCCGTTATGCGTTATGACTTTTTCATTGAGCGTTATGCGTTATGCGTAATGCGTTATGCATTATGCGTTATGCGTTATGCGTTATGCGTTATGCGTTATGCGTTATGCGTTATGCGTCATGCGTTATGCGTTATGCGTTATGCGTTATGCGTTATGCGTTATGCGTTATGCGTTATGCGTTATGCGTTATGCGTTATGCGTTATGCGTTATGCGTTATGCGTTATGCGTTATGCGTTATGCGTTATGCGTTATGCGTTATGCGTTATGTGTTATGCGTTGTGCTTTACGGGTTATGCGATATCCGTTATGCGTTATGACTTTTTCATTGAGCGTTATGCGTTATGCGTAATGCGTTATGCATTATGCGTTATGCGTTATGCGTTATGCGTCATGCGTTATCCGTTATGCGTTATGCGTTATGCGTTATGCGTAATGCGTTATGCGTTATGCGTTATGCGTTATGCGATATGCGTTATGCGTTATGCGTTATGCGTTAAGCGTTATACGTTATGCGATATGCGTTATGCGTTATGCGTTATGCGTTATGCGTTATGCGTCATGCGTTATGTGTTATGCGTTATGCGTTATGCGTTATGCGTAATGCGTTATGCGTTATGCGTTATGCGTTATGCGTTATGCGTTATGCGTTATGCGTCATGCGTTATCCGTTATGCGTTATGCGTTATGCGTTATGCGTAATGCGTAATGCGTTATGCGTTATGCGTTATGCGTTATGCGTTATGCGTTATGCGTTATGCGTTATGCGTTATGCGTTATGCGTTATGCGTTATGCGTTATGCGTTATGCGTTATGTGTTATGCGTTATGCGTTATGCGTTATGCGTAATGCGTTATGCGTTATGCGTTATGCGTTATGCGTTATGCGTTATGCGTTATGCGTTATGCGTCATGCGTTATCCGTTATGCGTTATGCGTTATGCGTTATGCGTTATGCGTAATGCGTAATGCGTTATGCGTTATGCGTTATGCGTTATGCGTTATGCGTTATGCGTTATGCGTTATGCGTTATGCGTTATGCGTTATGCGTTATGCGTTATGCGTTATGCGTTATGCGTTATGCGTTATGCGTTATGCGTTATGCGTTATGCGTTATGCGTTATGCGTTATGCGTTATGCGTTATGCGTTATGCGTTATGCGTTATGCGTTATGCGTTATGCGTTATGCGTTATGCGTTATGCGTTATGCGTTATGCGTTATGCGTTATGCGTTATGCGTTATGCGTTATGCGTTATGCGTTATGCGTTATGCGTTATGCGTTATGCGTTATGCGTTATGCGTTATGCGTTATGCGTTATGCGTTATGCGTTATGCGTTATGCGTTATGCGTTATGCGTTATGCGTAATGCGTTATGCGTTATGCGTTATGCGTTATGCGTTATGCGATATGCGTTATGCGTTATGCGTTATGCGTTATGCGTTATGCGTTATGCGTTATGCGTTATGCGTTATGCGTTATGCGTTATGCGTTATGCGTTATGCGTTATGCGTTATGCGTTATGCGTTATGCGTTATGCGTTATGCGTTATGCGTTATGCGTTATGCGTTATGCGTTATGCGTTATGCGTTATGCGTTATGCGTTATGCGATATGCGTCATGCGTTAAGCGTTATGCGTTATGCATTATGCGTTATCCGTTATGCGTTATGCGTTATGCGTTATGCGTTATGCGTTATGCGTTATGCGTTATGCGTTATGCGTTATGCGTTATGCGTTATGCGTTATGCGTTATGCGTTATGCGTTATGCGTTATGCGTTATGCGTTATGCGTTATGCGTTATGCGTTATGCGTTATGCGTTATGCGTTATGCGTTATGCGTTATGCGTTATGCGTTATGCGTTATGCGTTATGCGTTATGCGTTATGCGTTATGCGTTATGCGTTATGCGTTATGCGTTATGCGTTATGCGTTATGCGTTATGCGTTATGCGTTATGCGTTATGCGTTATGCGTTATGCGTTATGCGTTATGCGTTATGCGTTATGCGTTATGCGTTATGCGTTATGCGTTATGCGTTATGCGTTATGCGTTATGCGTTATGCGTTATGCGTTATGCGTTATGCGTTATGCGTTATGCGTTATGCGTTATGCGTTATGCGTTATGCGTTATGCGTTATGCGTTATGCGTTATGCGTTATGCGTTATGCGTTATGCGTTATGCGTTATGCGTTATGCGTTATGCGTTATGTGTTATGCGTTGTGCTTTACGGGTTATGCGATATCCGTTATGCGTTATGACTTTTTCATTGAGCGTTATGCGTTATGCGTAATGCGTTATGCATTATGCGTTATGCGTTATGCGTTATGCGTCATGCGTTATCCGTTATGCGTTATGCGTTATGCGTTATGCGTAATGCGTTATGCGTTATGCGTTATGCGGTATGCGATATGCGTTATTCGTTATGCGTTATGCGTTATGCGTTATGCGTTATGCGTTATGCGTTATGCGTTATGCGTTATGCGTTATGCGTTATGCGTTATGCGTTATGCGTTATGCGTTATGCGTTATGCGTTATGCGTTAAGCGTTATACGTTATGCGATATGCGTTATGCGTTATGCGTTATGCGTTATGCGTTATGCGTCATGCGTTATGTGTTATGCGTTATGCGTTATGCGTTATGCGTAATGCGTTATGCGTTATGCGTTATGCGTTATGCGTTATGCGTTATGCGTTATGCGTCATGCGTTATCCGTTATGCGTTATGCGTTATGCGTTATGCGTAATGCGTAATGCGTTATGCGTTATGCGTTATGCGTTATGCGTTATGCGTTATGCGTTATGCGTTATGCGTTATGCGTTATGCGTTATGCGTTATGCGTTATGCGTTATGCGTTATGTGTTATGCGTTATGCGTTATGCGTTATGCGTAATGCGTTATGCGTTATGCGTTATGCGTTATGCGTTATGCGTTATGCGTTATGCGTCATGCGTTATCCGTTATGCGTTATGCGTTATGCGTTATGCGTTATGCGTAATGCGTAATGCGTTATGCGTTATGCGTTATGCTTTATGCGTTATGCGTTATGCGTTATGCGTTATGCGTTATGCGTTATGCGTTATGCGTTATGCGTTATGCGTTATGCGTTATGCGTTATGCGTTATGCGTTATGCGTTATGCGTTATGCGTTATGCGTTATGCGTTATGCGTTATGCGTTATGCGTTATGCGTTATGCGTTATGCGTTATGCGTTATGCGTTATGCGTTATGCGTTATGCGTTATGCGTTATGCGTTATGCGTTATGCGTTATGCGTTATGCGTTATGCGTTACGCGTTACGCGTTATGCGTTATGCGTTATGTGTTATGCGTTGTGCTTTACGGGTTATGCGATATCCGTTATGCGTTATGACTTTTTCATTGAGCGTTATGCGTTATGCGTAATGCGTTATGCATTATGCGTTATGCGTTATGCGTTATGCGTTATGCGTTATGCGTTATGCGTTATGCGTCATGCGTTATGCGTTATGCGTTATGCGTTATGCGTTATGCGTTATGCGTTATGCGTTATGCGTTATGCGTTATGCGTTATGCGTTATGCGTTATGCGTTATGCGTTATGCGTTATGCGTTATGCGTTATGCGTTATGCGTTATGCGTTATGCGTTATGTGTTATGCGTTGTGCTTTACGGGTTATGCGATATCCGTTATGCGTTATGACTTTTTCATTGAGCGTTATGCGTTATGCGTAATGCGTTATGCATTATGCGTTATGCGTTATGCGTTATGCGTTATGCGTTATGCGTTATGCGTCATGCGTTATGCGTTATGCGTTATGCGTTATGCGTTATGCGATATGCGTTATGCGTTATGCGTTATGCGTTATGCGTTATGCGTTATGCGTTATGCGTAATGCGTTATGCGTTATGCGTTATGCGTTATGCGTTATGCGTTATGCGTTATGCGTTATGCGTTATGCGTTATGCGATATGCGTTATTCGTTATGCGTTATGCGTTATGCGTTATGCGTTATGCGCTATGCGTTATGCGTTATGCGTTATGCGTTATGCGATATGCGTTATTCGTTATGCGTTATGCGTTATGCGTTATGCGTTATGCGTTATGCGTTATGCGTTATGCGTTATGCGTTATGCGTTATGCGTTATGCGTTATGCGTTATGCGTTATGCGTTATGCGTTATGCGTTATGCGTTATGCGTTATGCGTTATGCGTTATGCGTCATGCGTTATGCGTTATGCGTTATGCGTTATGCGTTATGCGTTATGCGTTATACGTTATGCGATATGCGTTATGCGTTATGCGTTATGCGTTATGCGTTATGCGTTATGCGATATGCGTTATGCGTTATGCGTTATGCGTTATGCGTTATGCGTTATGCGTTATGCGTTATGCGTTATGCGTCATGCGTTATCCGTTATGCGTTATGCGCTATGCGTTATGCGTAATGCGTTATGCGTTATGCGTTATGCGTTACGCGTTATGCGTTATGCGTTATGCGTTATGCGTTATGCGATATGCGTTATTCGTTATGCGTTATGCGTTATGCGTTATGCGTTATGCGTTATGCGTTATGCGTTATGCGTTATGCGTTATGCGTTATGCGTTATACGTTATGCGATATGCGTTATGCGTTATGCGTTATGCGTTATGCGTTATGCGTTATGCGTCATGCGTTATGTGTTATGCGTTATGCGTTATGCGTTATGCGTAATGCGTTATGCGTTATGCGTTATGCGTTATGCGTTATGCGTTATGCGTCATGCGTTATCCGTTATGCGTTATGCGTTATGCGTTATGCGTAATGCGTTATGCGTTATGCGTTATGCGATATGCGTTATTCGTTATGCGTTATGCGTTATGCGTTATGCGTTATGCGTTATGCGTTATGCGTTATGCGTTATGCGTTATGCGTTATGCGTTATGCGTTATGCGTAATGCGTTATGCGTTATGCGTTATGCGTTATGCGTTATGCGTTATGCGTTATGCGTTATGCGTTATGCGTTATGCGTTATGCGTTATGCGATATGCGTTATTCGTTATGCGTTATGCGTTATGCGTTATGCGTTATGCGTTATGCGTTATGCGTTATGCGTTATGCGTTATGCGTTATGCGTTATGCGTTATGCGTTATGCGTTATGCGTTATGCGTTATGCGTCATGCGTTATGCGTTATGCGTTATGCGTTATGCGTTATGCGTTATGCGTTATGCGTTATGCGTTATGCGTTATGCGTTATGCGTTATGCGTTAAGCGTTATACGTTATGCGATATGCGTTATGCGTTATGCGTTATGCGTTATGCGTTATGCGTTATGCGTCATGCGTTATCCGTTATGCGTTATGCGTTATGCGTTATGCGTAATGCGTTATGCGTTATGCGTTATGCGTTATGCGTTATGCGTTATGCGTCATGCGTTATCCGTTATACGTTATGCGTTATGCGTTATGCGTAATGCGTTATGCGTTATGCGTTATGCGTTATGCGATATGCGTTATGCGTTATGCGTTATGCGTTATGCGTTATGCGTTATGCGTTATGCGTTATGCGTTATGCGTTATGCGTTATGCGTTATGCGTTATGCGTCATGCGTTATGTGTTATGCGTTATGCGTTATGCGTTATGCGTAATGCGTTATGCGTTATGCGTTATGCGTTATGCGTTATGCGTTATGCGTTATGCGTTATGCGTTATGCGTTATGCGTTATGCGTTATGCGTTATGCGATATGCGTTATTCGTTATGCGTTATGCGTTATGCGTTATGCGTTATGCGTTATGCGTTATGCGTTATGCGTTATGCGTTATGCGTTATGCGTTATGCGTTATGCGTAATGCGTTATGCGTTATGCGTTATGCGTTATGCGTTATGCGTTATGCGTTATGCGTTATGCGTTATGCGTTATGCGTTATGCGTTATGCGATATGCGTTATTCGTTATGCGTTATGCGTTATGCGTTATGCGTTATGCGTTATGCGTTATGCGTTATGCGTTATGCGTTATGCGTTATGCGTTATGCGTTATGCGTTATGCGTTATGCGTTATGCGTTATGCGTCATGCGTTATGCGTTATGCGTTATGCGTTATGCGTTATGCGTTATGCGTTATGCGTTATGCGTTATGCGTTATGCGTTATGCGTTATGCGTTAAGCGTTATACGTTATGCGATATGCGTTATGCGTTATGCGTTATGCGTTATGCGTTATGCGTTATGCGTCATGCGTTATCCGTTATGCGTTATGCGTTATGCGTTATGCGTAATGCGTTATGCGTTATGCGTTATGCGTTATGCGTTATGCGTTATGCGTCATGCGTTATCCGTTATACGTTATGCGTTATGCGTTATGCGTAATGCGTTATGCGTTATGCGTTATGCGTTATGCGATATGCGTTATGCGTTATGCGTTATGCGTTATGCGTTATGCGTTATGCGTTATGCGTTATGCGTTATGCGTTATGCGTTATGCGTTATGCGTTATGCGTCATGCGTTATGCGTTATGCGTTATGCGTTATGCGTTACGCGTTATGCGTTATGCGTTATGCGTTATGCGTTATGCGTTATGCGTTATGCGTTATGCGTTATGCGTTATGTGTTATGCGTTATGCGTTAAGCGTTATACGTTATGCGTTATGCGTTATGTGTTATGCGTTATGCGTTATGTGTTATGCGTTGTGCTTTACGGGTTATGCGATATGCGTTATGCGTTATGACTTTTTCATTGAGCGTTATGCGTTATGCGATATGCGTTATGCGTTATGCGTTATGCGTTATGCGTTATGCGTTATGCGTTATGCGTTATGCGTTTTGCGTTTTGCGTTATGCGTTATGCGTTATGCGATACGCGTTATGCGTTATGCGTTATGCGTTATGCGTTATGCGTTATGCGTTATGCGTTATGCGTTATGCGTTATGCGTTATGCGTTATGCGTTATGCGTTATGCGTTATGCGTTATGCGTTATGCGTTATGCGTTATGCGTTATGCGTTATGCGTTATGCGTTATGCGTTATGCGTTATGCGTTATGCGTTATGCGTTATGCGTTATGCGTTATGCGTTATGCGTTATGCTTTATGCGTTATGCGATGTGCGTTATGCGTTATGCGTTATGCGTTATGCGTTAAGCATTATGACTTTTTCATTGAGCGTTATGCGTTATGACTTTTCCATTGAGCGTTATGCGTTATGCGTAATGCGTTATGCATTATGCGTTATGCGTTATGCGTTATGCGTTATGCGTTATGCGTTAAGCGTTATACGTTATGCGATATGCGTTATGCGTTATGCGTTATGCGTTGTGCGTCATGCGTTATCCGTTATGCGTTATGCGTTATGCGTTATGCGTAATGCGTTATGCGTTATGCGTTATGCGATATGCGTTATGCGTTATGCGTTATGCGTTATGCGTTATGCGTTATGCGTTATGCGTTATGCGTTATGCGTTATGCGTTAAGCGTTATACGTTATGCGATATGCGTTATGCGTTATGCGTTATGCGTTATGCGTTATGCGTCATGCGTTATGTGTTATGCGTTATGCGTTATGCGTTATGCGTAATGCGTTATGCGTTATGCGTTATGCGTTATGCGTTATGCGTTATGCGTTATGCGTTATGCGTCATGCGTTATCCGTTATGCGTTATGCGTTATGCGTTATGCGTAATGCGTAATGCGTTATGCGTTATGCGTTATGCGTTATGCGTTATGCGTTATGCGTTATGCGTTATGCGTTATGCGTTATGCGTTATGCGTTATGCGTTATGCGTTATGCGTTATGCGTTATGCGTTATGCGTTATGCGTTATGCGTTATGCGTTATGCGTTATGCGTTATGCGTTATGCGTTATGCGTTATGCGTTATGCGTTATGCGTTATGCGTTATGCGTTATGCGTTATGCGTTATGCGTTATGCGTTATGCGTTATGCGTTACGCGTTATGCGTTATGCGTTATGTGTTATGCGTTGTGCTTTACGGGTTATGCGATATCCGTTATGCGTTATGACTTTTTCATTGAGCGTTATGCGTTATGCGTAATGCGTTATGCATTATGCGTTATGCGTTATGCGTTATGCGTTATGCGTTATGCGTTATGCGTTATGCGTCATGCGTTATGCGTTATGCGTTATGCGTTATGCGTTATGCGTTATGCGTTATGCGTTATGCGTTATGCGTTATGCGTTATGCGTTATGCGTTATGCGTTATGCGTTATGTGTTATGCGTTGTGCTTTACGGGTTATGCGATATCCGTTATGCGTTATGACTTTTTCATTGAGCGTTATGCGTTATGCGTAATGCGTTATGCATTATGCGTTATGCGTTATGCGTTATGCGTTATGCGTTATGCGTTATGCGTCATGCGTTATGCGTTATGCGTTATGCGTTATGCGTTATGCGATATGCGTTATGCGTTATGCGTTATGCGTTATGCGTTATGCGTTATGCGTAATGCGTTATGCGTTATGCGTTATGCGTTATGCGTTATGCGTTATGCGTTATGCGTTATGCGTTATGCGTTATGCGATATGCGTTATGCATTATGCGTTATCCGTTATGCGTTATGCGTTATGCGTTATGCGTTATGCGTTATGCGTTATGCGTTATGCGTTATGCGTTATGCGTTATGCGTTATGCGTTATGCGTTATGCGTTATGCGTTATGCGTTATGCGTTATGCGTTATGCGTTATGCGTTATGCGTTATGCGTTATGCGTTATGCGTTATGCGTTATGCGTTATGCGTTATGCGTTATGCGTTATGCGTTATGCGTTATGCGTTATGCGTTATGCGTTATGCGTTATGCGTTATGCGTTATGCGTTACGCGTTATGCGTTATGCGTTATGTGTTATGCGTTGTGCTTTACGGGTTATGCGATATCCGTTATGCGTTATGACTTTTTCATTGAGCGTTATGCGTTATGCGTAATGCGTTATGCATTATGCGTTATGCGTTATGCGTTATGCGTTATGCGTTATGCGTTATGCGTCATGCGTTATGCGTTATGCGTTATGCGTTATGCGTTATGCGTTATGCGTTATGCGTTATGCGTTATGCGTTATGCGTTATGCGTTATGCGTTATGCGTTATGCGTTATGTGTTATGCGTTGTGCTTTACGGGTTATGCGATATCCGTTATGCGTTATGACTTTTTCATTGAGCGTTATGCGTTATGCGTAATGCGTTATGCATTATGCGTTATGCGTTATGCGTTATGCGTTATGCGTTATGCGTTATGCGTCATGCGTTATGCGTTATGCGTTATGCGTTATGCGTTATGCGATATGCGTTATGCGTTATGCGTTATGCGTTATGCGTTATGCGTTATGCGTAATGCGTTATGCGTTATGCGTTATGCGTTATGCGTTATGCGTTATGCGTTATGCGTTATGCGTTATGCGATATGCGTTATGCATTATGCGTTATCCGTTATGCGTTATGCGTTATGCGTTATGCGTTATGCGTTATGCGTTATGCGTTATGCGTTATGCGTTATGCGTTATGCGTTATGCGTTATGCGTTATGCGTTATGCGTTATGCGTTATGCGTTATGCGTTATGCGTTATGCGTTATGCGTTATGCGTTATGCGTTATGCGTTATGCGTTATGCGTTATGCGTTATGCGTTATGCGTTATGCGTTATGCGTTATGCGTTATGCGTTATGCGTTATGCGTTATGCGTTATGCGTTATGCGTTATGCGTTATGCGTTATGCGTTATGCGTTATGCGTTATGCGTTATGCGTTATGCGTTATGCGTTATGCGTTATGCGTTATGCGTTATGCGTTATGCGTTATGCGTTATGCGTTATGCGTTATGCGTTATGCGTTATGCGTTATGCGTTATGCGTTATGCGTTATGCGTTATGCGTTATGCGTTATGCGTTATGCGTTATGCGTTATGCGTTATGCGTTATGCGTTATGCGTTATGTGTTATGCGTTGTGCTTTACGGGTTATGCGTTATGCGTTATGCGTTATGCGTTATGCGTCATGCGTTATGTGTTATGCGTTATGCGTTATGCGTTATGCGTAATGCGTTATGCGTTATGCGTTATGCGTTATGCGTTATGCGTTATGCGTTATGCGTCATGCGTTATCCGTTATGCGTTATGCGTTATGCGTTATGCGTAATGCGTAATGCGTTATGCGTTATGCGTTATGCGTTATGCGTTATGCGTTATGCGTTATGCGTTATGCGTTATGCGTTATGCGTTATGCGTTATGCGTTATGCGTTATGCGTTAAGCGTTATACGTTATGCGATATGCGTTATGCGTTATGCGTTATGCGTTATGCGTTATGCGTTATGCGTCATGCGTTATGTGTTATGCGTTATGCGTTATGCGTTATGCGTAATGCGTTATGCGTTATGCGTTATGCGTTATGCGTTATGCGTTATGCGTTATGCGTTATGCGTTATGCGTCATGCGTTATCCGTTATGCGTTATGCGTTATGCGTTATGCGTTATGCGTAATGCGTAATGCGTTATGCGTTATGCGTTATGCGTTATGCGTTATGCGTTATGCGTTATGCGTTATGCGTTATGCGTTATGCGTTATGCGTTATGCGTTATGCGTTATGCGTTATGCGTTATGCGTTATGCGTTATGCGTTACGCGTTACGCGTTATGCGTTATGCGTTATGTGTTATGCGTTGTGCTTTACGGGTTATGCGATATCCGTTATGCGTTATGACTTTTTCATTGAGCGTTATGCGTTATGCGTAATGCGTTATGCATTATGCGTTATGCGTTATGCGTTATGCGTTATGCGTTATGCGTTATGCGTTATGCGTCATGCGTTATGCGTTATGCGTTATGCGTTATGCGTTATGCGTTATGCGTTATGCGTTATGCGTTATGCGTTATGCGTTATGCGTTATGCGTTATGCGTTATGCGATATGCGTTATGCGTTATGCGTTATGCGTTATGCGTTATGCGTTATGCGTTATGCGTAATGCGTTATGCGTTATGCGTTATGCGTTATGCGTTATGCGTTATGCGTTATGCGTTATGCGTTATGCGATATGCGTTATTCGTTATGCGTTATGCGTTATGCGTTATGCGTTATGCGTTATGCGCTATGCGTTATGCGTTATGCGTTATGCGTTATGCGATATGCGTTATTCGTTATGCGTTATGCGTTATGCGTTATGCGTTATGCGTTATGCGTTATGCGTTATGCGTTATGCGTTATGCGTTATGCGTTATGCGTTATGCGTTATGCGTTATGCGTTATGCGTTATGCGTTATGCGTTATGCGTTATGCGTCATGCGTTATGCGTTATGCGTTATGCGTTATGCGTTATGCGTTATGCGTTATACGTTATGCGATATGCGTTATGCGTTATGCGTTATGCGTTATGCGTTATGCGATATGCGTTATGCGTTATGCGTTATGCGTTATGCGTTATGCGTTATGCGTTATGCGTTATGCGTTATGCGTCATGCGTTATCCGTTATGCGTTATGCGCTATGCGTTATGCGTAATGCGTTATGCGTTATGCGTTATGCGTTACGCGTTATGCGTTATGCGTTATGCGTTATGCGTTATGCGATATGCGTTATTCGTTATGCGTTATGCGTTATGCGTTATGCGTTATGCGTTATGCGTTATGCGTTATGCGTTATGCGTTATGCGTTATGCGTTATGCGTTATGCGTTATGCGTTATGCGTTATGCGTTATGCGTTATGCGTTATGCGTTATGCGTTATGCGTTATGCGTTATGCGTTATGCGTTATGCGTTAAGCGTTATACGTTATGCGATATGCGTTATGCGTTATGCGTTATGCGTTATGCGTTATGCGTTATGCGTCATGCGTTATGTGTTATGCGTTATGCGTTATGCGTTATGCGTAATGCGTTATGCGTTATGCGTTATGCGTTATGCGTTATGCGTTATGCGTCATGCGTTATCCGTTATGCGTTATGCGTTATGCGTTATGCGTAATGCGTTATGCGTTTTGCGTTATGCGTAATGCGTTATGCGTTATGCGTTATGCGTTATGCGTTATGCGTTATGCGTTATGCGTTATGCGTTATGCGATATGCGTTATTCGTTATGCGTTATGCGTTATGCGTTATGCGTTATGCGTTATGCGTTATGCGTTATGCGTTATGCGTTATGCGTTATGCGTTATGCGTTATGCGTAATGCGTTATGCGTTATGCGTTATGCGTTATGCGTTATGCGTTATGCGTTATGCGTTATGCGTTATGCGTTATGCGTTATGCGTTATGCGATATGCGTTATTCGTTATGCGTTATGCGTTATGCGTTATGCGTTATGCGTTATGCGTTATGCGTTATGCGTTATGCGTTATGCGTTATGCGTTATGCGTTATGCGTTATGCGTTATGCGTTATGCGTTATGCGTTATGCGTTATGCGTCATGCGTTATGCGTTATGCGTTATGCGTTATGCGTTATGCGTTATGCGTTATGCGTCATGCGTTATCCGTTATCCGTTATGCGTTATGCGTTATGCGTAATGCGTTATGCGTTATGCGTTATGCGTAATGCGTTATGCGTTATGCGTTATGCGTTATGCGTTATGCGTTATGCGTTATGCGTTATGCGTTATGCGTTATGCGTTATGCGTTATGCGTTATGCGTTATGCGTTATGCGTTATGCGTTATGCGTTATGCGTTATGCGTTATGCGTTATGCGTTATGCGTTATGCGTTATGCGTTATGCGTTAAGCGTTATACGTTATGTGATATGCGTTATGCGTTATGCGTTATGCGTTATCCGTTATGCGTTATGCGTTATGCGTTATGCGTTATGCGTTATGCGTCATGCGTTATCCGTTATGCGTTATGCGTTATGCGTTATGCGTAATGCGTTATGCGTTATGCGTTATGCGTAATGCGTTATGCGTTATGCGTTATGCGTTATGCGTTATGCGTTATGCGTTATGCGATATGCGTTATTCGTTATGCGTTATGCGTTATGCGTTATGCGTTATGCGTTATGCGTTATGCGTTATGCGTTATGCGTTATGCGTTATGCGTTATGCGTTATGCGTTATGCGTTATGCGTTATGCGTTATGCGTTATGCGTTATGCGTTATGCGTTATGCGTTATGCGTCATGCGTTATGCGTTATGCGTTATGCGTTATGCGTTATGCGTTATGCGTTATGCGTTAAGCGTTATACGTTATGCGATATGCGTTATGCGTTATGCGTTATGCGTTATGCGTAATGCGTTATGCGTTATGCGTTATGCGTTATGCGTTATGCGTTATGCGATATGCGTTATTCGTTATGCGTTATGCGTTATGCGTTATGCGTTATGCGTTATGCGTTATGCGTTATGCGTTATGCGTTATGCGTTATGCGTTATGCGTTATGCGTTATGCGTTATGCGTTATGCATTATGCGTTATGCGTTATGCGTTATGCGTTATGCGTTATGCGTTATGCGTTATGCGTTATGCGTTATGCGTTATGCGTTATGCGTTATGCGTTATGCGTTATGCGTTATGCGTTATGCGTTATGCGTTAAGCGTTATACGTTATGCGATATGCGTTATTCGTTATGCGTTATGCGTTATGCGTTATGCGTCATGCGTTATGGGTTATGCGTTATGCGTTATGCGTTATGCGTAATGCGTTATGCGTTATGCGTTATGCGTTATGCGTTATGCGTTATGCGTTATGCGTTATGCGTTATGCGTTATGCGATATGCGTTATTCGTAATGCGTTATGCGTTATGCGTTATGCGTTATGCGTTATGCGTTATGCGTTATGCGTTATGCGTTATGCGTTATGCGTTATGCGTTATGCGTTATGCGTTATCCGTTATGCGTTATGCGTTATGCGTTATGCGTTATGCGTTATGCGTTATGCGTTAAGCGTTATATGTTATGCGATATGCGTTATGCGTTATGCGTTATGCGTTATGCGTTATGCGTTATGCGTTATGCGTTATGCGTCATGCGTTATCCGTTATCCGTTATGCGTTATGCGTTATGCGTAATGCGTTATGCGTTATGCGTTATGCGTAATGCGTTATGCGTTATGCGTTATGCGTTATGCGTTATGCGTTATGCGTTATGCGATATGCGTTATTCGTTATGCGTTATGCGTTATGCGTTATGCGTTATGCGTTATGCGTTATGCGTTATGCGTTATGCGTTATGCGTTATGCGTTATGCGTTATGCGTTATGCGTTATGCGATATGCGTTATTCGTTATGCGTTATGCGTTATGCGTTATGCGTTATGCGTTATGCGTTATGCGTTATGCGTTATGCGTTATGCGTTATGCGTTATGCGATATGCGTTATTCGTTATGCATTGTGCGTTATCCGTTATGCGTTATGCGTTATGCGTTATGCGTTATGCGTTATGCGTCATGCGATATGCGTTATTCGTAATGCGTTATGCGTTATGCGTTATGCGTTATGCGTTATGCGTTATGCGTTATGCGTTATGCGTTATGCGTTATGCGTTATGCGTTATGCGTTATGCGTTATGCGTTATGCGTCATGCGTTATGCGTTATGCGTTATGCGTTATGCGTTATGCGTTATGCGTTAAGCGTTATACGTTATGCGATATGCGTTATGCGTTATGCGTTATGCGTTATGCGATATGCGTTATTCGTAATGCGTTATGCGTTATGCGTTATGCGTTATGCGTTATGCGTTATGCGTTATGCGTTATGCGTTATGCGTTATGCGTTATGCGTTATGCGTTATGCGTTATGCGTTATGCGTTATGCGTTATGCGTTATGCGTTATGCGTTATGCGTTATGCGTTATGCGTTATGCGTTATGCGTTATGCGTTATGCGTTATGCGTAATGCGTAATGCGTTATGCGTTATGCGTTATGCGTAATGCGTTATGCGTTATGCGTTATGCGTTATGCGTTATGCGTTATGCGTTATGCGTTATGCGTTATGCGATATGCGTTATTCGTTATGCGTTATGCGTTATGCGTTATGCGTTATGCGTTATGCGTTATGCGTTATGCGTTATGCGTTATGCGTTATGCGTTATGCGTAATGCGTTATGCGTTATGCGTTATGCGTTATGCGTTATGCGTTATGCGTTAAGCGTTATATGTTATGCGATATGCGTTATGCGTTATGCGTTATGCGTTATGCGTTATGCGTTATGCGTTATGCGTTATGCGTTATGCGTTATGCGTTATGCGTTATGCGTTATGCGTCATGCGTTATCCGTTATGCGTTATGCGTTATGCGTTATGCGTAATGCGTTATGCGTTATGCGTTATGCGTAATGCGTTATGCGTTATGCGTTATGCGTTATGCGTAATGCGTTATGCGTTATGCGTTATGCGTTATGCGTTATGCGATATGCGTTATTCGTTATGCGTTATGCGTTATGCGTTATGCGTTATGCATTATGCGTTATGCGTTATGCGTTATGCGTTATGCGTTATGCGTTATGCGTTATGCGTTATGCGTTATGCGTTATGCGTTATGCGTTATGCGTTAAGCGTTATACGTTATGCGATATGCGTTATGCGTTATGCGTTATGCGTTATGCGTTATGCGTCATGCGTTATGTGTTATGCGTTATGCGTTATGCGTTATGCGTAATGCGTTATGCGTTATGCGTTATGCGTTATGCGTTATGCGTTATGCGTTATGCGTTATGCGTTATGCGTTAAGCGTTATACGTTATGCGATATGCGATATGCGTTATTCGTTATGCGTTATGCGTTATGCGTTATGCGTTATGCGTTATGCGTTATGCGTTATGCGTTATGCGTTATGCGTTATGCGTTATGCGTTATGCGTAATGCGTTATGCGTTATGCGTTATGCGTTATGCGTTATGCGTTATGCGTTATGCGTTATGCGTTATGCGTTATGCGTTATGCGTTATGCGATATGCGTTATTCGTTATGCGTTATGCGTTATGCGTTATGCGTTATGCGTTATGCGTTATGCGTTATGCGTTATGCGTTATGCGTTATGCGTTATGCGTTATGCGTTATGCGTTATGCGTTATGCGTTATGCGTTATGCGTCATGCGTTATGCGTTATGCGTTATGCGTTATGCGTTATGCGTTATGCGTTATGCGTCATGCGTTATCCGTTATCCGTTATGCGTTATGCGTTATGCGTAATGCGTTATGCGTTATGCGTTATGCGTAATGCGTTATGCGTTATGCGTTATGCGTTATGCGTTATGCGTTATGCGTTATGCGTTATGCGTTATGCGTTATGCGTTATGCGTTATGCGTTATGCGTTATGCGTTATGCGTTATGCGTTATGCGTTATGCGTTATGCGTTATGCGTTATGCGTTATGCGTTATGCGTTATGCGTTATGCGTTATGCGTTATGCGTTAAGCGTTATACGTTATGTGATATGCGTTATGCGTTATGCGTTATGCGTTATGCGTTATGCGTTATGCGTTATGCGTTATGCGTTATGCGTCATGCGTTATCCGTTATGCGTTATGCGTTATGCGTTATGCGTAATGCGTTATGCGTTATGCGTTATGCGTAATGCGTTATGCGTTATGCGTTATGCGTTATGCGTTATGCGTTATGCGTTATGCGTTATGCGTTATGCGATATGCGTTATTCGTTATGCGTTATGCGTTATGCGTTATGCGTTATGCGTTATGCGTTATGCGTTATGCGTTATGCGTTATGCGTTATGCGTTATGCGTTATGCGTTATGCGTTATGCGTTATGCGTTATGCGTTATGCGTTATGCGTTATGCGTTATGCGTCATGCGTTATGCGTTATGCGTTATGCGTTATGCGTTATGCGTTATGCGTTATGCGTTAAGCGTTATACGTTATGCGATATGCGTTATGCGTTATGCGTTATGCGTTATGCGTAATGCGTTATGCGTTATGCGTTATGCGTTATGCGTTATGCGTTATGCGATATGCGTTATTCGTTATGCGTTATGCGTTATGCGTTATGCGTTATGCGTTATGCGTTATGCGTTATGCGTTATGCGTTATGCGTTATGCGTTATGCGTTATGCGATATGCGTTATTCGTAATGCGTTATGCGTTATGCGTTATGCGTTATGCGTTATGCGTTATGCGTTATGCGTTATGCGTTATGCGTTATGCGTTATGCGTTATGCGTTATGCGTTATCCGTTATGCGTTATGCGTTATGCGTTATGCGTTATGCGTTATGCGTTATGCGTTAAGCGTTATATGTTATGCGATATGCGTTATGCGTTATGCGTTATGCGTTATGCGTTATGCGTTATGCGTTATGCGTTATGCGTCATGCGTTATCCGTTATCCGTTATGCGTTATGCGTTATGCGTAATGCGTTATGCGTTATGCGTTATGCGTAATGCGTTATGCGTTATGCGTTATGCGTTATGCGTTATGCGTTATGCGTTATGCGATATGCGTTATTCGTTATGCGTTATGCGTTATGCGTTATGCGTTATGCGTTATGCGTTATGCGTTATGCGTTATGCGTTATGCGTTATGCGTTATGCGTTATGCGTTATGCGATATGCGTTATTCGTTATGCGTTATGCGTTATGCGTTATGCGTTATGCGTTATGCGTTATGCGTTATGCGTTATGCGTTATGCGTTATGCGTTATGCGATATGCGTTATTCGTTATGCATTGTGCGTTATCCGTTATGCGTTATGCGTTATGCGTTATGCGTTATGCGTTATGCGTTATGCGTCATGCGATATGCGTTATTCGTAATGCGTTATGCGTTATGCGTTATGCGTTATGCGTTATGCGTTATGCGTTATGCGTTATGCGTTATGCGTTATGCGTTATGCGTTATGCGTTATGCGTTATGCGTTATGCGTCATGCGTTATGCGTTATGCGTTATGCGTTATGCGTTATGCGTTATGCGTTAAGCGTTATACGTTATGCGATATGCGTTATGCGTTATGCGTTATGCGTTATGCGTTATGCGATATGCGTTATTCGTAATGCGTTATGCGTTATGCGTTATGCGTTATGCGTTATGCGTTATGCGTTATGCGTTATGCGTTATGCGTTATGCGTTATGCGTTATGCGTTATGCGTTATGCGTTATGCGTTATGCGTTATGCGTTATGCGTTATGCGTTATGCGTTATGCGTTATGCGTTATGCGTTATGCGTTATGCGTTATGCGTAATGCGTAATGCGTTATGCGTTATGCGTTATGCGTAATGCGTTATGCGTTATGCGTTATGCGTTATGCGTTATGCGTTATGCGTTATGCGTTATGCGTTATGCGATATGCGTTATTCGTTATGCGTTATGCGTTATGCGTTATGCGTTATGCGTTATGCGTTATGCGTTATGCGTTATGCGTTATGCGTTATGCGTTATGCGTAATGCGTTATGCGTTATGCGTTATGCGTTATGCGTTATGCGTTATGCGTTATGCGTTAAGCGTTATATGTTATGCGATATGCGTTATGCGTTATGCGTTATGCGTTATGCGTTATGCGTTATGCGTTATGCGTTATGCGTTATGCGTTATGCGTTATGCGTTATGCGTTATGCGTCATGCGTTATCCGTTATGCGTTATGCGTTATGCGTTATGCGTTATGCGTAATGCGTTATGCGTTATGCGTTATGCGTAATGCGTTATGCGTTATGCGTTATGCGTTATGCGTAATGCGTTATGCGTTATGCGTTATGCGTTATGCGTTATGCGATATGCGTTATTCGTTATGCGTTATGCGTTATGCGTTATGCGTTATGCATTATGCGTTATGCGATATGCGTTATGCGTTATGCGTTATGCGTTATGCGTTATGCGTTATGCGTTATGCGTTATGCGTTATGCGTTAAGCGTTATACGTTATGCGATATGCGTTATGCGTTATGCGTTATGCGTTATGCGTTATGCGTCATGCGTTATGTGTTATGCGTTATGCGTTATGCGTTATGCGTAATGCGTTATGCGTTATGCGTTATGCGTTATGCGTTATGCGTTATGCGTTATGCGTTATGCGATATGCGTTATTCGTAATGCGTTATGCGTTATGCGTTATGCGTTATGCGTTATGCGTTATGCGTTATGCGTTATGCGTTATGCGTTATGCGTTATGCGTTATGCGTTATGCGTTATGCGTTATGCGTTATGCGTTATGCGTTATGCGTTATGCGTTATGCGTTATGCGTTATGCGTTATGCGTTATGCGTTATGCGTTATGCGTTAAGCGTTATATGTTATGCGATATGCGTTATGCGTTATGCGTTATGCGTTATGCGTTATGCGTTATGCGTTATGCGTCATGCGTTATCCGTTATCCGTTATGCGTTATGCGTTATGCGTAATGCGTTATGCGTTATGCGTTATGCGTAATGCGTTATGCGTTATGCGTTATGCGATATGCGTTATTCGTAATGCGTTATGCGTTATGCGTTATGCGTTATGCGTTATGCGTTATGCGTTATGCGTTATGCGTTATGCGTTATGCGTTATGCGTTATGCGTTATGCGTTATGCGTTATACGTTATGCGTTATGCGTTATGCGTTATGCGTTATGCGTTATGCGTTATGCGTTATGCGTTATGCGTTATGCGTTATGCGTTATGCGTTATGCGTTATGCGTTATGCGTTATGCGTTAAGCGTTATACGTTATGTGATATGCGTTATGCGTTATGCGTTATGCGTTATGCGTTATGCGTTATGCGTTATGCGTTATGCGTTATGCGTCATGCGTTATCCGTTATGCGTTATGCGTTATGCGTTATGCGTAATGCGTTATGCGTTATGCGTTATGCGTAATGCGTTATGCGTTATGCGTTATGCGTTATGCGTTATGCGTTATGCGTTATGCGTTATGCGTTATGCGTTATGCGTTATGCGATATGCGTTATTCGTTATGCGTTATGCGTTATGCGTTATGCGTTATGCGTTATGCGTTATGCGTTATGCGTTATGCGTTATGCGTTATGCGTTATGCGTTATGCGTTATGCGTTATGCGTTATGCGTTATGCGTTATGCGTTATGCGTCATGCGTCATGCGTTATGCGTTATGCGTTATGCGTTATGCGTTATGCGTTATGCGTTATGCGTTAAGCGTTATACGTTATGCGATATGCGTTATGCGTTATGCGTTATGCGTTATGCGTTGTGCGTCATGCGTTATCCGTTATGCGTTATGCGTTATGCGTTATGCGTAATGCGTTATGCGTTATGCGTTATGCGTTATGCGTTATGCGTTATGCGTTATGCGTTATGCGTTATGCGTTATGCGTTATGCGTTATGCGTTATGCGTTATGCGTTATGCGTTATGCGTTATGCGTTATGCGTTATGCGTTATGCGTTATGCGTTATGCGTTATGCGTTATGCGTTATGCGTTATGCGTTATGCGTTATGCGTTATGCGTTATGCGTTATGCGTTATGCGTTATGCGTTATGCGTTATGCGTTATGCGTTATGCGTTATGCGTTATGCGTTATGCGTTATGCGTTATGCGTTATGCGTTATGCGTTATGCGTTATGCGTTATGCGTTATGCGTTATGCGTTATGCGTTATGCGTTATGCGTAATGCGTAATGCGTTATGCGTTATGCGTTATGCGTAATGCGTTATGCGTTATGCGTTATGCGTTATGCGTTATGCGTTATGCGTTATGCGTTATGCGTTATGCGATATGCGTTATTCGTTATGCGTTATGCGTTATGCGTTATGCGTTATGCGTTATGCGTTATGCGTTATGCGTTATGCGTTATGCGTTATGCGTCATGCGTCATGCGTTATGCGTTATGCGTTATGCGTTATGCGTTATGCGTTATGCGTTATGCGTTAAGCGTTATACGTTATGCGATATGCGTTATGCGTTATGCGTTATGCGTTATGCGTTATGCGTTATGCGTTATGCGTTATGCGTTATGCGTTATGCGTTATGCGTTATGCGTTATGCGTTATGCGTTATGCGTTATGCGTTATGCGTTATGCGTTATGCGTTATGCGTTATGCGTTATGCGTTATGCGTTATGCGTTATGCGTTATGCGTTATGCGTTATGCGTTATGCGTTATGCGTTATGCGTTATGCGTTATGCGTTATGCGTTATGCGTTATGCGTTATGCGTTATGCGTTATGCGTTATGCGTTATGCGTTATGCGTTATGCGTTATGCGTTATGCGTTATGCGTTATGCGTTATGCGTTATGCGTTATGCGTTATGCGTTATGCGTTATGCGTTATGCGTTATGCGTTATGCGTTATGCGTTATGCGTTATGCGTTATGCGTTATGCGTTATGCGTTATGCGTTATGCGTTATGCGTTATGCGTTATGCGTTATGCGTTATGCGTTATGTGTTATGCGTTGTGCTTTAAGGGTTATGCGATATCCGTTATGCGTTATGACTTTTTCATTGAGCGTTATGCGTTATGCGTAATGCGTTATGCATTATGCGTTATGCGTTATGCGTTATGCGTCATGCGTTATCCGTTATGCGTTATGCGTTATGCGTTATGCGTAATGCGTTATGCGTTATGCGTTATGCGTTATGCGATATGCGTTATTCGTTATGCGTTATGCGTTATGCGTTATGCGTTATGCGTTATGCGTTATGCGTTATGCGTTATGCGTTATGCGTTATGCGTTATGCGTTATGCGTTATGCGTTATGCGTTAAGCGTTATACGTTATGCGATATGCGTTATGCGTTATGCGTTATGCGTTATGCGTTATGCGTCATGCGTTATGTGTTATGCGTTATGCGTTATGCGTTATGCGTAATGCGTTATGCGTTATGCGTTATGCGTTATGCGTTATGCGTTATGCGTTATGCGTCATGCGTTATCCGTTATGCGTTATGCGTTATGCGTTATGCGTAATGCGTAATGCGTTATGCGTTATGCGTTATGCGTTATGCGTTATGCGTTATGCGTTATGCGTTATGCGTTATGCGTTATGCGTTATGCGTTATGCGTTATGCGTTATGCGTTATGCGTTATGCGTTATGCGTTATGCGTTAAGCGTTATACGTTATGCGATATGCGTTATGCGTTATGCGTTATGCGTTATGCGTTATGCGTTATGCGTCATGCGTTATGTGTTATGCGTTATGCGTTATGCGTTATGCGTAATGCGTTATGCGTTATGCGTTATGCGTTATGCGTTATGCGTTATGCGTTATGCGTTATGCGTCATGCGTTATCCGTTATGCGTTATGCGTTATGCGTTATGCGTTATGCGTAATGCGTAATGCGTTATGCGTTATGCGTTATGCGTTATGCGTTATGCGTTATGCGTTATGCGTTATGCGTTATGCGTTATGCGTTATGCGTTATGCGTTATGCGTTATGCGTTATGCGTTATGCGTTATGCGTTATGCGTTATGCGTTATGCGTTATGCGTTATGCGTTATGCGTTATGCGTTATGCGTTATGCGTTATGCGTTATGCGTTATGCGTTATGCGTTATGCGTTATGCGTTATGCGTTATGCGTTATGCGTTATGCGTTATGCGTTATGCGTTACGCGTTACGCGTTATGCGTTATGCGTTATGTGTTATGCGTTGTGCTTTACGGGTTATGCGATATCCGTTATGCGTTATGACTTTTTCATTGAGCGTTATGCGTTATGCGTAATGCGTTATGCATTATGCGTTATGCGTTATGCGTTATGCGTTATGCGTTATGCGTTATGCGTTATGCGTCATGCGTTATGCGTTATGCGTTATGCGTTATGCGTTATGCGTTATGCGTTATGCGTTATGCGTTATGCGTTATGCGTTATGCGTTATGCGTTATGCGTTATGCGTTATGCGTTATGCGTTATGCGTTATGCGTTATGCGTTATGCGTTATGTGTTATGCGTTGTGCTTTACGGGTTATGCGATATCCGTTATGCGTTATGACTTTTTCATTGAGCGTTATGCGTTATGCGTAATGCGTTATGCATTATGCGTTATGCGTTATGCGTTATGCGTTATGCGTTATGCGTTATGCGTCATGCGTTATGCGTTATGCGTTATGCGTTATGCGTTATGCGATATGCGTTATGCGTTATGCGTTATGCGTTATGCGTTATGCGTTATGCGTTATGCGTAATGCGTTATGCGTTATGCGTTATGCGTTATGCGTTATGCGTTATGCGTTATGCGTTATGCGTTATGCGATATGCGTTATTCGTTATGCGTTATGCGTTATGCGTTATGCGTTATGCGCTATGCGTTATGCGTTATGCGTTATGCGTTATGCGATATGCGTTATTCGTTATGCGTTATGCGTTATGCGTTATGCGTTATGCGTTATGCGTTATGCGTTATGCGTTATGCGTTATGCGTTATGCGTTATGCGTTATGCGTTATGCGTTATGCGTTATGCGTTATGCGTTATGCGTTATGCGTTATGCGTTATGCGTCATGCGTTATGCGTTATGCGTTATGCGTTATGCGTTATGCGTTATGCGTTATACGTTATGCGATATGCGTTATGCGTTATGCGTTATGCGTTATGCGTTATGCGATATGCGTTATGCGTTATGCGTTATGCGTTATGCGTTATGCGTTATGCGTTATGCGTTATGCGTCATGCGTTATCCGTTATGCGTTATGCGCTATGCGTTATGCGTAATGCGTTATGCGTTATGCGTTATGCGTTACGCGTTATGCGTTATGCGTTATGCGTTATGCGTTATGCGATATGCGTTATTCGTTATGCGTTATGCGTTATGCGTTATGCGTTATGCGTTATGCGTTATGCGTTATGCGTTATGCGTTATGCGTTATGCGTTATGCGTTATGCGTTATGCGTTATGCGTTATGCGTTATGCGTTATGCGTTATGCGTTATGCGTTAAGCGTTATACGTTATGCGATATGCGTTATGCGTTATGCGTTATGCGTTATGCGTTATGCGTTATGCGTCATGCGTTATGTGTTATGCGTTATGCGTTATGCGTTATGCGTAATGCGTTATGCGTTATGCGTTATGCGTTATGCGTTATGCGTTATGCGTCATGCGTTATCCGTTATGCGTTATGCGTTATGCGTTATGCGTAATGCGTTATGCGTTTTGCGTTATGCGTAATGCGTTATGCGTTATGCGTTATGCGTTATGCGTTATGCGTTATGCGTTATGCGTTATGCGATATGCGTTATTCGTTATGCGTTATGCGTTATGCGTTATGCGTTATGCGTTATGCGTTATGCGTTATGCGTTATGCGTTATGCGTTATGCGTTATGCGTTATGCGTAATGCGTTATGCGTTATGCGTTATGCGTTATGCGTTATGCGTTATGCGTTATGCGTTATGCGTTATGCGTTATGCGTTATGCGTTATGCGTTATGCGATATGCGTTATTCGTTATGCGTTATGCGTTATGCGTTATGCGTTATGCGTTATGCGTTATGCGTTATGCGTTATGCGTTATGCGTTATGCGTTATGCGTTATGCGTTATGCGTTATGCGTTATGCGTCATGCGTTATGCGTTATGCGTTATGCGTTATGCGTTATGCGTTATGCGTTATGCGTTATGCGTTATGCGTTATGCGTTATGCGTTATGCGTTATGCGTTAAGCGTTATACGTTATGCGATATGCGTTATGCGTTATGCGTTATGCGTTATGCGTTATGCGTTATGCGTCATGCGTTATCCGTTATGCGTTATGCGTTATGCGTTATGCGTAATGCGTTATGCGTTATGCGTTATGCGTTATGCGTTATGCGTTATGCGTCATGCGTTATCCGTTATACGTTATGCGTTATGCGTTATGCGTAATGCGTTATGCGTTATGCGTTATGCGTTATGCGATATGCGTTATGCGTTATGCGTTATGCGTTATGCGTTATGCGTTATGCGTTATGCGTTATGCGTTATGCGTTATGCGTTATGCGTCATGCGTTATGCGTTATGCGTTATGCGTTATGCGTTACGCGTTATGCGTTATGCGTTATGCGTTATGCGTTATGCGTTATGCGTTATGCGTTATGCGTTATGTGTTATGCGTTATGCGTTAAGCGTTATACGTTATGCGTTATGCGTTATGTGTTATGCGTTATGCGTTATGTGTTATGCGTTGTGCTTTACGGGTTATGCGATATGCGTTATGCGTTATGACTTTTTCATTGAGCGTTATGCGTTATGCGATATGCGTTATGCGTTATGCGTTATGCGTTATGCGTTATGCGTTATGCGTTATGCGTTATGCGTTTTGCGTTTTGCGTTATGCGTTATGCGTTATGCGATACGCGTTATGCGTTATGCGTTATGCGTTATGCGTTATGCGTTATGCGTTATGCGTTATGCGTTATGCGTTATGCGTTATGCGTTATGCGTTATGCGTTATGCGTTATGCGTTATGCGTTATGCGTTATGCGTTATGCGTTATGCGTTATGCGTTATGCGTTATGCTTTATGCGTTATGCGATGTGCGTTATGCGTTATGCGTTATGCGTTATGCGTTAAGCATTATGACTTTTTCATTGAGCGTTATGCGTTATGACTTTTCCATTGAGCGTTATGCGTTATGCGTAATGAGTTATGCATTATGCGTTATGCGTTATGCGTTATGCGTTATGCGTTATGCGTTAAGCGTTATACGTTATGCGATATGCGTTATGCGTTATGCGTTATGCGTTGTGCGTCATGCGTTATCCGTTATGCGTTATGCGTTATGCGTTATGCGTAATGCGTTATGCGTTATGCGTTATGCGATATGCGTTATGCGTTATGCGTTATGCGTTATGCGTTATGCGTTATGCGTTATGCGTTATGCGTTATGCGTTATGCGTTATGCGTTAAGCGTTATACGTTATGCGATATGCGTTATGCGTTATGCGTTATGCGTTATGCGTTATGCGTCATGCGTTATGTGTTATGCGTTATGCGTTATGCGTTATGCGTAATGCGTTATGCGTTATGCGTTATGCGTTATGCGTTATGCGTTATGCGTTATGCGTTATGCGTCATGCGTTATCCGTTATGCGTTATGCGTTATGCGTTATGCGTAATGCGTAATGCGTTATGCGTTATGCGTTATGCGTTATGCGTTATGCGTTATGCGTTATGCGTTATGCGTTATGCGTTATGCGTTATGCGTTATGCGTTATGCGTTATGCGTTATGCGTTATGCGTTATGCGTTATGCGTTATGCGTTATGCGTTATGCGTTATGCGTTATGCGTTATGCGTTATGCGTTATGCGTTATGCGTTATGCGTTATGCGTTATGCGTTATGCGTTATGCGTTATGCGTTATGCGTTATGCGTTATGCGTTATGCGTTATGCGTTATGCGTTATGCGTTACGCGTTATGCGTTATGCGTTATGTGTTATGCGTTGTGCTTTACGGGTTATGCGATATCCGTTATGCGTTATGACTTTTTCATTGAGCGTTATGCGTTATGCGTAATGCGTTATGCATTATGCGTTATGCGTTATGCGTTATGCGTTATGCGTTATGCGTTATGCGTTATGCGTCATGCGTTATGCGTTATGCGTTATGCGTTATGCGTTATGCGTTATGCGTTATGCGTTATGCGTTATGCGTTATGCGTTATGCGTTATGCGTTATGCGTTATGCGTTATGCGTTATGCGTTATGCGTTATGTGTTATGCGTTGTGCTTTACGGGTTATGCGATATCCGTTATGCGTTATGACTTTTTCATTGAGCGTTATGCGTTATGCGTAATGCGTTATGCATTATGCGTTATGCGTTATGCGTTATGCGTTATGCGTTATGCGTTATGCGTCATGCGTTATGCGTTATGCGTTATGCGTTATGCGTTATGCGATATGCGTTATGCGTTATGCGTTATGCGTTATGCGTTATGCGTTATGCGTTATGCGTAATGCGTTATGCGTTATGCGTTATGCGTTATGCGTTATGCGTTATGCGTTATGCGTTATGCGTTATGCGATATGCGTTATGCATTATGCGTTATCCGTTATGCGTTATGCGTTATGCGTTATGCGTTATGCGTTATGCGTTATGCGTTATGCGTTATGCGTTATGCGTTATGCGTTATGCGTTATGCGTTATGCGTTATGCGTTATGCGTTATGCGTTATGCGTTATGCGTTATGCGTTATGCGTTATGCGTTATGCGTTATGCGTTATGCGTTATGCGTTATGCGTTATGCGTTATGCGTTATGCGTTATGCGTTATGCGTTATGCGTTATGCGTTATGCGTTATGCGTTATGCGTTATGCGTTATGCGTTATGCGTTATGCGTTATGCGTTATGCGTTATGCGTTATGCGTTATGCGTTATGCGTTATGCGTTATGCGTTATGCGTTATGCGTTATGCGTTATGCGTTATGCGTTATGCGTTATGCGTTATGCGTTATGCGTTATGCGTTATGCGTTATGCGTTATGCGTTATGCGTTATGCGTTATGCGTTATGCGTTATGCGTTATGCGTTATGCGTTATGCGTTATGCGTTATGCGTTATGCGTTATGCGTTATGCGTTATGCGTTATGTGTTATGCGTTGTGCTTTACGGGTTATGCGATATCCGTTATGCGTTATGACTTTTTCATTGAGCGTTATGCGTTATGCGTAATGCGTTATGCATTATGCGTTATGCGTTATGCGTTATGCGTCATGCGTTATCCGTTATGCGTTATGCGTTATGCGTTATGCGTAATGCGTTATGCGTTATGCGTTATGCGTTATGCGATATGCGTTATTCGTTATGCGTTATGCGTTATGCGTTATGCGTTATGCGTTATGCGTTATGCGTTATGCGTTATGCGTTATGCGTTATGCGTTATGCGTTATGCGTTATGCGTTATGCGTTATGCGTTATGCGTTATGCGTTATGCGTTAAGCGTTATACGTTATGCGATATGCGTTATGCGTTATGCGTTATGCGTTATGCGTTATGCGTCATGCGTTATGTGTTATGCGTTATGCGTTATGCGTTATGCGTAATGCGTTATGCGTTATGCGTTATGCGTTATGCGTTATGCGTTATGCGTTATGCGTCATGCGTTATCCGTTATGCGTTATGCGTTATGCGTTATGCGTAATGCGTAATGCGTTATGCGTTATGCGTTATGCGTTATGCGTTATGCGTTATGCGTTATGCGTTATGCGTTATGCGTTATGCGTTATGCGTTATGCGTTATGCGTTATGCGTTATGCGTTAAGCGTTATACGTTATGCGATATGCGTTATGCGTTATGCGTTATGCGTTATGCGTTATGCGTTATGCGTCATGCGTTATGTGTTATGCGTTATGCGTTATGCGTTATGCGTTATGCGTAATGCGTTATGCGTTATGCGTTATGCGTTATGCGTTATGCGTTATGCGTTATGCGTTATGCGTCATGCGTTATCCGTTATGCGTTATGCGTTATGCGTTATGCGTTATGCGTAATGCGTAATGCGTTATGCGTTATGCGTTATGCGTTATGCGTTATGCGTTATGCGTTATGCGTTATGCGTTATGCGTTATGCGTTATGCGTTATGCGTTATGCGTTATGCGTTATGCGTTATGCGTTATGCGTTATGCGTTATGCGTTATGCGTTATGCGTTATGCGTTATGCGTTATGCGTTATGCGTTATGCGTTATGCGTTATGCGTTATGCGTTATGCGTTATGCGTTATGCGTTATGCGTTATGCGTTATGCGTTATGCGTTATGCGTTACGCGTTACGCGTTATGCGTTATGCGTTATGTGTTATGCGTTGTGCTTTACGGGTTATGCGATATCCGTTATGCGTTATGACTTTTTCATTGAGCGTTATGCGTTATGCGTAATGCGTTATGCATTATGCGTTATGCGTTATGCGTTATGCGTTATGCGTTATGCGTTATGCGTTATGCGTCATGCGTTATGCGTTATGCGTTATGCGTTATGCGTTATGCGTTATGCGTTATGCGTTATGCGTTATGCGTTATGCGTTATGCGTTATGCGTTATGCGTTATGCGTTATGCGTTATGCGTTATGCGTTATGCGTTATGCGTTATGCGTTATGCGTTATGTGTTATGCGTTGTGCTTTACGGGTTATGCGATATCCGTTATGCGTTATGACTTTTTCATTGAGCGTTATGCGTTATGCGTAATGCGTTATGCATTATGCGTTATGCGTTATGCGTTATGCGTTATGCGTTATGCGTTATGCGTCATGCGTTATGCGTTATGCGTTATGCGTTATGCGTTATGCGATATGCGTTATGCGTTATGCGTTATGCGTTATGCGTTATGCGTTATGCGTTATGCGTAATGCGTTATGCGTTATGCGTTATGCGTTATGCGTTATGCGTTATGCGTTATGCGTTATGCGTTATGCGATATGCGTTATTCGTTATGCGTTATGCGTTATGCGTTATGCGTTATGCGCTATGCGTTATGCGTTATGCGTTATGCGTTATGCGATATGCGTTATTCGTTATGCGTTATGCGTTATGCGTTATGCGTTATGCGTTATGCGTTATGCGTTATGCGTTATGCGTTATGCGTTATGCGTTATGCGTTATGCGTTATGCGTTATGCGTTATGCGTTATGCGTTATGCGTTATGCGTTATGCGTCATGCGTTATGCGTTATGCGTTATGCGTTATGCGTTATGCGTTATGCGTTATACGTTATGCGATATGCGTTATGCGTTATGCGTTATGCGTTATGCGATATGCGTTATGCGTTATGCGTTATGCGTTATGCGTTATGCGTTATGCGTTATGCGTTATGCGTTATGCGTCATGCGTTATCCGTTATGCGTTATGCGCTATGCGTTATGCGTAATGCGTTATGCGTTATGCGTTATGCGTTACGCGTTATGCGTTATGCGTTATGCGTTATGCGTTATGCGATATGCGTTATTCGTTATGCGTTATGCGTTATGCGTTATGCGTTATGCGTTATGCGTTATGCGTTATGCGTTATGCGTTATGCGTTATGCGTTATGCGTTATGCGTTATGCGTTATGCGTTATGCGTTATGCGTTATGCGTTATGCGTTAAGCGTTATACGTTATGCGATATGCGTTATGCGTTATGCGTTATGCGTTATGCGTTATGCGTTATGCGTCATGCGTTATGTGTTATGCGTTATGCGTTATGCGTAATGCGTTATGCGTTATGCGTTATGCGTTATGCGTTATGCGTTATGCGTCATGCGTTATCCGTTATGCGTTATGCGTTATGCGTTATGCGTAATGCGTTATGCGTTTTGCGTTATGCGTAATGCGTTATGCGTTATGCGTTATGCGTTATGCGTTATGCGTTATGCGTTATGCGTTATGCGTTATGCGATATGCGTTATTCGTTATGCGTTATGCGTTATGCGTTATGCGTTATGCGTTATGCGTTATGCGTTATGCGTTATGCGTTATGCGTTATGCGTTATGCGTTATGCGTAATGCGTTATGCGTTATGCGTTATGCGTCATGCGTTATCCGTTATGCGTTATGCGTTATGCGTTATGCGTAATGCGTAATGCGTTATGCGTTATGCGTTATGCGTTATGCGTTATGCGTTATGCGTTATGCGTTATGCGTTATGCGTTATGCGTTATGCGTTATGCGTTATGCGTTATGCGTTATGCGTTATGCGTTATGCGTTATGCGTTATGCGTTATGCGTTATGCGTTACGCGTTATGCGTTATGCGTTATGTGTTATGCGTTGTGCTTTACGGGTTATGCGATATCCGTTATGCGTTATGACTTTTTCATTGAGCGTTATGCGTTATGCGTAATGCGTTATGCATTATGCGTTATGCGTTATGCGTTATGCGTTATGCGTTATGCGTTATGCGTTATGCGTCATGCGTTATGCGTTATGCGTTATGCGTTATGCGTTATGCGTTATGCGTTATGCGTTATGCGTTATGCGTTATGCGTTATGCGTTATGCGTTATGCGTTATGCGTTATGCGTTATGCGTTATGCGTTATGCGTTATGTGTTATGCGTTGTGCTTTACGGGTTATGCGATATCCGTTATGCGTTATGACTTTTTCATTGAGCGTTATGCGTTATGCGTAATGCGTTATGCATTATGCGTTATGCGTTATGCGTTATGCGTTATGCGTTATGCGTTATGCGTCATGCGTTATGCGTTATGCGTTATGCGTTATGCGTTATGCGATATGCGTTATGCGTTATGCGTTATGCGTTATGCGTTATGCGTCATGCGTTATGCGTTATGCGTTATGCGTTATGCGTTATGCGATATGCGTTATGCGTTATGCGTTATGCGTTATGCGTTATGCGTTATGCGTTATGCGTAATGCGTTATGCGTTATGCGTTATGCGTTATGCGTTATGCGTTATGCGTTATGCGTTATGCGTTATGCGATATGCGTTATTCGTTATGCGTTATGCGTTATGCGTTATGCGTTATGCGCTATGCGTTATGCGTTATGCGTTATGCGTTATGCGATATGCGTTATTCGTTATGCGTTATGCGTTATGCGTTATGCGTTATGCGTTATGCGTTATGCGTTATGCGTTATGCGTTATGCGTTATGCGTTATGCGTTATGCGTTATGCGTTATGCGTTATGCGTTATGCGTTATGCGTTATGCGTTATGCGTTATGCGTCATGCGTTATGCGTTATGCGTTATGCGTTATGCGTTATGCGTTATGCGTTATACGTTATGCGATATGCGTTATGCGTTATGCGTTATGCGTTATGCGTTATGCGATATGCGTTATGCGTTATGCGTTATGCGTTATGCGTTATGCGTTATGCGTTATGCGTTATGCGTTATGCGTCATGCGTTATCCGTTATGCGTTATGCGCTATGCGTTATGCGTAATGCGTTATGCGTTATGCGTTATGCGTTACGCGTTATGCGTTATGCGTTATGCGTTATGCGTTATGCGATATGCGTTATTCGTTATGCGTTATGCGTTATGCGTTATGCGTTATGCGTTATGCGTTATGCGTTATGCGTTATGCGTTATGCGTTATGCGTTATGCGTTATGCGTTATGCGTTATGCGTTATGCGTTATGCGTTATGCGTTATGCGTTATGCGTTATGCGTTATGCGTTAAGCGTTATACGTTATGCGATATGCGTTATGCGTTATGCGTTATGCGTTATGCGTTATGCGTTATGCGTTATGCGTTATGCGTTATGCGTTATGCGTCATGCGTTATGTGTTATGCGTTATGCGTTATGCGTAATGCGTTATGCGTTATGCGTTATGCGTTATGCGTTATGCGTTATGCGTCATGCGTTATGCGTTATGCGATATGCGTTATTCGTTATGCGTTATGCGTTATGCGTTATGCGTTATGCGTTATGCGTTATGCGTTATGCGTTATGCGTTATGCGTTATGCGTTATGCGTTATGCGTTAAGCGTTATACGTTATGCGATATGCGTTATGCGTTATGCGTTATGCGTTATGCGTTATGCGTTATGCGTTATGCGTTATGCGTTATGCGTTATGCGTCATGCGTTATGTGTTATGCGTTATGCGTTATGCGTTATGCGTTATGCGTTATGCGTTATGCGTTACGCGTTATGCGTTATGCGTTATGCGTTATGCGTTATGCGATATGCGTTATTCGTTATGCGTTATGCGTTATGCGTTATGCGTTATGCGTTATGCGTTATGCGTTATGCGTTATGCGTTATGCGTTATGCGTTATGCGTCATGCGTTATGTGTTATGCGTTATGCGTTATGCGTAATGCGTTATGCGTTATGCGTTATGCGTTATGCGTTATGCGTTATGCGTCATGCGTTATCCGTTATGCGTTATGCGTTATGCGTTATGCGTAATGCGTTATGCGTTTTGCGTTATGCGTAATGCGTTATGCGTTATGCGTTATGCGTTATGCGTTATGCGTTATGCGTTATGCGTTATGCGTTATGCGATATGCGTTATTCGTTATGCGTTATGCGTTATGCGTTATGCGTTATGCGTTATGCGTTATGCGTTATGCGTTATGCGTTATGCGTTATGCGTTATGCGTTATGCGTAATGCGTTATGCGTTATGCGTTATGCGTTATGCGTTATGCGTTATGCGTTATGCGTTATGCGTTATGCGTTATGCGTTATGCGTTATGCGTTATGCGTCATGCGTTATCCGTTATGCGTTATGCGTTATGCGTTATGCGTAATGCGTAATGCGTTATGCGTTATGCGTTATGCGTTATGCGTTATGCGTTATGCGTTATGCGTTATGCGTTATGCGTTATGCGTTATGCGTTATGCGTTATGCGTTATGCGTTATGCGTTATGCGTTATGCGTTATGCGTTATGCGTTATGCGTTATGCGTTATGCGTTATGCGTTATGCGTTATGCGTTATGCGTTATGCGTTATGCGTTATGCGTTATGCGTTATGCGTTATGCGTTATGCGTTACGCGTTATGCGTTATGCGTTATGTGTTATGCGTTGTGCTTTACGGGTTATGCGATATCCGTTATGCGTTATGACTTTTTCATTGAGCGTTATGCGTTATGCGTAATGCGTTATGCATTATGCGTTATGCGTTATGCGTTATGCGTTATGCGTTATGCGTTATGCGTTATGCGTCATGCGTTATGCGTTATGCGTTATGCGTTATGCGTTATGCGTTATGCGTTATGCGTTATGCGTTATGCGTTATGCGTTATGCGTTATGCGTTATGCGTTATGCGTTATGCGTTATGCGTTATGCGTTATGCGTTATGTGTTATGCGTTGTGCTTTACGGGTTATGCGATATCCGTTATGCGTTATGACTTTTTCATTGAGCGTTATGCGTTATGCGTAATGCGTTATGCATTATGCGTTATGCGTTATGCGTTATGCGTTATGCGTTATGCGTCATGCGTTATGCGTTATGCGTTATGCGTTATGCGTTATGCGATATGCGTTATGCGTTATGCGTTATGCGTTATGCGTTATGCGTTATGCGTTATGCGTAATGCGTTATGCGTTATGCGTTATGCGTTATGCGTTATGCGTTATGCGTTATGCGTTATGCGTTATGCGTTATGCGTTATGCGATATGCGTTATGCGTTATGCGTTATGCGTTATGCGTTATGCGTTATGCGTTATGCGTTATGACTTTTTCATTGAGCGTTATGCGTTATGCGTAATGCGTTATGCATTATGCGTTATGCGTTATGCGTTATGCGTTATGCGTTATGCGTTATGCGTTATGTGTTATGCGTTGTGCTTTACGGGTTATGCGATATCCGTTATGCGTTATGACTTTTTCATTGAGCGTTATGCGTTATGCGTAATGCGTTATGCATTATGCGTTATGCGTTATGCGTTATGCGTTATGCGTTATGCGATATGCGTTATGCGTTATGCGTTATGCGTTATGCGTTATGCGTTATGCGTTATGCGTAATGCGTTATGCGTTATGCGTTATGCGTTATGCGTTATGCGTTATGCGTTATGCGTTATGCGTTATGCGTTATCCGTTATGCGTTATGCGTTATGCGTTATGCGTAATGCGTAATGCGTTATGCGTTATGCGTTATGCGTTATGCGTTATGCGTTATGCGTTATGCGTTATGCGTAATGCGTTATGCGTTATGCGTTATGCGTTATGCGTTATGCGTTATGCGTTATGCGTTATGCGTTATGCGTTATGCGTTATGCGTTATGCGTTATGCGTTATGCGTTATGCGTTATGCGTTATGCGTTATGCGTTATGCGTTATGCGTTATGCGTTATGCGATATGCGTTATTCGTTATGCGTTATGCGTTATGCGTTATGCGTTATGCGTTATGCGTTATGCGTTATGCGTTATGCGTTATGCGATATGCGTTATTCGTTATGCGTTATGCGTTATGCGTTATGCGTTATGCGTTATGCGTTATGCGTTATGCGTTATGCGTTATGCGTTATGCGTTATGCGTTATGCGTTATGCGTTATGCGTTATGCGTTATGCGTTATGCGTTATGCGTTATGCGTTATGCGTAATGCGTTATGCGTTATGCGTTATGCGTTATGCGTTATGCGTTATGCGTTATGCGTTATGCGTTATGCGTTATGCGTTATGCGTTATGCGTTATGCGTCATGCGTTATCCGTTATGCGTTATGCGTTATGCGTTATGCGTAATGCGTAATGCGTTATGCGTTATGCGTTATGCGTTATGCGTTATGCGTTATGCGTTATGCGTTATGCGTTATGCGTTATGCGTTATGCGTTATGCGTTATGCGTTATGCGTTATGCGTTATGCGTTATGCGTTATGCGTTATGCGTTATGCGTTATGCGTTATGCGTTATGCGTTATGCGTTATGCGTTATGCGTTATGCGTTATGCGTTATGCGTTATGCGTTATGCGTTATGCGTTATGCGTTATGCGTTATGCGTTACGCGTTATGCGTTATGCGTTATGTGTTATGCGTTGTGCTTTACGGGTTATGCGATATCCGTTATGCGTTATGACTTTTTCATTGAGCGTTATGCGTTATGCGTAATGCGTTATGCATTATGCGTTATGCGTTATGCGTTATGCGTTATGCGTTATGCGTTATGCGTTATGCGTCATGCGTTATGCGTTATGCGTTATGCGTTATGCGTTATGCGTTATGCGTTATGCGTTATGCGTTATGCGTTATGCGTTATGCGTTATGCGTTATGCGTTATGCGTTATGCGTTATGCGTTATGCGTTATGCGTTATGCGTTATGTGTTATGCGTTGTGCTTTACGGGTTATGCGATATCCGTTATGCGTTATGACTTTTTCATTGAGCGTTATGCGTTATGCGTAATGCGTTATGCATTATGCGTTATGCGTTATGCGTTATGCGTTATGCGTTATGCGTTATGCGTCATGCGTTATGCGTTATGCGTTATGCGTTATGCGTTATGCGTTATACGATATGCGATATGCGTTATGCGTTATGCGTTATGCGTTATGCGTTATGCGATATGCGTTATGCGTTATGCGTTATGCGTTATGCGTTATGCGTTATGCGTTATGCGTTATGCGTTATGCGTCATGCGTTATCCGTTATGCGTTATGCGCTATGCGTTATGCGTAATGCGTTATGCGTTATGCGTTATGCGTTACGCGTTATGCGTTATGCGTTATGCGTTATGCGTTATGCGATATGCGTTATTCGTTATGCGTTATGCGTTATGCGTTATGCGTTATGCGTTATGCGTTATGCGATATGCGTTATTCGTTATGCGTTATGCGTTATGCGTTATGCGTTATGCGTTATGCGTTATGCGTTATGCGTTATGCGTTATGCGTTATGCGTTATGCGTTATGCGTTATGCGTTATGCGTTATGCGTTATGCGTTATGCGTTATGCGTTATGCGTTATGCGTTATGCGTTAAGCGTTATACGTTATGCGATATGCGTTATGCGTTATGCGTTATGCGTTATGCGTTATGCGTTATGCGTCATGCGTTATGTGTTATGCGTTATGCGTTATGCGTTATGCGTAATGCGTTATGCGTTATGCGTTATGCGTTATGCGTTATGCGTTATGCGTCATGCGTTATCCGTTATGCGTTATGCGTTATGCGTTATGCGTAATGCGTTATGCGTTATGCGTTATGCGTTATGCGTTATGCGTTATGCGTTATGCGTTATGCGTTATGCGTTATGCGTTATGCGTTATGCGTTATGCGTTATGCGTTATGCGTTATGCGTTATGCGTTATGCGTTATGCGTTATGCGTTACGCGTTATGCGTTATGCGTTATGTGTTATGCGTTGTGCTTTACGGGTTATGCGATATCCGTTATGCGTTATGACTTTTTCATTGAGCGTTATGCGTTATGCGTAATGCGTTATGCATTATGCGTTATGCGTTATGCGTTATGCGTTATGCGTTATGCGTTATGCGTTATGCGTCATGCGTTATGCGTTATGCGTTATGCGTTATGCGTTATGCGTTATGCGTTATGCGTTATGCGTTATGCGTTATGCGTTATGCGTTATGCGTTATGCGTTATGCGTTATGCGTTATGCGTTATGCGTTATGCGTTATGTGTTATGCGTTGTGCTTTACGGGTTATGCGATATCCGTTATGCGTTATGACTTTTTCATTGAGCGTTATGCGTTATGCGTAATGCGTTATGCATTATGCGTTATGCGTTATGCGTTATGCGTTATGCGTTATGCGTTATGCGTCATGCGTTATGCGTTATGCGTTATGCGTTATGCGTTATGCGATATGCGTTATGCGTTATGCGTTATGCGTTATGCGTTATGCGTCATGCGTTATGCGTTATGCGTTATGCGTTATGCGTTATGCGATATGCGTTATGCGTTATGCGTTATGCGTTATGCGTTATGCGTTATGCGTTATGCGTAATGCGTTATGCGTTATGCGTTATGCGTTATGCGTTATGCGTTATGCGTTATGCGTTATGCGTTATGCGATATGCGTTATTCGTTATGCGTTATGCGTTATGCGTTATGCGTTATGCGCTATGCGTTATGCGTTATGCGTTATGCGTTATGCGATATGCGTTATTCGTTATGCGTTATGCGTTATGCGTTATGCGTTATGCGTTATGCGTTATGCGTTATGCGTTATGCGTTATGCGTTATGCGTTATGCGTTATGCGTTATGCGTTATGCGTTATGCGTTATGCGTTATGCGTTATGCGTTATGCGTCATGCGTTATGCGTTATGCGTTATGCGTTATGCGTTATGCGTTATGCGTTATACGTTATGCGATATGCGTTATGCGTTATGCGTTATGCGTTATGCGTTATGCGATATGCGTTATGCGTTATGCGTTATGCGTTATGCGTTATGCGTTATGCGTTATGCGTTATGCGTTATGCGTTATGCGTCATGCGTTATCCGTTATGCGTTATGCGCTATGCGTTATGCGTAATGCGTTATGCGTTATGCGTTATGCGTTACGCGTTATGCGTTATGCGTTATGCGTTATGCGTTATGCGATATGCGTTATTCGTTATGCGTTATGCGTTATGCGTTATGCGTTATGCGTTATGCGTTATGCGTTATGCGTTATGCGTTATGCGTTATGCGTTATGCGTTATGCGTTATGCGTTATGCGTTATGCGTTATGCGTTATGCGTTATGCGTTATGCGTTATGCGTTAAGCGTTATACGTTATGCGATATGCGTTATGCGTTATGCGTTATGCGTTATGCGTTATGCGTTATGCGTTATGCGTTATGCGTTATGCGTTATGCGTCATGCGTTATGTGTTATGCGTTATGCGTTATGCGTAATGCGTTATGCGTTATGCGTTATGCGTTATGCGTTATGCGTTATGCGTCATGCGTTATGCGTTATGCGATATGCGTTATTCGTTATGCGTTATGCGTTATGCGTTATGCGTTATGCGTTATGCGTTATGCGTTATGCGTTATGCGTTATGCGTTATGCGTTATGCGTTATGCGTTAAGCGTTATACGTTATGCGATATGCGTTATGCGTTATGCGTTATGCGTTATGCGTTATGCGTTATGCGTTATGCGTTATGCGTTATGCGTTATGCGTCATGCGTTATGTGTTATGCGTTATGCGTTATGCGTTATGCGTTATGCGTTATGCGTTATGCGTTACGCGTTATGCGTTATGCGTTATGCGTTATGCGTTATGCGATATGCGTTATTCGTTATGCGTTATGCGTTATGCGTTATGCGTTATGCGTTATGCGTTATGCGTTATGCGTTATGCGTTATGCGTTATGCGTTATGCGTCATGCGTTATGTGTTATGCGTTATGCGTTATGCGTAATGCGTTATGCGTTATGCGTTATGCGTTATGCGTTATGCGTTATGCGTCATGCGTTATCCGTTATGCGTTATGCGTTATGCGTTATGCGTAATGCGTTATGCGTT
The DNA here is from genome assembly GCF_051020765.1 of Lasioglossum baleicum. Classification (NCBI taxonomy): domain Eukaryota; kingdom Metazoa; phylum Arthropoda; class Insecta; order Hymenoptera; family Halictidae; genus Lasioglossum; species Lasioglossum baleicum. Next base: position 151,554 of record NW_027469221.1, read on the forward strand.
TTGCGTTATGCGTAATGCGTTATGCGTTATGCGTTATGCGTTATGCGTTATGCGTTATGCGTTATGCGTTATGCGTTATGCGATATGCGTTATTCGTTATGCGTTATGCGTTATGCGTTATGCGTTATGCGTTATGCGTTATGCGTTATGCGTTATGCGTTATGCGTTATGCGTTATGCGTTATGCGTTATGCGTAATGCGTTATGCGTTATGCGTTATGCGTTATGCGTTATGCGTTATGCGTTATGCGTTATGCGTTATGCGTTATGCGTTATGCGTTATGCGTTATGCGTCATGCGTTATCCGTTATGCGTTATGCGTTATGCGTTATGCGTAATGCGTAATGCGTTATGCGTTATGCGTTATGCGTTATGCGTTATGCGTTATGCGTTATGCGTTATGCGTTATGCGTTATGCGTTATGCGTTATGCGTTATGCGTTATGCGTTATGCGTTATGCGTTATGCGTTATGCGTTATGCGTTATGCGTTATGCGTTATGCGTTATGCGTTATGCGTTATGCGTTATGCGTTATGCGTTATGCGTTATGCGTTATGCGTTATGCGTTATGCGTTATGCGTTACGCGTTATGCGTTATGCGTTATGTGTTATGCGTTGTGCTTTACGGGTTATGCGATATCCGTTATGCGTTATGACTTTTTCATTGAGCGTTATGCGTTATGCGTAATGCGTTATGCATTATGCGTTATGCGTTATGCGTTATGCGTTATGCGTTATGCGTTATGCGTTATGCGTCATGCGTTATGCGTTATGCGTTATGCGTTATGCGTTATGCGTTATGCGTTATGCGTTATGCGTTATGCGTTATGCGTTATGCGTTATGCGTTATGCGTTATGCGTTATGCGTTATGCGTTATGCGTTATGCGTTATGCGTTATGTGTTATGCGTTGTGCTTTACGGGTTATGCGATATCCGTTATGCGTTATGACTTTTTCATTGAGCGTTATGCGTTATGCGTAATGCGTTATGCATTATGCGTTATGCGTTATGCGTTATGCGTTATGCGTTATGCGTCATGCGTTATGCGTTATGCGTTATGCGTTATGCGTTATGCGATATGCGTTATGCGTTATGCGTTATGCGTTATGCGTTATGCGTTATGCGTTATGCGTAATGCGTTATGCGTTATGCGTTATGCGTTATGCGTTATGCGTTATGCGTTATGCGTTATGCGTTATGCGTTATGCGTTATGCGATATGCGTTATTCGTTATGCGTTATGCGTTATGCGTTATGCGTTATGCGTTATGCGTTATGCGTTATGCGTTATGCGTTATGCGATATGCGTTATTCGTTATGCGTTATGCGTTATGCGTTATGCGTTATGCGTTATGCGTTATGCGTTATGCGTTATGCGTTATGCGTTATGCGTTATGCGTTATGCGTTATGCGTTATGCGTTATGCGTTATGCGTTATGCGTTATGCGTTATGCGTTATGCGTTATGCGTTATGCGTAATGCGTTATGCGTTATGCGTTATGCGTTATGCGTTATGCGTTATGCGTTATGCGTTATGCGTTATGCGTTATGCGTTATGCGTTATGCGTTATGCGTCATGCGTTATCCGTTATGCGTTATGCGTTATGCGTTATGCGTAATGCGTAATGCGTTATGCGTTATGCGTTATGCGTTATGCGTTATGCGTTATGCGTTATGCGTTATGCGTTATGCGTTATGCGTTATGCGTTATGCGTTATGCGTTATGCGTTATGCGTTATGCGTTATGCGTTATGCGTTATGCGTTATGCGTTATGCGTTATGCGTTATGCGTTATGCGTTATGCGTTATGCGTTATGCGTTATGCGTTATGCGTTATGCGTTATGACTTTTTCATTGAGCGTTATGCGTTATGCGTAATGCGTTATGCATTATGCGTTATGCGTTATGCGTTATGCGTTATGCGTTATGCGTTATGCGTTATGTGTTATGCGTTGTGCTTTACGGGTTATGCGATATCCGTTATGCGTTATGACTTTTTCATTGAGCGTTATGCGTTATGCGTAATGCGTTATGCATTATGCGTTATGCGTTATGCGTTATGCGTTATGCGTTATGCGATATGCGTTATGCGTTATGCGTTATGCGTTATGCGTTATGCGTTATGCGTTATGCGTAATGCGTTATGCGTTATGCGTTATGCGTTATGCGTTATGCGTTATGCGTTATGCGTTATGCGTTATGCGATATGCGTTATTCGTTATGCGTTATGCGTTATGCGTTATGCGTTATGCGTTATGCGTTATGCGTTATGCGTTATGCGTTATGCGATATGCGTTATTCGTTATGCGTTATGCGTTATGCGTTATGCGTTATGCGTTATGCGTTATGCGTTATGCGTTATGCGTTATGCGTTATGCGTTATGCGTTATGCGTTATGCGTTATGCGTTATGCGTTATGCGTTATGCGTTATGCGTTATGCGTTATGCGTAATGCGTTATGCGTTATGCGTTATGCGTTATGCGTTATGCGTTATGCGTTATGCGTTATGCGTTATGCGTTATGCGTTATGCGTTATGCGTTATGCGTTATGCGTTATGCGTCATGCGTTATCCGTTATGCGTTATGCGTTATGCGTTATGCGTAATGCGTAATGCGTTATGCGTTATGCGTTATGCGTTATGCGTTATGCGTTATGCGTTATGCGTTATGCGTTATGCGTTATGCGTTATGCGTTATGCGTTATGCGTTATGCGTTATGCGTTATGCGTTATGCGTTATGCGTTATGCGTTATGCGTTATGCGTTATGCGTTATGCGTTATGCGTTATGCGTTATGCGTTATGCGTTATGCGTTATGCGTTATGCGTTATGCGTTATGCGTTATGCGTTATGCGTTATGCGTTACGCGTTATGCGTTATGCGTTATGTGTTATGCGTTGTGCTTTACGGGTTATGCGATATCCGTTATGCGTTATGACTTTTTCATTGAGCGTTATGCGTTATGCGTAATGCGTTATGCATTATGCGTTATGCGTTATGCGTTATGCGTTATGCGTTATGCGTTATGCGTTATGCGTCATGCGTTATGCGTTATGCGTTATGCGTTATGCGTTATGCGTTATGCGTTATGCGTTATGCGTTATGCGTTATGCGTTATGCGTTATGCGTTATGCGTTATGCGTTATGCGTTATGCGTTATGCGTTATGCGTTATGTGTTATGCGTTGTGCTTTACGGGTTATGCGATATCCGTTATGCGTTATGACTTTTTCATTGAGCGTTATGCGTTATGCGTAATGCGTTATGCATTATGCGTTATGCGTTATGCGTTATGCGTTATGCGTTATGCGTTATGCGTCATGCGTTATGCGTTATGCGTTATGCGTTATGCGTTATGCGTTATACGTTATGCGATATGCGTTATGCGTTATGCGTTATGCGTTATGCGTTATGCGATATGCGTTATGCGTTATGCGTTATGCGTTATGCGTTATGCGTTATGCGTTATGCGTTATGCGTTATGCGTCATGCGTTATCCGTTATGCGTTATGCGCTATGCGTTATGCGTAATGCGTTATGCGTTATGCGTTATGCGTTACGCGTTATGCGTTATGCGTTATGCGTTATGCGTTATGCGATATGCGTTATTCGTTATGCGTTATGCGTTATGCGTTATGCGTTATGCGTTATGCGTTATGCGATATGCGTTATTCGTTATGCGTTATGCGTTATGCGTTATGCGTTATGCGTTATGCGTTATGCGTTATGCGTTATGCGTTATGCGTTATGCGTTATGCGTTATGCGTTATGCGTTATGCGTTATGCGTTATGCGTTATGCGTTATGCGTTATGCGTTATGCGTTATGCGTTATGCGTTAAGCGTTATACGTTATGCGATATGCGTTATGCGTTATGCGTTATGCGTTATGCGTTATGCGTTATGCGTCATGCGTTATGTGTTATGCGTTATGCGTTATGCGTTATGCGTAATGCGTTATGCGTTATGCGTTATGCGTTATGCGTTATGCGTTATGCGTCATGCGTTATCCGTTATGCGTTATGCGTTATGCGTTATGCGTAATGCGTTATGCGTTTTGCGTTATGCGTAATGCGTTATGCGTTATGCGTTATGCGTTATGCGTTATGCGTTATGCGTTATGCGTTATGCGTTATGCGATATGCGTTATTCGTTATGCGTTATGCGTTATGCGTTATGCGTTATGCGTTATGCGTTATGCGTTATGCGTTATGCGTTATGCGTTATGCGTTATGCGTTATGCGTAATGCGTTATGCGTTATGCGTTATGCGTTATGCGTTATGCGTTATGCGTTATGCGTTATGCGTTATGCGTTATGCGTTATGCGTTACGCGTTATGCGTTATGCGTTATGCGTTATGCGTTATGCGTTAAGCGTTATACGTTATGCGTTATGCGTTATGTGTTATGCGTTATGCGTTATGTGTTATGCGTTGTGCTTTACGTGTTATGCGATATGCGTTATGCGTTATGACTTTTTCATTGAGCGTTATGCGTTATGCGTTATGACTTTTTCATTGAGCGTTATGCGTTATGCGATATGCGTTATGCGTTATGCGTTATGCGTTATGCGTTATGCGTTATGCGTTATGCGTTATGCGTTTTGCGTTATGCGTTATGCGTTATGCGTTATGCGTTATGCGTTATGCGTTATGCGTTATGCGTTATGCGTTATGCGTTATGCGTTATGCGATATGCGTTATGCGTTATGCGTTATGCGTTATGCGTTATGCGTTATGCGTTATGCGTTATGCGTTATGCGTTATGCGTTATGCGTTATGCGTTATGCGTTATGCGTTATGCGTTATGCGTTATGCGTTATGCGTTATGCGTTATGCGTTATGCGTTATGCGTTATGCGTTATGCGTTATGCGTTATGCGTTATGCGTTATGCGTTATGCGTTATGCGTTATGCGTCATGCGTTATGCGTTATGCGTTATGCGTTATGCGTTACGCGTTATGCGTTATGCGTTATGCGTTATGCGTTATGCGTTATGCGTTATGCGTTATGCGTTATGTGTTATGCGTTATGCGTTAAGCGTTATACGTTATGCGTTATGCGTTATGTGTTATGCGTTATGCGTTATGTGTTATGCGTTGTGCTTTACGGGTTATGCGATATGCGTTATGCGTTATGACTTTTTCATTGAGCGTTATGCGTTATGCGATATGCGTTATGCGTTATGCGTTATGCGTTATGCGTTATGCGTTATGCGTTATGCGTTATGCGTTTTGCGTTTTGCGTTATGCGTTATGCGTTATGCGATACGCGTTATGCGTTATGCGTTATGCGTTATGCGTTATGCGTTATGCGTTATGCGTTATGCGTTATGCGTTATGCGTTATGCGTTATGCGTTATGCGTTATGCGTTATGCGTTATGCGTTATGCGTTATGCGTTATGCGTTATGCGTTATGCGTTATGCGTTATGCGTTATGCGTTATGCGTTATGCGTTATGCGTTATGCGTTATGCGTTATGCGTTATGCGTTATGCGTTATGCGTTATGCGTTATGCTTTATGCGTTATGCGATGTGCGTTATGCGTTATGCGTTATGCGTTATGCGTTATGCGTTAAGCATTATGACTTTTTCATTGAGCGTTATGCGTTATGACTTTTCCATTGAGCGTTATGCGTTATGCGTAATGCGTTATGCATTATGCGTTATGCGTTATGCGTTATGCGTTATGCGTTATGCGTTAAGCGTTATACGTTATGCGATATGCGTTATGCGTTATGCGTTATGCGTTGTGCGTCATGCGTTATCCGTTATGCGTTATGCGTTATGCGTTATGCGTAATGCGTTATGCGTTATGCGTTATGTGATATGCGTTATGCGTTATGCGTTATGCGTTATGCGTTATGCGTTATGCGTTATGCGTTATGCGTTATGCGTTATGCGTTATGCGTTATGCGTTATGCGTTATGCGTTATGCGTTATGCGTTATGCGTTATGCGTTATGCGTTATGCGTTATGCGTTATGCGTTATGCGTTATGCGTTATGCGTTATGCGTTATGCGTTATGCGATATGCGTCATGCGTTAAGCGTTATGCGTTATGCATTATGCGTTATCCGTTATGCGTTATGCGTTATGCGTTATGCGTTATGCGTTATGCGTTATGCGTCATGCGATATGCGTTATTCGTAATGCGTTATGCGTTATGCGTTTTGCGTTATGCGTTATGCGTTATGCGTTATGCGTTATGCGTTATGCGTTATGCGTTATGCGTTATGCGTTATGCGTTATGCGTTATGCGTTATGAGTTATGCGTTAAGCGTTATATGTTATGCGATATGCGTTATGCGTTATGCGTTATGCGTTATGCGTTATGCGTTATGCGTTATGCGTTATGCGTCATGCGTTATCCGTTATCCGTTATGCGTTGTGCGTTATGCGTTATGCGTAATGCGTTATGCGTTATGCGTTATGCGTAATGCGTTATGCGTTATGCGTTATGCGTTATGCGTAATGCGTTATGCGTTATGCGTTATGCGTTATGCGTTATGCGATATGCGTTATTCGTTATGCGTTATGCGTTATGCGTTATGCGTTATGCGTTATGCGTTATGCGTTATGCGTTATGCGTTATGCGTTATGCGTTATGCGTTATGCGTTATGCGTTATGCGTTATGCGTTATGCGTTATGCGTTATGCGTTATGCGTTATGCGTTATGCGTTATGCGTTATGCGTTATGCGTTATGCGTTAAGCGTTATACGTTATGCGATATGCGTTATGCGTTATGCGTTATGCGTTATGCGTTATGCGTCATGCGTTATGTGTTATGCGTTATGCGTTATGCGTTATGCGTAATGCGTTATGCGTTATGCGTTATGCGTTATGCGTTATGCGTTATGCGTTATGCGTTATGCGTTATGCGATATGCGTTATTCGTAATGCGTTATGCGTTATGCGTTATGCGTTATGCGTTATGCGTTATGCGTTATGCGTTATGCGTTATGCGTTATGCGTTATGCGTTATGCGTTATGCGTTATGCGTTATGCGTTATGCGTTATGCGTTATGCGTTATGCGTTATGCGTTATGCGTTATGCGTTATGCGTTATGCGTTATGCGTTATGCGTTATGCGTTATGCGTTATGCGTTATGCGTTATGCGTTATGCGTTATGCGTTATGCGTTATGCGTTATGCGTTATGCGTTATGCGTTATGCGTTATGCGTTATGCGTTATGCGTTATGCGTTATGCGTTAAGCGTTATGCGTTATGCGTTATGCGTTAAGCGTTATATGTTATGCGATATGCGTTATGCGTTATGCGTTATGCGTTATGCGTTATGCGTTATGCGTTATGCGTTATGCGTTATGCGTCATGCGTTATCCGTTATGCGTTATGCGTTATGCGTTATGCGTAATGCGTTATGCGTTATGCGTTATGCGTAATGCGTTATGCGTTATGCGTTATGCGTTATGCGTTATGCGTTATGCGTTATGCGATATGCGTTATTCGTTATGCGTTATGCGTTATGCGTTATGCGTTATGCGTTATGCGTTATGCGTTATGCGTTATGCGTTATGCGTTATGCGTTATGCGTTATGCGTTATGCGTTATGCGTTATGCGTTATGCGTTATGCGTTATGCGTTATGCGTTATGCGTCATGCGTTATGCGTTATGCGTTATGCGTTATGCGTTATGCGTTATGCGTTATGCGTTATGCGTTATGCGTTATGCGTTATGCGTCATGCGTTATCCGTTATGCGTTATGCGTTATGCGTTATGCGTAATGCGTTATGCGTTATGCGTTATGCGTAATGCGTTATGCGTTATGCGTTATGCGTTATGCGTTATGCGTTATGCGTTATGCGATATGCGTTATTCGTTATGCGTTATGCGTTATGCGTTATGCGTTATGCGTTATGCGTTATGCGTTATGCGTTATGCGTTATGCGTTATGCGTTATGCGTTATGCGTTATGCGTTATGCGTTATGCGTTATGCGTTATGCGTTATGCGTTATGCGTTATGCGTTATGCGTTATGCGTTATGCGTTATGCGTTATGCGTTATGCGTTATGCGTTATGCGTTATGCGTTATGCGTTATGCGTTATGCGTTATGCGTTATGCGTTATGCGTTATGCGTTATGCGTTATGCGTTATGCGTTATGCGTTATGCGTTATGCGTTATGCGTTATGCGTTATGCGTTATGCGTTATGCGTTATGCGTTATGCGTTATGCGTTATGCGTTATGCGTTATGCGTTATGCGTTATGCGTTATGCGTTATGCGTTATGCGTTATGCGTTATGCGTTATGCGTTATGCGTTAAGCGTTATATGTTATGCGATATGCGTTATGCGTTATGCGTTATGCGTTATGCGTTATGCGTTATCCGTTATGCGTTATGCGTTATGCGTTATGCGTAATGCGTTATGCGTTATGCGTTATGCGTAATGCGTTATGCGTTATGCGTTATGCGTTATGCGTTATGCGTTATGCGCTATGCGTTATGCGATATGCGTTATTCGTTATGCGTTATGCGTTATGCGTTATGCGTTATGCGTTATGCGTTATGCGTTATGCGTTATGCGTTATGCGTTATGCGTTATGCGTTATGCGTTATGCGTTATGCGTTATGCGTTATGCGTTATGCGTTATGCGTTATGCGTCATGCGTTATGCGTTATGCGTTATGCGTTATGCGTTATGCGTTATGCGTTATGCGTTATGCGTTAAGCGTTATACGTTATGCGATATGCGTTATGCGTTATGCGTTATGCGTTATGCGTTATGCGATATGCGTTATTCGTAATGCGTTATGCGTTATGCGTTATGCGTTATGCGTTATGCGTTATGCGTTATGCGTTATGCGTTATGCGTTATGCGTTATGCGTTATGCGTTATGCGTTATGCGTTATGCGTTAAGCGTTATACGTTATGCGATATGCGTTATGCGTTATGCGTTATGCGTTATGCGTTATGCGTTATGCGTTATGCGTTAAGCGTTATACGTTATGCGATATGCGTTATTGCGTTATGCGTTATGCGTTATGCGTTATGCGTTATGCGTTATGCGTTATGCGTTATGCGTTATGCGTTATGCGTTATGCGTTATGCGTCATGCGTTATCCGTTATGCGTTATGCGTTATGCGTTATGCGTAATGCGTTATGCGTTATGCGTTATGCGTAATGCGTTATGCGTTATGCGTTATGCGTTATGCGTTATGCGTTATGCGTTATGCGTTATGCGTTATGCGTTATGCGTTATGCGTTATGCGTTATGCGTTATGCGTTATGCGTTATGCGTTATGCGTTATGCGTTATGCGTTATGCGTTATGCGTTATGCGTCATGCGTTATGCGTTATGCGTTATGCGTTATGCGTTATGCGTTATGCGTTATGCGTTATGCGTTATGCGTTATGCGTTATGCGTTAAGCGTTATACGTTATGCGATATGCGTTATGCGTTATGCGTTATGCGTTATGCGTTATGCGTTATGCGTCATGCGTTATCCGTTATGCGTTATGCGTTATGCGTTATGCGTAATGCGTTATGCGTTATGCGTTATGCGTTATGCGTTATGCGTTATGCGTCATGCGTTATGCGTTATGCGTTAAGCGTTATACGTTATGCGATATGCGTTATGCGTTATGCGTTATGCGTTATGCGTTATGCGTTATGCGTCATGCGTTATCCGTTATGCGTTATGCGTTATGCGTTATGCGTAATGCGTTATGCGTTATGCGTTATGCGTTATGCGTTATGCGTTATGCGTCATGCGTTATCCGTTATGCGTTATGCGTTATGCGTAATGCGTTATGCGTTATTGCGTTATGCGTTATGCGTTATGCGTTATGCGATATGCGTTATGCGTTATGCGTTATGCGTTATGCGTTATGCGTTATGCGATATGCGTTATGCGTTATGCGTTATGCGTTATGCGTTATGCGTTATGCGTTATGCGTTATGCGTTATGCGTTATGCGTTATGCGTTATGCGTTATGCGTTATGCGTTATGCGTTATGCGTTATGCGTTATGCGTTATGCGTTATGCGTTATGCGTTATGCGTTATGCGTTATGCGTTATGCGTCATGCGTTATGCGTTATGCGTTATGCGTTATGCGTTACGCGTTATGCGTTATGCGTTATGCGTTATGCGTTATGCGTTAAGCGTTATACGTTATGCGTTATGCGTTATGTGTTATGCGTTATGCGTTATGTGTTATGCGTTGTGCTTTACGTGTTATGCGATATGCGTTATGCGTTATGACTTTTTCATTGAGCGTTATGCGTTATGCGTTATGACTTTTTCATTGAGCGTTATGCGTTATGCGATATGCGTTATGCGTTATGCGTTATGCGTTATGCGTTATGCGTTATGCGTTATGCGTTATGCGTTTTGCGTTATGCGTTATGCGTTATGCGTTATGCGTTATGCGTTATGCGTTATGCGTTATGCGTTATGCGTTATGCGTTATGCGTTATGCGATATGCGTTATGCGTTATGCGTTATGCGTTATGCGTTATGCGTTATGCGTTATGCGTTATGCGTTATGCGTTATGCGTTATGCGTTATGCGTTATGCGTTATGCGTTATGCGTTATGCGTTATGCGTTATGCGTTATGCGTTATGCGTTATGCGTTATGCGTTATGCGTTATGCGTTATGCGTTATCCGTTATGCGTTATGCGTTATGCGTTATGCGTTATGCGTTATGCGTTATGCGTTATGCGCCATGCGTTATCCGTTATGCGTTATCCGTTATGCGTTACGCGTTATGCGTTATGCGTTATGCGTTATGCGTTATGCGTTATGCGTTAAGCGTTATACGTTATGCGATATGCGTTATGCGTTATGCGTTATGCGTTATGCGTTACGCGTTATGCGTTATGCGTTATGCGTTATGCGTTATGCGTTATGCGTTATGCGTTATGCTTTAAGCGTTATACGTTATGCGTTATGCGTTATGTGTTATGCGTTATGCGTTATGTGTTATGCGTTGTGCTTTACGGGTTATGCGATATGCGTTATGCGTTATGACTTTTTCATTGAGCGTTATGCGTTATGCGTTATCCGTTATGCGTTATGCGTTATGCGTTATGCGTTATGCGTTATGCGATGTGCGTTATGCGTTATGCGTTATGCGTTAAGCATTATGACTTTTTCATTGAGCGTTATGCGTTATGACTTTTCCATTGAGCGTTATGCGTTATGCGTTATGGGTTATGCGTTATGCGTTATGCGTTATGCGTTATGCGTTATGCGTTATGCGTTATGCGTTATGCATTATGCGTTATGCGTTATCCGTTATGCGTTATGCGTTATGCGTTATGCGTTATGCGATATGCGTCATGCGTTAAGCGTTATGCGTTATGCATTATGCGTTATCCGTTATGCGTTATGCGTTATGCGTTATGCGTTATGCGTTATGCGTTATGCGTTATGCGTTATGCGTTATGCGTTATGCGTTATGCGTTATGCGTTATGCGATATGCGTTATGTGTTATGCGTTGTGCTTTACGGGTTATGCGATATCCGTTATGCGTTATGACTTTTTCATTGAGCGTTATGCGTTATGCGTAATGCGTTATGCATTATGCGTTATGCGTTATGCGTTATGCGTTATGCGTTATGCGTTATGCGTTATGCGTTAAGCGTTATACGTTATGCGATATGCGTTATGCGTTATGCGTTATGCGTTATGCGTTATGCGATATGCGTTAAGCGTTATACGTTATGCGATATGCGTTATGCGTTATGCGTTATGCGTTATGCGTAATGCGTTATGCGTTATGCGTCATGCGTTATGCGTTATGCGTTATGCGTTATGCGTTATGCGTTATGCGTTAAGCGTTATACGTTATGCGATATGCGTTATGCGTTATGCGTTATGCGTTATGCGTTATGCGATATGCGTTATTCGTAATGCGTTATGCGTTATGCGTTATGCGTTATGCGTTATGCGATATGCGTTATGCGTTATGCGTTATGCGTTATGCGTTATGCGATATGCGTTAAGCGTTATACGTTATGCGATATGCGTTATGCGATATGCGTTATGCGTTATGCGTTATGCGTTATGCGTTATGCGTTATGCGTTATGCGTTATGCGTTATGCGTTATGCGTCATGCGTTATCCGTTATCCGTTATGCGTTATGCGTTATGCGTTATGCGTAATTCGTTATGCGTTATGCGTTATGCGTTACGCGTTATGCGTTATGCGTTATGCGTTATGCGTTATGCGTTATGCGATATGCGTTATTCGTTATGCGTTATGCGTTATGCGTTATGCGTTATGCGTTATGCGTTATGCATTATGCGTTATGCGTTATGCGTTATGCGTTATGCGTTATGCGTTATGCGTTATGCGTTATGCGTTATGCGTCATGCGTTATCCGTTATGCGTTATGCGTTATGCGTTATGCGTTATGCGTTATGCATTATGCGTTATGCGTTATGCGTTATGCGTTATGCGTCATGCGTTATGCGTTATGCGTTATGCGATGTGCGTTATGTGTTATGCGTTATGCGTTATGCGTTATGCGTTATGCGTTATGCGTTATGCGTTATGCGTTATGCGTTATGCGTTATGCGTTATGCGTTATGCGTTATGCGTTATGCGTTAAGCGTTATACGTTATGCGTTATGCGTTATGTGTTATGCGTTATGCGTTATGTGTTATACGTTGTGCTTTACGGGTTATGCGATATGCGTTATGCGTTATGACTTTTTCATTGAGCGTTATGCGTTATGCGATATGCGTTATGCGTTATGCGTTATGCGTTATGCGTTATGCGTTATGCGTTATGCGTTATGCGTTATGCGTTATGCGTTATGCGTTATGCGTTATGCGTTATGCGTTATGCGTTATGCGTTATGCGTTATGCGTTATGCGTTATGCGTTATGCGTTATGCGTTATGCGTTATGCGTTATGCGTTATGCGTTATGCGTTATGCGTTATGCGTTATGCGTCATGCGTTATGCGTTATGCGTTATGCGTTATGCGTTATGCGTTATGCGTTATGCGTTATGCGTTATGCGTTATGCGTTATGCGTTATGCGTTATGCGTTATGCGTTATGCGTTATGCGTTATGTGTTATGCGTTATGCGTTATGCGTTATGCGTTATGCGATATGCGTTATTCGTTATGCGTTATGCGTTATGCGTTATGCGTTATGCGTTATGCGTTATGCGTTATGCGTTATGCGTTATGCGTTATGCGTTATGCGTTATGCGTTATGCGTTATGCGTTATGCGTTATGCGTTATGCGTTATGCGTTATGCGTCATGCGTTATGCGTTATGCGTTATGCGTTATGCGTTATGCGTTATGCGTTATGCGTTATGCGTTAAGCGTTATACGTTATGCGATATGCGTTATGCGTTATGCGTTATGCGTTATGCGTTATGCGATATGCGTTATTCGTAATGCGTTATGCGTTATGCGTTATGCGTTATGCGTTATGCGTTATGCGTTATGCGTTATGCGTTATGCGTTATGCGTTATGCGTTATGCGTTATGCGTTATGCGTTATGCGTTAAGCGTTATACGTTATGCGATATGCGTTATGCGTTATGCGTTATGCGTTATGCGTTATGCGTTATGCGTTATGCGTTAAGCGTTATACGTTATGCGATATGCGTTATTGCGTTATGCGTTATGCGTTATGCGTTATGCGTTATGCGTTATGCGTTATGCGTTATGCGTTATGCGTTATGCGTTATGCGTTATGCGTCATGCGTTATCCGTTATGCGTTATGCGTTATGCGTTATGCGTAATGCGTTATGCGTTATGCGTTATGCGTAATGCGTTATGCGTTATGCGTTATGCGTTATGCGTTATGCGTTATGCGTTATGCGTTATGCGTTATGCGTTATGCGTTATGCGTTATGCGTTATGCGTTATGCGTTATGCGTTATGCGTTATGCGTTATGCGTTATGCGTTATGCGTTATGCGTTATGCGTCATGCGTTATGCGTTATGCGTTATGCGTTATGCGTTATGCGTTATGCGTTATGCGTTATGCGTTATGCGTTATGCGTTATGCGTTAAGCGTTATACGTTATGCGATATGCGTTATGCGTTATGCGTTATGCGTTATGCGTTATGCGTTATGCGTCATGCGTTATCCGTTATGCGTTATGCGTTATGCGTTATGCGTAATGCGTTATGCGTTATGCGTTATGCGTTATGCGTTATGCGTTATGCGTCATGCGTTATGCGTTATGCGTTAAGCGTTATACGTTATGCGATATGCGTTATGCGTTATGCGTTATGCGTTATGCGTTATGCGTTATGCGTCATGCGTTATCCGTTATGCGTTATGCGTTATGCGTTATGCGTAATGCGTTATGCGTTATGCGTTATGCGTTATGCGTTATGCGTTATGCGTCATGCGTTATCCGTTATGCGTTATGCGTTATGCGTAATGCGTTATGCGTTATTGCGTTATGCGTTATGCGTTATGCGTTATGCGATATGCGTTATGCGTTATGCGTTATGCGTTATGCGTTATGCGTTATGCGATATGCGTTATGCGTTATGCGTTATGCGTTATGCGTTATGCGTTATGCGTTATGCGTTATGCGTTATGCGTTATGCGTTATGCGTTATGCGTTATGCGTTATGCGTTATGCGTTATGCGTTATGCGTTATGCGTTATGCGTTATGCGTTATGCGTTATGCGTTATGCGTTATGCGTTATGCGTTATGCGTCATGCGTTATGCGTTATGCGTTATGCGTTATGCGTTACGCGTTATGCGTTATGCGTTATGCGTTATGCGTTATGCGTTAAGCGTTATACGTTATGCGTTATGCGTTATGTGTTATGCGTTATGCGTTATGTGTTATGCGTTGTGCTTTACGTGTTATGCGATATGCGTTATGCGTTATGACTTTTTCATTGAGCGTTATGCGTTATGCGTTATGACTTTTTCATTGAGCGTTATGCGTTATGCGATATGCGTTATGCGTTATGCGTTATGCGTTATGCGTTATGCGTTATGCGTTATGCGTTATGCGTTTTGCGTTATGCGTTATGCGTTATGCGTTATGCGTTATGCGTTATGCGTTATGCGTTATGCGTTATGCGTTATGCGTTATGCGTTATGCGATATGCGTTATGCGTTATGCGTTATGCGTTATGCGTTATGCGTTATGCGTTATGCGTTATGCGTTATGCGTTATGCGTTATGCGTTATGCGTTATGCGTTATGCGTTATGCGTTATGCGTTATGCGTTATGCGTTATGCGTTATGCGTTATGCGTTATGCGTTATGCGTTATGCGTTATGCGTTATGCGTTATGCGTTATGCGTTATGCGTTATGCGTTATGCGTCATGCGTTATGCGTTATGCGTTATGCGTTATGCGTTACGCGTTATGCGTTATGCGTTATGCGTTATGCGTTATGCGTTATGCGTTATGCGTTATGCGTTATGTGTTATGCGTTATGCGTTAAGCGTTATACGTTATGCGTTATGCGTTATGTGTTATGCGTTATGCGTTATGTGTTATGCGTTGTGCTTTACGGGTTATGCGATATGCGTTATGCGTTATGACTTTTTCATTGAGCGTTATGCGTTATGCGATATGCGTTATGCGTTATGCGTTATGCGTTATGCGTTATGCGTTATGCGTTATGCGTTATGCGTTTTGCGTTTTGCGTTATGCGTTATGCGTTATGCGATACGCGTTATGCGTTATGCGTTATGCGTTATGCGTTATGCGTTATGCGTTATGCGTTATGCGTTATGCGTTATGCGTTATGCGTTATGCGTTATGCGTTATGCGTTATGCGTTATGCGTTATGCGTTATGCGTTATGCGTTATGCGTTATGCGTTATGCGTTATGCGTTATGCGTTATGCGTTATGCGTTATGCGTTATGCGTTATGCGTTATGCGTTATGCGTTATGCGTTATGCGTTATGCGTTATGCTTTATGCGTTATGCGATGTGCGTTATGCGTTATGCGTTATGCGTTATGCGTTATGCGTTAAGCATTATGACTTTTTCATTGAGCGTTATGCGTTATGACTTTTCCATTGAGCGTTATGCGTTATGCGTAATGCGTTATGCATTATGCGTTATGCGTTATGCGTTATGCGTTATGCGTTATGCGTTAAGCGTTATACGTTATGCGATATGCGTTATGCGTTATGCGTTATGCGTTGTGCGTCATGCGTTATCCGTTATGCGTTATGCGTTATGCGTTATGCGTAATGCGTTATGCGTTATGCGTTATGTGATATGCGTTATGCGTTATGCGTTATGCGTTATGCGTTATGCGTTATGCGTTATGCGTTATGCGTTATGCGTTATGCGTTATGCGTTATGCGTTATGCGTTATGCGTTATGCGTTATGCGTTATGCGTTATGCGTTATGCGTTATGCGTTATGCGTTATGCGTTATGCGTTATGCGTTATGCGTTATGCGTTATGCGTTATGCGATATGCGTCATGCGTTAAGCGTTATGCGTTATGCATTATGCGTTATCCGTTATGCGTTATGCGTTATGCGTTATGCGTTATGCGTTATGCGTTATGCGTCATGCGATATGCGTTATTCGTAATGCGTTATGCGTTATGCGTTTTGCGTTATGCGTTATGCGTTATGCGTTATGCGTTATGCGTTATGCGTTATGCGTTATGCGTTATGCGTTATGCGTTATGCGTTATGCGTTATGAGTTATGCGTTAAGCGTTATATGTTATGCGATATGCGTTATGCGTTATGCGTTATGCGTTATGCGTTATGCGTTATGCGTTATGCGTTATGCGTCATGCGTTATCCGTTATCCGTTATGCGTTGTGCGTTATGCGTTATGCGTAATGCGTTATGCGTTATGCGTTATGCGTAATGCGTTATGCGTTATGCGTTATGCGTTATGCGTAATGCGTTATGCGTTATGCGTTATGCGTTATGCGTTATGCGATATGCGTTATTCGTTATGCGTTATGCGTTATGCGTTATGCGTTATGCGTTATGCGTTATGCGTTATGCGTTATGCGTTATGCGTTATGCGTTATGCGTTATGCGTTATGCGTTATGCGTTATGCGTTATGCGTTATGCGTTATGCGTTATGCGTTATGCGTTATGCGTTATGCGTTATGCGTTATGCGTTATGCGTTAAGCGTTATACGTTATGCGATATGCGTTATGCGTTATGCGTTATGCGTTATGCGTTATGCGTCATGCGTTATGTGTTATGCGTTATGCGTTATGCGTTATGCGTAATGCGTTATGCGTTATGCGTTATGCGTTATGCGTTATGCGTTATGCGTTATGCGTTATGCGTTATGCGATATGCGTTATTCGTAATGCGTTATGCGTTATGCGTTATGCGTTATGCGTTATGCGTTATGCGTTATGCGTTATGCGTTATGCGTTATGCGTTATGCGTTATGCGTTATGCGTTATGCGTTATGCGTTATGCGTTATGCGTTATGCGTTATGCGTTATGCGTTATGCGTTATGCGTTATGCGTTATGCGTTATGCGTTATGCGTTATGCGTTATGCGTTATGCGTTATGCGTTATGCGTTATGCGTTATGCGTTATGCGTTATGCGTTATGCGTTATGCGTTATGCGTTATGCGTTATGCGTTATGCGTTATGCGTTATGCGTTATGCGTTAAGCGTTATGCGTTATGCGTTATGCGTTAAGCGTTATATGTTATGCGATATGCGTTATGCGTTATGCGTTATGCGTTATGCGTTATGCGTTATGCGTTATGCGTTATGCGTTATGCGTCATGCGTTATCCGTTATGCGTTATGCGTTATGCGTTATGCGTAATGCGTTATGCGTTATGCGTTATGCGTAATGCGTTATGCGTTATGCGTTATGCGTTATGCGTTATGCGTTATGCGTTATGCGATATGCGTTATTCGTTATGCGTTATGCGTTATGCGTTATGCGTTATGCGTTATGCGTTATGCGTTATGCGTTATGCGTTATGCGTTATGCGTTATGCGTTATGCGTTATGCGTTATGCGTTATGCGTTATGCGTTATGCGTTATGCGTTATGCGTTATGCGTCATGCGTTATGCGTTATGCGTTATGCGTTATGCGTTATGCGTTATGCGTTATGCGTTATGCGTTATGCGTTATGCGTTATGCGTCATGCGTTATCCGTTATGCGTTATGCGTTATGCGTTATGCGTAATGCGTTATGCGTTATGCGTTATGCGTAATGCGTTATGCGTTATGCGTTATGCGTTATGCGTTATGCGTTATGCGTTATGCGATATGCGTTATTCGTTATGCGTTATGCGTTATGCGTTATGCGTTATGCGTTATGCGTTATGCGTTATGCGTTATGCGTTATGCGTTATGCGTTATGCGTTATGCGTTATGCGTTATGCGTTATGCGTTATGCGTTATGCGTTATGCGTTATGCGTTATGCGTTATGCGTTATGCGTTATGCGTTATGCGTTATGCGTTATGCGTTATGCGTTATGCGTTATGCGTTATGCGTTATGCGTTATGCGTTATGCGTTATGCGTTATGCGTTATGCGTTATGCGTTATGCGTTATGCGTTATGCGTTATGCGTTATGCGTTATGCGTTATGCGTTATGCGTTATGCGTTATGCGTTATGCGTTATGCGTTATGCGTTATGCGTTATGCGTTATGCGTTATGCGTTATGCGTTATGCGTTATGCGTTATGCGTTATGCGTTATGCGTTATGCGTTATGCGTTAAGCGTTATATGTTATGCGATATGCGTTATGCGTTATGCGTTATGCGTTATGCGTTATGCGTTATCCGTTATGCGTTATGCGTTATGCGTTATGCGTAATGCGTTATGCGTTATGCGTTATGCGTAATGCGTTATGCGTTATGCGTTATGCGTTATGCGTTATGCGTTATGCGCTATGCGTTATGCGATATGCGTTATTCGTTATGCGTTATGCGTTATGCGTTATGCGTTATGCGTTATGCGTTATGCGTTATGCGTTATGCGTTATGCGTTATGCGTTATGCGTTATGCGTTATGCGTTATGCGTTATGCGTTATGCGTTATGCGTTATGCGTTATGCGTCATGCGTTATGCGTTATGCGTTATGCGTTATGCGTTATGCGTTATGCGTTATGCGTTATGCGTTAAGCGTTATACGTTATGCGATATGCGTTATGCGTTATGCGTTATGCGTTATGCGTTATGCGATATGCGTTATTCGTAATGCGTTATGCGTTATGCGTTATGCGTTATGCGTTATGCGTTATGCGTTATGCGTTATGCGTTATGCGTTATGCGTTATGCGTTATGCGTTATGCGTTATGCGTTATGCGTTAAGCGTTATACGTTATGCGATATGCGTTATGCGTTATGCGTTATGCGTTATGCGTTATGCGTTATGCGTTATGCGTTAAGCGTTATACGTTATGCGATATGCGTTATTGCGTTATGCGTTATGCGTTATGCGTTATGCGTTATGCGTTATGCGTTATGCGTTATGCGTTATGCGTTATGCGTTATGCGTTATGCGTCATGCGTTATCCGTTATGCGTTATGCGTTATGCGTTATGCGTAATGCGTTATGCGTTATGCGTTATGCGTAATGCGTTATGCGTTATGCGTTATGCGTTATGCGTTATGCGTTATGCGTTATGCGTTATGCGTTATGCGTTATGCGTTATGCGTTATGCGTTATGCGTTATGCGTTATGCGTTATGCGTTATGCGTTATGCGTTATGCGTTATGCGTTATGCGTTATGCGTCATGCGTTATGCGTTATGCGTTATGCGTTATGCGTTATGCGTTATGCGTTATGCGTTATGCGTTATGCGTTATGCGTTATGCGTTAAGCGTTATACGTTATGCGATATGCGTTATGCGTTATGCGTTATGCGTTATGCGTTATGCGTTATGCGTCATGCGTTATCCGTTATGCGTTATGCGTTATGCGTTATGCGTAATGCGTTATGCGTTATGCGTTATGCGTTATGCGTTATGCGTTATGCGTCATGCGTTATGCGTTATGCGTTAAGCGTTATACGTTATGCGATATGCGTTATGCGTTATGCGTTATGCGTTATGCGTTATGCGTTATGCGTCATGCGTTATCCGTTATGCGTTATGCGTTATGCGTTATGCGTAATGCGTTATGCGTTATGCGTTATGCGTTATGCGTTATGCGTTATGCGTCATGCGTTATCCGTTATGCGTTATGCGTTATGCGTAATGCGTTATGCGTTATTGCGTTATGCGTTATGCGTTATGCGTTATGCGATATGCGTTATGCGTTATGCGTTATGCGTTATGCGTTATGCGTTATGCGATATGCGTTATGCGTTATGCGTTATGCGTTATGCGTTATGCGTTATGCGTTATGCGTTATGCGTTATGCGTTATGCGTTATGCGTTATGCGTTATGCGTTATGCGTTATGCGTTATGCGTTATGCGTTATGCGTTATGCGTTATGCGTTATGCGTTATGCGTTATGCGTTATGCGTTATGCGTCATGCGTTATGCGTTATGCGTTATGCGTTATGCGTTACGCGTTATGCGTTATGCGTTATGCGTTATGCGTTATGCGTTAAGCGTTATACGTTATGCGTTATGCGTTATGTGTTATGCGTTATGCGTTATGTGTTATGCGTTGTGCTTTACGTGTTATGCGATATGCGTTATGCGTTATGACTTTTTCATTGAGCGTTATGCGTTATGCGTTATGACTTTTTCATTGAGCGTTATGCGTTATGCGATATGCGTTATGCGTTATGCGTTATGCGTTATGCGTTATGCGTTATGCGTTATGCGTTATGCGTTTTGCGTTATGCGTTATGCGTTATGCGTTATGCGTTATGCGTTATGCGTTATGCGTTATGCGTTATGCGTTATGCGTTATGCGTTATGCGATATGCGTTATGCGTTATGCGTTATGCGTTATGCGTTATGCGTTATGCGTTATGCGTTATGCGTTATGCGTTATGCGTTATGCGTTATGCGTTATGCGTTATGCGTTATGCGTTATGCGTTATGCGTTATGCGTTATGCGTTATGCGTTATGCGTTATGCGTTATGCGTTATGCGTTATGCGTTATCCGTTATGCGTTATGCGTTATGCGTTATGCGTTATGCGTTATGCGTTATGCGTTATGCGCCATGCGTTATCCGTTATGCGTTATCCGTTATGCGTTACGCGTTATGCGTTATGCGTTATGCGTTATGCGTTATGCGTTATGCGTTAAGCGTTATACGTTATGCGATATGCGTTATGCGTTATGCGTTATGCGTTATGCGTTACGCGTTATGCGTTATGCGTTATGCGTTATGCGTTATGCGTTATGCGTTATGCGTTATGCTTTAAGCGTTATACGTTATGCGTTATGCGTTATGTGTTATGCGTTATGCGTTATGTGTTATGCGTTGTGCTTTACGGGTTATGCGATATGCGTTATGCGTTATGACTTTTTCATTGAGCGTTATGCGTTATGCGTTATCCGTTATGCGTTATGCGTTATGCGTTATGCGTTATGCGTTATGCGATGTGCGTTATGCGTTATGCGTTATGCGTTAAGCATTATGACTTTTTCATTGAGCGTTATGCGTTATGACTTTTCCATTGAGCGTTATGCGTTATGCGTTATGGGTTATGCGTTATGCGTTATGCGTTATGCGTTATGCGTTATGCGTTATGCGTTATGCGTTATGCATTATGCGTTATGCGTTATCCGTTATGCGTTATGCGTTATGCGTTATGCGTTATGCGATATGCGTCATGCGTTAAGCGTTATGCGTTATGCATTATGCGTTATCCGTTATGCGTTATGCGTTATGCGTTATGCGTTATGCGTTATGCGTTATGCGTTATGCGTTATGCGTTATGCGTTATGCGTTATGCGTTATGCGTTATGCGATATGCGTTATGTGTTATGCGTTGTGCTTTACGGGTTATGCGATATCCGTTATGCGTTATGACTTTTTCATTGAGCGTTATGCGTTATGCGTAATGCGTTATGCATTATGCGTTATGCGTTATGCGTTATGCGTTATGCGTTATGCGTTATGCGTTATGCGTTAAGCGTTATACGTTATGCGATATGCGTTATGCGTTATGCGTTATGCGTTATGCGTTATGCGATATGCGTTAAGCGTTATACGTTATGCGATATGCGTTATGCGTTATGCGTTATGCGTTATGCGTAATGCGTTATGCGTTATGCGTCATGCGTTATGCGTTATGCGTTATGCGTTATGCGTTATGCGTTATGCGTTAAGCGTTATACGTTATGCGATATGCGTTATGCGTTATGCGTTATGCGTTATGCGTTATGCGATATGCGTTATTCGTAATGCGTTATGCGTTATGCGTTATGCGTTATGCGTTATGCGATATGCGTTATGCGTTATGCGTTATGCGTTATGCGTTATGCGATATGCGTTAAGCGTTATACGTTATGCGATATGCGTTATGCGATATGCGTTATGCGTTATGCGTTATGCGTTATGCGTTATGCGTTATGCGTTATGCGTTATGCGTTATGCGTTATGCGTCATGCGTTATCCGTTATCCGTTATGCGTTATGCGTTATGCGTTATGCGTAATTCGTTATGCGTTATGCGTTATGCGTTACGCGTTATGCGTTATGCGTTATGCGTTATGCGTTATGCGTTATGCGATATGCGTTATTCGTTATGCGTTATGCGTTATGCGTTATGCGTTATGCGTTATGCGTTATGCATTATGCGTTATGCGTTATGCGTTATGCGTTATGCGTTATGCGTTATGCGTTATGCGTTATGCGTTATGCGTCATGCGTTATCCGTTATGCGTTATGCGTTATGCGTTATGCGTTATGCGTTATGCATTATGCGTTATGCGTTATGCGTTATGCGTTATGCGTCATGCGTTATGCGTTATGCGTTATGCGATGTGCGTTATGTGTTATGCGTTATGCGTTATGCGTTATGCGTTATGCGTTATGCGTTATGCGTTATGCGTTATGCGTTATGCGTTATGCGTTATGCGTTATGCGTTATGCGTTATGCGTTAAGCGTTATACGTTATGCGTTATGCGTTATGTGTTATGCGTTATGCGTTATGTGTTATACGTTGTGCTTTACGGGTTATGCGATATGCGTTATGCGTTATGACTTTTTCATTGAGCGTTATGCGTTATGCGATATGCGTTATGCGTTATGCGTTATGCGTTATGCGTTATGCGTTATGCGTTATGCGTTATGCGTTATGCGTTATGCGTTATGCGTTATGCGTTATGCGTTATGCGTTATGCGTTATGCGTTATGCGTTATGCGTTATGCGTTATGCGTTATGCGTTATGCGTTATGCGTTATGCGTTATGCGTTATGCGTTATGCGTTATGCGTTATGCGTTATGCGTCATGCGTTATGCGTTATGCGTTATGCGTTATGCGTTATGCGTTATGCGTTATGCGTTATGCGTTATGCGTTATGCGTTATGCGTTATGCGTTATGCGTTATGCGTTATGCGTTATGCGTTATGTGTTATGCGTTATGCGTTATGCGTTATGCGATGTGCGTTATGCTGTATGCGTTATGCGTTATGCGTTAAGCATTATGACTTTTTCATTGAGCGTTATGCGTTATGACTTTTCCATTGAGCGTTATGCGTTATTCGTTATGGGTTATGCGTTATGCGTTATGGGTAATGCGTTATGCGTTATGCGTTATGCGTTATGCGTTATGCGTTATGCGTTATGCGTTATGCGTTATGCGTTATGCGTTATGCGATATGCGTTATGCGTTATGCGTTATGCGTTATGCGTTATGCGTTACGCGTTATGCGTTATGCGTTATGCGTTATGCGTTATGCGTTAAGCGTTATACGTTATGCGTTATGCGTTATGTGTTATGCGTTATGCGTTATGCGTTATGCGTTATGCGTTAAGCGTTATACGTTATGCGATATGCGTTATGCGTTATGCGTTATGCGTTATGCGTTATGCGTTACGCGTTATGCGTTATGCGTTATGCGTTATGCGTTATGCGTTAAGCGTTATACGTTATGCGTTATGCGTTATGTGTTATGCGTTATGCGTTATGTGTTATGCGTTGTGCTTTACGGGTTATGCGATATGCGTTATGCGTTATGACTTTTTCATTGAGCGTTATGCGTTATGCGTTATGCGTTATGCGTTATGCGTTATGCGTTATGCGTTATGCGTTATGCGTTATGCGTTATGCGTTATGCGTTATGCGTTATGCGTTATGCGTTATGCGTTATGCGTTATGCGTTATGCGTTATGCGTTATGCGTTATGCGTTATGCGTTATGCGTTATGCGTTATGCGTTATGCGTTAAGCGTTATACGTTATGCGATATGCGTTATGCGTTATGCGTTATGCGTTGTGCGTCATGCGTTATCCGTTATGCGTTATGCGTTATGCGTTATGCGTAATGCGTTATGCGTTATGCGTTATGCGTTATGCGATATGCGTTATGCGTTATGCGTTATGCGTTATGCGTTATGCGTTATGCGTTATGCGTTATGCGTTATGCGTTATGCGTTATGCGTTATGCGTTATGCGTTATGCGTTATGCGTTATGCGTTATGCGTTATGCGTTATGCGATATGCGTCATGCGTTAAGCGTTATGCGTTATGCATTATGCGTTATCCGTTATGCGTTATGCGTTATGCGATATGCGTCATGCGTTAAGCGTTATGCGTTATGCATTATGCGTTATCCGTTATGCGTTATGCGTTATGCGTTATGCGTTATGCGTTATGCGTCATGCGATATGCGTTATTCGTAATGCGTTATGCGTTATGCGTTATGCGTTATGCGTTATGCGTTATGCGTTATGCGTTATGCGTTATGCGTTATGCGTTATGCGTTATGCGTTATGCGTTATGCGTTATGCGTTATGCGTTATGCGTTATGCGTTATGCGTTATGCGTTATGCGTTATGCGTTAAGCGTTATACGTTATGCGATATGCGTTATGCGTTATGCGTTATGCGTTATGCGTTATGCGTTATGCGTCATGCGTTATGTGTTATGCGTTATGCGTTATGCGTTATGCGTAATGCGTTAAGCGTTATGCGTTATGCGTTATGCGTTATGCGTTATGCGTTATGCGATATGCGTTATTCGTTATGCGTTATGCGTTATGCGTCATGCCTTATGCGTTATGCGTTATGCGTTATGCGTTATGCGTTATGCGTTAAGCGTTATACGTTATGCGATATGCGTTATGCGTTATGCGTTATGCGTTATGCGTTATGCGATATGCGTTATTCGTAATGCGTTATGCGTTATGCGTTATGCGTTATGCGTTATGCGATATGCGTTATGCGTTATGCGTTATGCGTTATGCGTTATGCGATATGCGTTATTCGTAATGCGTTATGCGTTATTCGTAATGCGTTATGCGTTATGCGTTATGCGTTATGCGTTATGCGTTATGCGTTATGCGTTATGCGTTATGCGTTATGCGTTATGCGTTATGCGTTATGCGTTATGCGTTATGCGTTATGCGTTATGCGTTATGTGTTA
Source organism: Lasioglossum baleicum (assembly GCF_051020765.1). NCBI lineage: Eukaryota > Metazoa > Arthropoda > Insecta > Hymenoptera > Halictidae > Lasioglossum > Lasioglossum baleicum. Next base: position 177,006 of record NW_027469221.1, read on the forward strand.
TGCGTTATGCGTTATGCGTTATGCGTTATGCGTTATGCGTTATGCGTTATGCGTTATGCGTTATGCGTTATGCGTTATGCGTTATGCGTTATGCGTTATGCGTTATGCGTTATGCGTTATGCGTTATGCGTTATGCGTTATGCGTTATGCGTTATGCGTTATGCGTTATGCGCTATGGGCTATGCGTTAAGCGTTATGCGTTATCCGTTATGCGTTATGCGTTATGCGTTATGCGTTATGCGTTATCCGTTATGCGTTATGCGCGATGCGTTATGCGTTATGCGTTATGGGCTATGCGTTATGGGCTATGCGTTAAGCGTTATGCGTTATGCATTATGCGTTATGCGTTATGCGTTATGCGTTATGCGTTAAGCGTTATGCGTTATGCGTTATGCGTTATGCGTTATGCGTTATGCGTTATGCGTTATGCGTTATGCGTTATGCGTTATGCGTTATGCGTTATGCGTTATGCGTTATGCGTTATGCGTTATGCGTTATGCGTTATGCGTTATGCGTTATGAGTTATGCGTTATGCGTTATGCGTCATGCGTTATGCGTTATGCGTTATGCGTTATGCGTTATGCGTTATGCGTTATGAGTTATGCGTTATGCGTTATGCGTTATGCGTTAAGCGTTATACGTTATGCGATATGCGTTATGCGTTATGCGTTATGCGTTATGCGTTATGCGTTATGCGTCATGCGTTATCCGTTATGCGTTATGCGTTATGCGTTATGCGTTATGCGTAATGCGTTAAGCGTTACGCGTTATGCGTTACGCGTTATGCGTTATGCGTTATGCGTTATGCGTTATGCGATATGCGTTATTCGTTATGCGTTATGCGTTATGCGTTATGCGTTATGCGTTATGCGTTATGCGTTATGCGTTATGCGTTATGCGTTATGCGTTATGCGTTATGCGTTATGCGTTATGCGTTATGCGTTATGCGTTATGCGTTATGCGTTATGCGTTATGCGTTATGCGTTATGCGTTATGCGTTATGCGTTATGCGATATGCGTTATTCGTAATGCGTTATGCGTTATGCGTTATGCGTTATGCGTTATGCGTTATGCGTTATGCGTTATGCGTTATGCGTTATGCGTTATGCGTTATGCGTTATGCGTTATGCGTTATGCGTTATGCGTTATGCGTTATGCGTTATGCGTTATGCGTTATGCGTTATGCGTTATGCGTTATGCGTTATGCGTTATGCGTTATGCGTTATGCGTTATGCGTTATGCGTTATGCGTTATGCGTTATGCGTTATGCGTTATGCGTTATGCGTTATGCGTTATGCGTTATGCGTTATGCGTTATGCGTTATGCGTTATGCGTTATGCGTTATGCGTTATGCGTTATGCGTTATGCGTTATGCGTTATGCGTTATGCGTTATGCGTTATGCGTTATGCGTTATGCGTTATGCGTTATGCGTTATGCGTTATGCGTTAAGCGTTATATGTTATGCGATATGCGTTATGCGTTATGCGTTATGCGTTATGCGTTATGCGTCATGCGTTATCCGTTATGCGTTATGCGTTATGCGTTATGCGTAATGCGTTATGCGTTATGCGTTATGCGTAATGCGTTATGCGTTATGCGTTATGCGTTATGCGTTATGCGTTATGCGCTATGCGTTATGCGATATGCGTTATTCGTTATGCGTTATGCGTTATGCGTTATGCGTTATGCGTTATGCGTTATGCGTTATGCGTTATGCGTTATGCGTTATGCGTTATGCGTTATGCGTTATGCGTTATGCGTTATGCGTTATGCGTTATGCGTTATGCGTTATGCGTTATGCGTTATGCGTTATGCGTTATGCGTTATGCGTTATGCGTTATGCGTCATGCGTTATGCGTTATGCGTTATGCGTTATGCGTTATGCGTTATGCGTTAAGCGTTATACGTTATGCGATATGCGTTATGCGTTATGCGTTATGCGTTATGCGTTATGCGATATGCGTTATTCGTAATGCGTTATGCGTTATGCGTTATGCGTTATGCGTTATGCGTTATGCGTTATGCGTTATGCGTTATGCGTTATGCGTTATGCGTTATGCGTTATGCGTTATGCGTTAAGCGTTATACGTTATGCGATATGCGTTATGCGTTATGCGTTATGCGTTATGCGTTATGCGTTATGCGTTATGCGTCATGCGTTATCCGTTATGCGTTATGCGTTATGCGTTATGCGTAATGCGTTATGCGTTATGCGTTATGCGTAATGCGTTATGCGTTATGCGTTATGCGTTATGCGTTATGCGTTATGCGTTATGCGTTATGCGTTATGCGTTATGCGTTATGCGATATGCGTTATTCGTTATGCGTTATGCGTTATGCGTTATGCGTTATGCGTTATGCGTTATGCGTTATGCGTTATGCGTTATGCGTTATGCGTTATGCGTTATGCGTTATGCGTTATGCGTTATGCGTTATGCGTTATGCGTTATGCGTTATGCGTTATGCGTTATGCGTTATGCGTTATGCGTTATGCGTTATGCGTTATGCGTTATGCGTTATGCGTTATGCGTTATGCGTTTTGCGTCATCCGTTATGCGTTATGCGTTATGCGTTATGCGTTATGCGTTATGCGTTATGCGTTATGCGTTATGCGTTAAGCGTTATACGTTATGCGATATGCGTTATGCGTTATGCGTTATGCGTTATGCGTTATGCGTTATGCGTTATGCGTCATGCGTTATCCGTTATGCGTTATGCGTTATGCGTTATGCGTAATGCGTTACGCGTTATGCGTTATGCGTTACGCGTTATGCGTTATGCGTTATGCGTTATGCGTTATGCGTTATGCGATATGCGTTATTCGTTATGCGTTATGCGCTATGCGTTATGCGTTATGCGTTATGCGTTATGCGTTATGCGTTATGCGTTATGCGTTATGCGTTATGCGTTATGCGTTATGCGTTATGCGTCATGCGTTATGCGTTATGCGTTATGCGTTATGCGTTATGCGTTATGCGTTATGCGTTATGCGTTATGCGTTATGCGTTAAGCGTTATACGTTATGCGATATGCGTTATGCGTTATGCGTTATGCGTTATGCGTTATGCGTCATGCGTTATCCGTTATGCGTTATGCGTTATGCGTTATGCGTAATGCGTTATGCGTTATGCGTTATGCGTTATGCGTTATGCGTCATGCGTTATCCGTTATGCGTTATGCGTTATGCGTTATGCGTTATGCGTAATGCGTTATGCGTTATTGCGTTATGCGTTATGCGTTATGCGTTATGCGATATGCGTTATGCGTTATGCGTTATGCGTTATGCGTTATGCGTTATGCGTTATGCGTTATGCGTTATGCGTTATGCGTTATGCGTTATGCGTTATGCGTTATGCGTTATGCGTTATGCGTTATGCGTTATGCGTTATGCGTTATGCGTTATGCGTTATGCGTTATGCGTTATGCGTCATGCGTTATGCGTTATGCGTTAAGCGTTATACGTTATGCGATATGCGTTATGCGTTAAACGTTATGCGTTATGCGATATGCGTTATTCGTAATGCGTTATGCGTTATGCGTTATGCGTTATGCGTTATGCGTTATGCGTTATGCGTTATGCGTTATGCGTTATGCGTTATGCGTTATGCGTTATGCGTTATGCGTTATGCGTTATGCGTTATACGTTATGCGTTAAGCGTTATACGTTATGCGATATGCGTTATGCGTTATGCGTTATGCGTAATGCGTTATGCGTTATGCGTTATGCGTTATGCGTTATGCGTTATGCGTTATGCGTTATGCGTTAAGCGTTATATGTTATGCGATATGCGTTATGCGTTATGCGTTATGCGTTATGCGTTATGCGTTATGCGTTATGCGTTATGCGTCATGCGTTATCCGTTATGCGTTATGCGTTATGCGTTATGCGTTATGCGTTATGCGTTATGCGTTATGCGTCATGCGTTATGCGTTATGCGTTATGCGTTATGCGTTATGCGTTATGCGTTATGCGTTAAGCGTTATACGTTATGCGATATGCGTTATGCGTTATGCGTTATGCGTTATGCGATATGCGTTATTCGTAATGCGTTATGCGTTATGCGTTATGCGTTATGCGTTAAGCGTTATACGTTATGCGATATGCGTTATGCGTTATGCGTTATGCGTTATGCGTTATGCGTTATGCGTTATGCGTTATGCGTTATGCGTTATGCGTCATGCGTTATCCGTTATGCGTTATGCGATATGCGTTATGCGTAATGCGTTATGCGTTATGCGTTATGCGTAATGCGTTATGCGTTATGCGTTATGCGTTATGCGTTATGCGTTATGCGTTATGCGATATGCGTTATTCGTTATGCGTTATGCGTTATGCGTTATGCGTTATGCGTTATGCGTTATGCGTTATGCGTTATGCGTTATGCGTTATGCGTTATGCGTTATGCGTTATGCGTTATGCGTTATGCGTTATGCGTTATGCGTTATGCGTTATGCGTTATGCGTTATGCGTTATGCGTTATGCGTTATGCGTTATGCGTTATGCGTTATGCGTTATGCGTTATGCGTCATGCGTTATGCGTTATGCGTTATGCGTTATGCGTTATGCGTTATGCGTTATGCGTTATGCGTTATGCGTTATGCGATATGCGTTATTCGTTATGCGTTATGCGATATGCGTTATTCGTAATGCGTTATGCGTTATGCGTTATGCGTTATGCGTTATGCGTTATGCGTTATGCGTTATGCGTTATGCGTTATGCGTTATGCGTTATGCGTTATGCGTTATGCGTTATGCGTTATGCGTTATGCGTTATACGTTATGCGTTAAGCGTTATACGTTATGCGATATGCGTTATGCGTTATGCGTTATGGTTAATGCGTTACGCGTTATGCGTTATGCGTTATGCGTTATGCGTTATGCGTTATGCGTTATGCGTTAAGCGTTATATGTTATGCGATATGCGTTATGCGTTATGCGTTATGCGTTATGCGTTATGCGTTATGCGTTATGCGTTATGCGTCATGCGTTATCCGTTATGCGTTATGCGTTATGCGTTATGCGTTATGCGTTATGCGTTATGCGTTATGCGTCATGCGTTATGCGTTATGCGTTATGCGTTATGCGTTATGCGTTATGCGTTATGCGTTAAGCGTTATACGTTATGCGATATGCGTTATGCGTTATGCGTTATGCGTTATGCGATATGCGTTATTCGTAATGCGTTATGCGTTATGCGTTATGCGTTATGCGTTAAGCGTTATACGTTATGCGATATGCGTTATGCGTTATGCGTTATGCGTTATGCGTTATGCGTTATGCGTTATGCGTTATGCGTCATGCGTTATCCGTTATGCGTTATGCGATATGCGTTATGCGTAATGCGTTATGCGTTATGCGTTATGCGTAATGCGTTATGCGTTATGCGTTATGCGTTATGCGTTATGCGTTATGCGTTATGCGATATGCGTTATTCGTTATGCGTTATGCGTTATGCGTTATGCGTTATGCGTTATGCGTTATGCGTTATGCGTTATGCGTTATGCGTTATGCGTTATGCGTTATGCGTTATGCGTTATGCGTTATGCGTTATGCGTTATGCGTTATGCGTTATGCGTTATGCGTTATGCGTTATGCGTTATGCGTTATGCGTTATGCGTTATGCGTTATGCGTTATGCGTCATGCGTTATGCGTTATGCGTTATGCGTTATGCGTTATGCGTTATGCGTTATGCGTTATGCGTTATGCGTTATGCGTTAAGCGTTATACGTTATGCGATATGCGTTATGCGTTATGCGTTATGCGTTATGCGTTATGCGTTATGCGTCATGCGTTATCCGTTATGCGTTATGCGTTATGCGTTATGCGTAATGCGTTATGCGTTATGCGTTATGCGTTACGCGTTATGCGTTATGCGTTATGCGTTATGCGTTATGCGATATGCGTTATTCGTTATGCGTTATGCGTTATGCGTTATGCGTTATGCGTTATGCGTTATGCGTTATGCGTTATGCGTTATGCGTTATGCGTTATGCGTTATGCGTTATGCGTCATGCGTTATGCGTTATGCGTTATGCGTTATGCGTTATGCGTTATGCGTTATGCGTTATGCGTTATGCGTTATGCGTTATGCGTTATGCGTTATGCGTTATGCGTTATGCGTTATGCGATATGCGTTATTCGTAATGCGTTATGCGTTATGCGTTATGCGTTATGCGTTATGCGTTATGCGTTATGCGTTATGCGTTATGCGTTATGCGTTATGCGTTATGCGTTATGCGTTATGCGTTATGCGTTATGCGTTATGCGTTATGCGTTATGCGTTATGCGTTATGCGTTATGCGTTATGCGTTATGCGTTATGCGTTATGCGTTATGCGTTATGCGTTATGCGTTATGCGTTATGCGTTATGCGTTATGCGTTATGCGTTATGCGTTATGCGTTATGCGTTATGCGTTATGCGTTATGCGTTAAGCGTTATATGTTATGCGATATGCGTTATGCGTTATGCGTTATGCGTTATGCGTTATGCGTCATGCGTTATCCGTTATGCGTTATGCGTTATGCGTTATGCGTAATGCGTCATGCGTTATGCGTTATGCGTAATGCGTTATGCGTTATGCGTTATGCGTTATGCGTTATGCGTTATGCGCTATGCGTTATGCGATATGCGTTATTCGTTATGCGTTATGCGTTATGCGTTATGCGTTATGCGTTATGCGTTATGCGTTATGCGTTATGCGTTATGCGTTATGCGTTATGCGTTATGCGTTATGCGTTATGCGTTATGCGTTATGCGTTATGCGTTATGCGTTATGCGTTATGCGTCATGCGTTATGCGTTATGCGTTATGCGTTATGCGTTATGCGTTATGCGTTATGCGTTATGCGTTAAGCGTTATACGTTATGCGATATGCGTTATGCGTTATGCGTTATGCGTTATGCGTTATGCGATATGCGTTATTCGTAATGCGTTATGCGTTATGCGTTATGCGTTATGCGTTATGCGTTATGCGTTATGCGTTATGCGTTATGCGTTATGCGTTATGCGTTATGCGTTATGCGTTATGCGTTATGCGTTATGCGTTATGCGTTATGCGTTATGCGTTATGCGTTATGCGTTATGCGTTATGCGTTATGCGTTATGCGTTATGCGTTATGCGTTATGCGTTATGCGTTATGCGTTATGCGTTAAGCGTTATACGTTATGCGATATGCGTTATGCGTTATGCGTTATGCGTTATGCGTTATGCGTTATGCGTTATGCGTTATGCGTCATGCGTTATCCGTTATGCGTTATGCGTTATGCGTTATGCGTAATGCGTTATGCGTTATGCGTTATGCGTAATGCGTTATGCGTTATGCGTTATGCGTTATGCGTTATGCGTTATGCGTTATGCGTTATGCGTTATGCGTTATGCGTTATGCGTTATGCGTTATGCGTTATGCGTTATGCGTTATGCGTTATGCGTTATGCGTTATGCGTTATGCGTTATGCGATATGCGTTATTCGTTATGCGTTATGCGATATGCGTTATTCGTAATGCGTTATGCGTTATGCGTTATGCGTTATGCGTTATGCGTTATGCGTTATGCGTTATGCGTTATGCGTTATGCGTTATGCGTTATGCGTTATGCGTTATGCGTTATGCGTTATACGTTATGCGTTAAGCGTTATACGTTATGCGATATGCGTTATGCGTTATGCGTTATGCGTAATGCGTTACGCGTTATGCGTTATGCGTTATGCGTTATGCGTTATGCGTTATGCGTTATGCGTTAAGCGTTATATGTTATGCGATATGCGTTATGCGTTATGCGTTATGCGTTATGCGTTATGCGTTATGCGTTATGCGTTATGCGTCATGCGTTATCCGTTATGCGTTATGCGTTATGCGTTATGCGTTATGCGTTATGCGTTATGCGTTATGCGTCATGCGTTATGCGTTATGCGTTATGCGTTATGCGTTATGCGTTATGCGTTATGCGTTATGCGTTAAGCGTTATACGTTATGCGATATGCGTTATGCGTTATGCGTTATGCGTTATGCGATATGCGTTATTCGTAATGCGTTATGCGTTATGCGTTATGCGTTATGCGTTAAGCGTTATACGTTATGCGATATGCGTTATGCGTTATGCGTTATGCGTTATGCGTTATGCGTTATGCGTTATGCGTTATGCGTTATGCGTCATGCGTTATCCGTTATGCGTTATGCGATATGCGTTATGCGTAATGCGTTATGCGTTATGCGTTATGCGTAATGCGTTATGCGTTATGCGTTATGCGTTATGCGTTATGCGTTATGCGTTATGCGATATGCGTTATTCGTTATGCGTTATGCGTTATGCGTTATGCGTTATGCGTTATGCGTTATGCGTTATGCGTTATGCGTTATGCGTTATGCGTTATGCGTTATGCGTTATGCGTTATGCGTTATGCGTTATGCGTTATGCGTTATGCGTTATGCGTTATGCGTTATGCGTTATGCGTTATGCGTTATGCGTTATGCGTTATGCGTTATGCGTTATGCGTTATGCGTCATGCGTTATGCGTTATGCGTTATGCGTTATGCGTTATGCGTTATGCGTTATGCGTTATGCGTTATGCGTTATGCGTTAAGCGTTATACGTTATGCGATATGCGTTATGCGTTATGCGTTATGCGTTATGCGTTATGCGTTATGCGTCATGCGTTATCCGTTATGCGTTATGCGTTATGCGTTATGCGTAATGCGTTATGCGTTATGCGTTATGCGTTACGCGTTATGCGTTATGCGTTATGCGTTATGCGTTATGCGATATGCGTTATTCGTTATGCGTTATGCGTTATGCGTTATGCGTTATGCGTTATGCGTTATGCGTTATGCGTTATGCGTTATGCGTTATGCGTTATGCGTTATGCGTTATGCGTCATGCGTTATGCGTTATGCGTTATGCGTTATGCGTTATGCGTTATGCGTTATGCGTTATGCGTTATGCGTTATGCGTTATGCGTTATGCGTTATGCGTTATGCGTTATGCGTTATGCGTTATGCGATATGCGTTATTCGTAATGCGTTATGCGTTATGCGTTATGCGTTATGCGTTATGCGTTATGCGTTATGCGTTATGCGTTATGCGTTATGCGTTATGCGTTATGCGTTATGCGTTATGCGTTATGCGTTATGCGTTATGCGTTATGCGTTATGCGTTATGCGTTATGCGTTATGCGTTATGCGTTATGCGTTATGCGTTATGCGTTATGCGTTATGCGTTATGCGTTATGCGTTATGCGTTATGCGTTATGCGTTATGCGTTATGCGTTATGCGTTATGCGTTATGCGTTATGCGTTATGCGTTATGCGTTAAGCGTTATATGTTATGCGATATGCGTTATGCGTTATGCGTTATGCGTTATGCGTTATGCGTCATGCGTTATCCGTTATGCGTTATGCGTTATGCGTTATGCGTAATGCGTCATGCGTTATGCGTTATGCGTAATGCGTTATGCGTTATGCGTTATGCGTTATGCGTTATGCGTTATGCGCTATGCGTTATGCGATATGCGTTATTCGTTATGCGTTATGCGTTATGCGTTATGCGTTATGCGTTATGCGTTATGCGTTATGCGTTATGCGTTATGCGTTATGCGTTATGCGTTATGCGTTATGCGTTATGCGTTATGCGTTATGCGTTATGCGTTATGCGTTATGCGTTATGCGTTATGCGTTATGCGTCATGCGTTATGCGTTATGCGTTATGCGTTATGCGTTATGCGTTATGCGTTATGCGTTATGCGTTAAGCGTTATACGTTATGCGATATGCGTTATGCGTTATGCGTTATGCGTTATGCGTTATGCGATATGCGTTATTCGTAATGCGTTATGCGTTATGCGTTATGCGTTATGCGTTATGCGTTATGCGTTATGCGTTATGCGTTATGCGTTATGCGTTATGCGTTATGCGTTATGCGTTATGCGTTATGCGTTATGCGTTATGCGTTATGCGTTATGCGTTATGCGTTATGCGTTATGCGTTATGCGTTATGCGTTATGCGTTATGCGTTATGCGTTATGCGTTATGCGTTATGCGTTATGCGTTAAGCGTTATACGTTATGCGATATGCGTTATGCGTTATGCGTTATGCGTTATGCGTTATGCGTTATGCGTTATGCGTTATGCGTCATGCGTTATCCGTTATGCGTTATGCGTTATGCGTTATGCGTAATGCGTTATGCGTTATGCGTTATGCGTAATGCGTTATGCGTTATGCGTTATGCGTTATGCGTTATGCGTTATGCGTTATGCGTTATGCGTTATGCGTTATGCGTTATGCGTTATGCGTTATGCGTTATGCGTTATGCGATATGCGTTATTCGTTATGCGTTATGCGTTATGCGTTATGCGTTATGCGTTATGCGTTATGCGTTATGCGTTATGCGTTATGCGTTATGCGTTATGCGTTATGCGTTATGCGTTATGCGTTATGCGTTATGCGTTATGCGTTATGCGTTATGCGTTATGCGTTATGCGTTATGCGTTATGCGTCATGCGTTATGCGTTATGCGTTATGCGTTATGCGTTATGCGTTATGCGTTATGCGTTATGCGTTATGCGTTATGCGTTATGCGTTAAGCGTTATACGTTATGCGATATGCGTTATGCGTTATGCGTTATGCGTTATGCGTTATGCGTCATGCGTTATCCGTTATGCGTTATGCGTTATGCGATATGCGTCATGCGTTAAGCGTTATGCGTTATGCATTATGCGTTATCCGTTATGCGTTATGCGTTATGCGATATGCGTCATGCGTTAAGCGTTATGCGTTATGCATTATGCGTTATCCGTTATGCGTTATGCGTTATGCGTTATGCGTTATGCGTTATGCGTCATGCGATATGCGTTATTCGTAATGCGTTATGCGTTATGCGTTATGCGTTATGCGTTATGCGTTATGCGTTATGCGTTATGCGTTATGCGTTATGCGTTATGCGTTATGCGTTATGCGTTATGCGTTATGCGTTATGCGTTAAGCGTTATATGTTATGCGATATGCGTTATGCGTTATGCGTTATGCGTTATGCGTTATGCGTTATGCGTAATGCGTTATGCGTTATGCGTTATGCGTAATGCGTTATGCGTTATGCGTTATGCGTTATGCGTAATGCGTTATGCGTTATGCGTTATGCGTTATGCGTTATGCGTTATGCGATATGCGTTATTCGTTATGCGTTATGCGTTATGCGTTATGCGTTATGCGTTATGCGTTATGCGTTATGCGTTATGCGTTATGCGTTATGCATTATGCGTTATGCGTTATGCGTTATGCGTTATGCGTTATGCGTTATGCGTTATGCGTTATGCGTTATGCGTTATGCGTTATGCGTTATGCGTTATGCGTTATGCGTTATGCGTTATGCGTTAAGCGTTATACGTTATGCGATATGCGTTATGCGTTATGCGTTATGCGTTATGCGTTATGCGTCATGCGTTATGTGTTATGCGTTATGCGTTATGCGTTATGCGTAATGCGTTAAGCGTTATGCGTTATGCGTTATGCGTTATGCGTTATGCGTTATGCGATATGCGTTATTCGTAATGCGTTATGCGTTATGCGTTATGCGTTATGCGTTATGCGTTATGCGTTATGCGTTATGCGTTATGCGTTATGCGTTATGCGTTATGCGTTATGCGTTATGCGTTATGCGTTATGCGTTATGCGTTAAGCGTTATATGTTATGCGATATGCGTTATGCGTTATGCGTTATGCGTTATGCGTTATGCGTTATGCGTTATGCGTTATGCGTTATGCGTTATGCGTTATGCGTCATGCGTTATGCGTTATGCGTTATGCGTTATGCGTTATGCGTCATGCGTTATCCGTTATGCGTTATGCGTTATGCGTTATGCGTTATGCGTTATGCGTTATGCGTTATGCGTTATGCGTTATGCGTCATGCGTTATGCGTTATGCGTTATGCGTTATGCGTTATGCGTTATGCGTTATGCGTTATGCGTTATGCGTTAAGCGTTATACGTTATGCGATATGCGTTATGCGTTATGCGTTATGCGTTATGCGATATGCGTTATTCGTAATGCGTTATGCGTTATGCGTTATGCGTTATGCGTTATGCGTTATGCGTTATGCGTTATGCGTTATGCGTTATGCGTTATGCGTTATGCGTTATGCGTTATGCGTTATGCGTTATGCGTTATGCGTTATGCGTTATGCGTTATGCGTTATGCGTTATGCGTTATGCGTTATGCGTTATGCGTTATGCGTTATGCGTTATGCGTTATGCGTTAAGCGTTATACGTTATGCGATATGCGTTATGCGTTATGCGTTATGCGTTATGCGTTATGCGTTATGCGTTATGCGTTATGCGTTATGCGTCATGCGTTATCCGTTATGCGTTATGCGTTATGCGTTATGCGTAATGCGTTATGCGTTATGCGTTATGCGTAATGCGTTATGCGTTATGCGTTATGCGTTATGCGTTATGCGTTATGCGTTATGCGTTATGCGATATGCGTTATTCGTTATGCGTTATGCGTTATGCGTTATGCGTTATGCGTTATGCGTTATGCGTTATGCGTTATGCGTTATGCGTTATGCGTTATGCGTTATGCGTTATGCGTTATGCGTTATGCGTTATGCGTTATGCGTTATGCGTTATGCGTTATGCGTTATGCGTTATGCGTTATGCGTTATGCGTTATGCGTTATGCGTTATGCGTTATGCGTTATGCGTTATGCGTTATGCGTTATGCGTTATGCGTTATGCGTTATGCGTTATGCGTTATGCGTTATGCGTTAAGCGTTATACGTTATGCGATATGCGTTATGCGTTATGCGTTATGCGTTATGCGTTATGCGTTATGCGTTATGCGTTATGCGTTATGCGTCATGCGTTATCCGTTATGCGTTATGCGTTATGCGTTATGCGTAATGCGTTATGCGTTATGCGTTATGCGTAATGCGTTATGCGTTATGCGTTATGCGTTATGCGTTATGCGTTATGCGTTATGCGATATGCGTTATTCGTTATGCGTTATGCGTCATGCGTTATGCGTTATGCGTTATGCGTTATGCGTTATGCGTTATGCGTTATGCGTTATGCGTTATGCGTTATGCGTTATGCGTTAAGCGTTATACGTTATGCGATATGCGTTATGCGTTATGCGTTATGCGTTATGCGTTATGCGTCATGCGTTATCCGTTATGCGTTATGCGTTATGCGATATGCGTCATGCGTTAAGCGTTATGCGTTATGCATTATGCGTTATCCGTTATGCGTTATGCGTTATGCGATATGCGTCATGCGTTAAGCGTTATGCGTTATGCATTATGCGTTATCCGTTATGCGTTATGCGTTATGCGTTATGCGTTATGCGTTATGCGTCATGCGATATGCGTTATTCGTAATGCGTTATGCGTTATGCGTTATGCGTTATGCGTTATGCGTTATGCGTCATGCGTTATCCGTTATGCGTTATGCGTTATGCGTTATGCGTAATGCGTTATGCGTTATGCGTTATGCGTAATGCGTTATGCGTTATGCGTTATGCGTTATGCGTTATGCGTTATGCGTTATGCGTTATGCGTTATGCGTTATGCGTTATGCGTTATGCGTTATGCGTTATGCGTTATGCGTTATGCGATATGCGTTATTCGTTATGCGTTATGCGTTATGCGTTATGCGTTATGCGTTATGCGTTATGCGTTATGCGTTATGCGTTATGCGTTATGCGTTATGCGTTATGCGTTATGCGTTATGCGTTATGCGTTATGCGTTATGCGTTATGCGTTATGCGTTATGCGTTATGCGTTATGCGTTATGCGTCATGCGTTATGCGTTATGCGTTATGCGTTATGCGTTATGCGTTATGCGTTATGCGTTATGCGTTATGCGTTATGCGTTATGCGTTAAGCGTTATACGTTATGCGATATGCGTTATGCGTTATGCGTTATGCGTTATGCGTTATGCGTCATGCGTTATCCGTTATGCGTTATGCGTTATGCGATATGCGTCATGCGTTAAGCGTTATGCGTTATGCATTATGCGTTATCCGTTATGCGTTATGCGTTATGCGATATGCGTCATGCGTTAAGCGTTATGCGTTATGCATTATGCGTTATCCGTTATGCGTTATGCGTTATGCGTTATGCGTTATGCGTTATGCGTCATGCGATATGCGTTATTCGTAATGCGTTATGCGTTATGCGTTATGCGTTATGCGTTATGCGTTATGCGTTATGCGTTATGCGTTATGCGTTATGCGTTATGCGTTATGCGTTATGCGTTATGCGTTATGCGTTATGCGTTATGCGTTAAGCGTTATATGTTATGCGATATGCGTTATGCGTTATGCGTTATGCGTTATGCGTTATGCGTTATGCGTAATGCGTTATGCGTTATGCGTTATGCGTAATGCGTTATGCGTTATGCGTTATGCGTTATGCGTAATGCGTTATGCGTTATGCGTTATGCGTTATGCGTTATGCGATATGCGTTATTCGTTATGCGTTATGCGTTATGCGTTATGCGTCATGCGTTATGCGTTATGCGTTATGCGTTATGCGTTATGCGTTATGCGTTAAGCGTTATACGTTATGCGATATGCGTTATGCGTTATGCGTCATGCGTTATGCGTTATGCGTTATGCGTTATGCGTTATGCGTTATGCGTTAAGCGTTATACGTTATGCGATATGCGTTATGCGTTATGCGTTATGCGTTATGCGTTATGCGTTATGCGTTATGCGTTATGCGATATGCGTTATTCGTTATGCGTTATGCGTTATGCGTTATGCGTTATGCGTTATGCGTTATGCGTTATGCGTTATGCGTTATGCGTTATGCGTTATGCGTTATGCGTTATGCGTTATGCGTTATGCGTTATGCGTTATGCGTTATGCGTTATGCGTTATGCGTTATGCGTTATGCGTTATGCGTTATGCGTTATGCGTTATGCGTTATGCGTTATGCGTTATGCGTTATGCGTTATGCGTTATGCGTTAAGCGTTATATGTTATGCGATATGCGTTATGCGTTATGCGTTATGCGTTATGCGTTATGCGTCATGCGTTATCCGTTATGCGTTATGCGTTATGCGTTATGCGTAATGCGTCATGCGTTATGCGTTATGCGTAATGCGTTATGCGTTATGCGTTATGCGTTATGCGTTATGCGTTATGCGCTATGCGTTATGCGATATGCGTTATTCGTTATGCGTTATGCGTTATGCGTTATGCGTTATGCGTTATGCGTTATGCGTTATGCGTTATGCGTTATGCGTTATGCGTTATGCGTTATGCGTTATGCGTTATGCGTTATGCGTTATGCGTTATGCGTTATGCGTTATGCGTCATGCGTTATGCGTTATGCGTTATGCGTTATGCGTTATGCGTTATGCGTTATGCGTTAAGCGTTATACGTTATGCGATATGCGTTATGCGTTATGCGTTATGCGTTATGCGTTATGCGATATGCGTTATTCGTAATGCGTTATGCGTTATGCGTTATGCGTTATGCGTTATGCGTTATGCGTTATGCGTTATGCGTTATGCGTTATGCGTTATGCGTTATGCGTTATGCGTTATGCGTTATGCGTTATGCGTTATGCGTTATGCGTTATGCGTTATGCGTTATGCGTTATGCGTTATGCGTTATGCGTTATGCGTTATGCGTTATGCGTTATGCGTTAAGCGTTATACGTTATGCGATATGCGTTATGCGTTATGCGTTATGCGTTATGCGTTATGCGTTATGCGTTATGCGTTATGCGTCATGCGTTATCCGTTATGCGTTATGCGTTATGCGTAATGCGTTATGCGTTATGCGTTATGCGTAATGCGTTATGCGTTATGCGTTATGCGTTATGCGTTATGCGTTATGCGTTATGCGTTATGCGTTATGCGTTATGCGTTATGCGTTATGCGTTATGCGTTATGCGTTATGCGTTATGCGATATGCGTTATTCGTTATGCGTTATGCGTTATGCGTTATGCGTTATGCGTTATGCGTTATGCGTTATGCGTTATGCGTTATGCGTTATGCGTTATGCGTTATGCGTTATGCGTTATGCGTTATGCGTTATGCGTTATGCGTTATGCGTTATGCGTTATGCGTTATGCGTTATGCGTTATGCGTTATGCGTTATGCGTTATGCGTTATGCGTTATGCGTTATGCGTTATGCGTTATGCGTTATGCGTTATGCGTTATGCGTTATGCGTTATGCGTTATGCGTTATGCGTTATGCGTTATGCGTTATGCGTTATGCGTTATGCGTTAAGCGTTATACGTTATGCGATATGCGTTATGCGTTATGCGTTATGCGTTATGCGTTATGCGTCATGCGTTATCCGTTATGCGTTATGCGTTATGCGATATGCGTCATGCGTTAAGCGTTATGCGTTATGCATTATGCGTTATCCGTTATGCGTTATGCGTTATGCGATATGCGTCATGCGTTAAGCGTTATGCGTTATGCATTATGCGTTATCCGTTATGCGTTATGCGTTATGCGTTATGCGTTATGCGTTATGCGTCATGCGATATGCGTTATTCGTAATGCGTTATGCGTTATGCGTTATGCGTTATGCGTTATGCGTTATGCGTTATGCGTTATGCGTTATGCGTTATGCGTTATGCGTTATGCGTTATGCGTTATGCGTTATGCGTTATGTGTTATGCGTTAAGCGTTATATGTTATGCGATATGCGTTATGCGTTATACGTTATGCGTTATGCGTTATGCGTAATGCGTTATGCGTTATGCGTTATGCGTAATGCGTTATGCGTTATGCGTTATGCGTTATGCGTTATGTATAATGCGTTATGCGTTATGCGTTATGCGTTATGCGTTATGCGATATGCGTTATTCGTTATGCGTTATGCGTTATGCGTTATGCGTTATGCGTTATGCGTTATGCGTTATGCGTTATGCGTTATGCGTTATGCGTTATGCGTTATGCGTTATGCGTTATGCGTTATGCGTTATGCGTTATGCGTTATGCGTTATGCGTTATGCGTTATGCGTTATGCGTTATGCGTTATGCGTTATGCGTTATGCGTTATGCGTTATGCGTTATGCGTTATGCGTTAAGCGTTATACGTTATGCGATATGCGTTATGCGTTATGCGTTATGCGTTATGCGTTATGCGTCATGCGTTATGTGTTATGCGTTATGCGTTATGCGTTATGCGTAATGCGTTAAGCGTTATGCGTTATGCGTTATGCGTTATGCGTTATGCGTTATGCGATATGCGTTATTCGTAATGCGTTATGCGTTATGCGTTATGCGTTATGCGTTATGCGTTATGCGTTATGCGTTATGCGTTATGCGTTATGCGTTATGCGTTATGCGTTATGCGTTATGCGTTATGCGTTATGCGTTATGCGTTAAGCGTTATATGTTATGCGATATGCGTTATGCGTTATGCGTTATGCGTTATGCGTTATGCGTTATGCGTTATGCGTTATGCGTCATGCGTTATCCGTTATGCGTTATGCGTTATGCGTTATGCGTTATGCGTTATGCGTTATGCGTTATGCGTTATGCGTTATGCGTTATGCGTCATGCGTTATGCGTTATGCGTTATGCGTTATGCGTTATGCGTTATGCGTTATGCGTTATGCGTTATGCGTTAAGCGTTATACGTTATGCGATATGCGTTATGCGTTATGCGTTATGCGTTATGCGATATGCGTTATTCGTAATGCGTTATGCGTTATGCGTTATGCGTTATGCGTTATGCGTTATGCGTTATGCGTTATGCGTTATGCGTTATGCGTTTGCGTTATGCGTTATGCGTTATGCGTTATGCGTTATGCGTTATGCGTTATGCGTTATGCGTTATGCGTTATGCGTTATGCGTTATGCGTTATGCGTTATGCGTTATGCGTTATGCGTTATGCGTTATGCGTTATGCGTTATGCGTTATGCGTTATGCGTTATGCGTTATGCGTTATGCGTTATGCGTTATGCGTTATGCGTTATGCGTTAAGCGTTATACGTTATGCGATATGCGTTATGCGTTATGCGTTATGCGTTATGCGTTATGCGTTATGCGTTATGCGTTATGCGTTATGCGTCATGCGTTATCCGTTATGCGTTATGCGTTATGCGTTATGCGTAATGCGTTATGCGTTATGCGTTATGCGTAATGCGTTATGCGTTATGCGTTATGCGTTATGCGTTATGCGTTATGCGTTATGCGATATGCGTTATTCGTTATGCGTTATGCGTTATGCGTTATGCGTTATGCGTTATGCGTTATGCGTTATGCGTTATGCGTTATGCGTTATGCGTTATGCGTTATGCGTTATGCGTTATGCGTTATGCGTTATGCGTTATGCGTTATGCGTTATGCGTTATGCGTTATGCGTTATGCGTTATGCGTTATGCGTTATGCGTTATGCGTTATGCGTTATGCGTTATGCGTTATGCGTTATGCGTCATGCGTTATGCGTTATGCGTTATGCGTTATGCGTTATGCGTTATGCGTTAAGCGTTATACGTTATGCGATATGCGTTATGCGTTATGCGTTATGCGTTATGCGTTATGCGTTATGCGTTATGCGTCATGCGTTATCATTTATGCGTTATGCGTTATGCGTTATGCGTAATGCGTTAAGCGTTATGCGTTATGCGTTACGCGTTATGCGTTATGCGTTATGCGTTATGCGTTATGCGATATGCGTTATTCGTTATGCGTTATGCGTTATGCGTTATGCGTTATGCGTTATGCGTTATGCGTTATGCGTTATGCGTTATGCGTTATGCGTTATGCGTTATGCGTTATGCGTTATGCGTTATGCGTTATGCGTTATGCGTTATGCGTTATGCGTTATGCGTTATGCGTTATGCGTTATGCGTTATGCGTTATGCGTTATGCGTTATGCGTTATGCGTTATGCGTTATGCGTTATGCGTTATGCGTTAAGCGTTATATGTTATGCGATATGCGTTATGCGTTATGCGTTATGCGTTATGCGTTATGCGTCATGCGTTATCCGTTATGCGTTATGCGTTATGCGTTATGCGTAATGCGTTATGCGTTATGCGTTATGCGTAATGCGTTATGCGTTATGCGTTATGCGTTATGCGTTATGCGTTATGCGCTATGCGTTATGCGATATGCGTTATTCGTTATGCGTTATGCGTTATGCGTTATGCGTTATGCGTTATGCGTTATGCGTTATGCGTTATGCGTTATGCGTTATGCGTTATGCGTTATGCGTTATGCGTTATGCGTTATGCGTTATGCGTTATGCGTTATGCGTTATGCGTTATGCGTTATGCGTTATGCGTTATGCGTTATGCGTCATGCGTTATGCGTTATGCGTTATGCGTTATGCGTTATGCGTTATGCGTTAAGCGTTATACGTTATGCGATATGCGTTATGCGTTATGCGTTATGCGTTATGCGTTATGCGATATGCGTTATTCGTAATGCGTTATGCGTTATGCGTTATGCGTTATGCGTTATGCGTTATGCGTTATGCGTTATGCGTTATGCGTTATGCGTTATGCGTTATGCGTTAAGCGTTATACGTTATGCGATATGCGTTATGCGTTATGCGTTATGCGTTATGCGTTATGCGTTATGCGTTATGCGTTATGCGTCATGCGTTATCCGTTATGCGTTATGCGTTATGCGTTATGCGTAATGCGTTATGCGTTATGCGTTATGCGTAATGCGTTATGCGTTATGCGTTATGCGTTATGCGTTATGCGTTATGCGTTATGCGTTATGCGTTATGCGTTATGCGTTATGCGTTATGCGTTATGCGATATGCGTTATTCGTTATGCGTTATGCGTTATGCGTTATGCGTTATGCGTTATGCGTTATGCGTTATGCGTTATGCGTTATGCGTTATGCGTTATGCGTTATGCGTTATGCGTTATGCGTTATGCGTTATGCGTTATGCGTTATGCGTTATGCGTTATGCGTTATGCGTTATGCGTTATGCGTTATGCGTTATGCGTTATGCGTTATGCGTTATGCGTTATGCGTTATGCGTTATGCGTTATGCGTTATGCGTTATGCGTTAAGCGTTTTGCGTCATCCGTTATGCGTTATGCGTTATGCGTTATGCGTTATGCGTTATGCGTTATGCGTTATGCGTTAAGCGTTATACGTTATGCGATATGCGTTATGCGTTATGCGTTATGCGTTATGCGTTATGCGTTATGCGTTATGCGTTATGCGTCATGCGTTATCCGTTATGCGTTATGCGTTATGCGTAATGCGTTATGCGTTATGCGTTATGCGTTACGCGTTATGCGTTATGCGTTATGCGTTATGCGTTATGCGTTATGCGATATGCGTTATTCGTTATGCGTTATGCGTTATGCGTTATGCGTTATGCGTTATGCGTTATGCGTTATGCGTTATGCGTTATGCGTTATGCGTTATGCGTTATGCGTTATGCGTTATGCGTTATGCGTCATGCGTTATGCGTTATGCGTTATGCGTTATGCGTTATGCGTTATGCGTTATGCGTTATGCGTTATGCGTTAAGCGTTATACGTTATGCGATATGCGTTATGCGTTATGCGTTATGCGTTATGCGTTATGCGTCATGCGTTATCCGTTATGCGTTATGCGTTATGCGTAATGCGTTATGCGTTATGCGTTATGCGTTATGCGTTATGCGTCATGCGTTATCCGTTATGCGTTATGCGTTATGCGTTATGCGTTATGCGTTATGCGTAATGCGTTATGCGTTATTGCGTTATGCGTTATGCGTTATGCGTTATGCGATATGCGTTATGCGTTATGCGTTATGCGTTATGCGTTATGCGTTATGCGTTATGCGTTATGCGTTATGCGTTATGCGTTATGCGTTATGCGTTATGCGTTATGCGTTATGCGTTATGCGTTATGCGTTATGCGTTATGCGTTATGCGTTATGCGTTATGCGTTATGCGTTATGCGTTATGCGTTATGCGTTATGCGTCATGCGTTATGCGTTATGCGTTAAGCGTTATACGTTATGCGATATGCGTTATGCGTTATGCGTTATGCGTTATGCGATATGCGTTATTCGTAATGCGTTATGCGTTATGCGTTATGCGTTATGCGTTATGCGTTATGCGTTATGCGTTATGCGTTATGCGTTATGCGTTATGCGTTATGCGTTATGCGTTATGCGTTATGCGTTATGCGTTATGCGTTAAGCGTTATACGTTATGCGATATGCGTTATGCGTTATGCGTTATGCGTAATGCGTTATGCGTTATGCGTTATGCGTTATGCGTTATGCGTTATGCGTTATGCGTTATGCGTTATGCGTTATGCGTTATGCGTTATGCGTTAAGCGTTATATGTTATGCGATATGCGTTATGCGTTATGCGTTATGCGTTATGCGTTATGCGTTATGCGTTATGCGTCATGCGTTATCCGTTATGCGTTATGCGTTATGCGTTATGCGTTATGCGTTATGCGTTATGCGTTATGCGTCATGCGTTATGCGTTATGCGTTATGCGTTATGCGTTAAGCGTTATACGTTATGCGATATGCGTTATGCGTTATGCGTTATGCGTTATGCGATATGCGTTATTCGTAATGCGTTATGCGTTATGCGTTATGCGTTATGCGTTAAGCGTTATACGTTATGCGATATGCGTTATGCGTTATGCGTTATGCGTTATGCGTTATGCGTTATGCGTTATGCGTTATGCGTTATGCGTCATGCGTTATCCGTTATGCGTTATGCGTTATGCGTTATGCGTAATGCGTTATGTGTTATGCGTTATGCGTAATGCGTTATGCGTTATGCGTTATGCGTTATGCGTTATGCGTTATGCGATATGCGTTATTCGTTATGCGTTATGCGTTATGCGTTATGCGTTATGCGTTATGCGTTATGCGTTATGCGTTATGCGTTATGCGTTATGCGTTATGCGTTATGCGTTATGCGTTATGCGTTATGCGTTATGCGTTATGCGTTATGCGTTATGCGTTATGCGTTATGCGTTATGCGTCATGCGTTATGCGTTATGCGTTATGCGTTATGCGTTATGCGTTATGCGTTATGCGTTATGCGTTATGCGTTAAGCGTTATACGTTATGCGATATGCGTTATGCGTTATGCGTTATGCGTTATGCGTTATGCGTTATGCGTCATGCGTTATCCGTTATGCGTTATGCGTTATGCGTTATGCGTAATGCGTTATGCGTTATGCGTTATGCGTTACGCGTTATGCGTTATGCGTTATGCGTTATGCGTTATGCGATATGCGTTATTCGTTATGCGTTATGCGTTATGCGATATGCGTTATTCGTAATGCGTTATGCGTTATGCGTTATGCGTTATGCGTTATGCGTTATGCGTTATGCGTTATGCGTTATGCGTTATGCGTTATGCGTTATGCGTTATGCGTTATGCGTTATGCGTTATGCGTTATGCGTTATGCGTTATGCGTTATGCGTTATGCGTTATGCGTTATGCGTTATGCGTTATGCGTTATGCGTTATGCGTTATGCGTTATGCGTTATGCGTTATGCGTTATGCGTTATGCGTTATGCGTTATGCGTTATGCGTTATGCGTTATGCGTTATGCGTTATGCGTTATGCGTCATGCGTTATGCGTTATGCGTTATGCGTTATGCGTTATGCGTTATGCGTTATGCGTTAAGCGTTATACGTTATGCGATATGCGTTATGCGTTATGCGTTATGCGTTATGCGTTATGCGATATGCGTTATTCGTAATGCGTTATGCGTTATGCGTTATGCGTTATGCGTTATGCGTTATGCGTTATGCGTTATGCGTTATGCGTTATGCGTTATGCGTTATGCGTTATGCGTTATGCGTTATGCGTTATGCGTTATGCGTTAAGCGTTATACGTTATGCGATATGCGTTATGCGTTATGCGTTATGCGTTATGCGTTATGCGTTATGCGTTATGCGTTATGCGTCATGCGTTATCCGTTATGCGTTATGCGTTATGCGTTATGCGTAATGCGTTATGCGTTATGCGTTATGCGTAATGCGTTATGCGTTATGCGTTATGCGTTATGCGTTATGCGTTATGCGTTATGCGTTATGCGTTATGCGTTATGCGTTATGCGTTATGCGTTATGCGATATGCGTTATTCGTTATGCGTTATGCGTTATGCGTTATGCGTTATGCGTTATGCGTTATGCGTTATGCGTTATGCGTTATGCGTTATGCGTTATGCGTTATGCGTTATGCGTTATGCGTTATGCGTTATGCGTTATGCGTTATGCGTTATGCGTTATGCGTTATGCGTTATGCGTTATGCGTTATGCGTCATGCGTTATGCGTTATGCGTTATGCGTTATGCGTTATGCGTTATGCGTTATGCGTTATGCGTTATGCGTTATGCGTTATGCGTTATGCGTTATGCGTTAAGCGTTATACGTTATGCGATATGCGTTATGCGTTATGCGTTATGCGTTATGCGTTATGCGTCATGCGTTATCCGTTATGCGTTATGCGTTATGCGTTATGCGTAATGCGTAATGCGTTATGCGTTATGCGTTATGCGTTATGCGTCATGCGTTATCCGTGATGCGTTATGCGTTATGCGTTATGCGTTATGCGTAATGCGTTATGCGTTATTGCGTTATGCGTTATGCGTTATGCGTTATGCGATATGCGTTATGCGTTATGCGTTATGCGTTATGCGTTATGCGTTATGCGTTATGCGTTATGCGTTATGCGTTATGCGTTATGCGTTATGCGTTATGCGTTATGCGTTATGCGTTATGCGTTATGCGTTATGCGTTATGCGTTATGCGTTATCCGTTATGCGTTATGCGTTATGCGTTATGCGTAATGCGTTATGCGTTATGCGTTATGCGTTATGCGTCATGCGTTATCCGTTATGCGTTATGCGTTATGCGTTATGCGTTATGCGTTATGCGTTATGCGTTATGCGTTATGCGTTATGCGTTATGCGTTATGCGTTATGCGTTATGCGTTATGCGTTATGCGTTATGCGTTATGCGTTATGCGTTATGCGTTATGCGTTATGCGTTATGCGTTATGCGTTATGCGTTATGCGTTATGCGTTATGCGTTATGCGTTATGCGTTATGCGTTATGCGTTATGCGTTATGCGTTATGCGTTATGCGTTATGCGTTATGCGTTATGCGTTATGTGTTATGCGTTATGCGTTATGCGTTATGCGTTATGCGATGTGCGTTATGCTGTATGCGTTATGCGTTATGCGTTAAGCATTATGACTTTTTCATTGAGCGTTATGCGTTATGACTTTTCCATTGAGCGTTATGCGTTATTCGTTATTGGTTATGCGTTATGCGTTATGGGTTATGCGTTATGCGTTATGCGTTATGCGTTATGCGTTATGCGTTATGCGTTATGCGTTATGCGTTATGCGATATGCGTTATGCGTTATGCGTTATGCGTTATGCGTTATGCGTTATGCGTTATGCGTTATGCGTTATGCGTTATGCGTTATGCGTTATGCGTTATGCGTTATGCGTTATGCGTTATGCGTTATGCGTTATGCGTTATCCGTTATGCGTTATGCGTTATGCGTTATGCGTTATGCGTTATGCGCCATGCGTTATCCGTTATGCGTAATCCGTTATGCGTTACGCGTTATGCGTTATGCGTTATGCGTTATGCGTTATGCGTTATGCGTTATGCGTTATGCGTTATGCGTTAAGCGTTATACGTTATGCGATATGCGTTATGCGTTATGCGTTATGCGTTATGCGTTATGCGTTACGCGTTATGCGTTATGCGTTATGCGTTATGCGTTATACGTTATGCGTTATGCGTTATGCGTTATGCGTTATGCGTTATGCGTTAAGCGTTATACGTTATGCGTTATGCGTTATGTGTTATGCGTTATGCGTTATGTGTTATGCGTTGTGCTTTACGGGTTATGCGATATGCGTTATGCGTTATGACTTTTTCATTGAGCGTTATGCGTTATGCGTTATGCGTTATGCGTTATGCGTTATGCGTTATGCGTTATGCGTTATGCGTTATGCGTTATGCGTTATGCGTTATGCGTTATGCGTTATGCGTTATGCGTTATGCGTTATGCGTTATGCGTTATGCGTTATGCGTTATGCGTTATGCGTTATGCGTTATGCGTTATGCGTTATGCGTTATGCGTTATGCGTTAAGCATTATGACTTTTTCATTGAGCGTTATGCGTTATGACTTTTCCATTGAGCGTTATGCGTTATGCGTTATGGGTTATGCGTTATGCGTTATGCGTTATGCGTTATGCGTTATGCGTTATGCGTTATGCGTTATGCATTATGCGTTATGCGTTATCCGTTATGCGTTATGCGTTATGCGTTATGCGTTATGCGATATGCGTCATGCGTTAAGCGTTATGCGTTATGCATTATGCGTTATCCGTTATGCGTTATGCGTTATGCGTTATGCGTTATGCGTTATGCGTTATGCGTTATGCGTTATGCGTTATGCGTTATGCGTTATGCGTTATGCGTTATGCGTTATGTGTTATGCGTTGTGCTTTACGGGTTATGCGATATCCGTTATGCGTTATGACTTTTTCATTGAGCGTTATGCGTTATGCGTAATGCGTTATGCGTTAAGCGTTATACGTTATGCGATATGCGTTATGCGTTATGCGTTATGCGTTATGCGTTATGCGTTATGCGTTATGCGATATGCGTTATTCGTAATGCGTTATGCGTTATGCGTTATGCGTTATGCGTTATGCGTTATGCGTTATGCGTTATGCGTTATGCGTTATGCGTTATGCGTTAAGCGTTATGCGTCATCCGTTATGCGTTATGCGTTATGCGTTATGCGTTATGCGTTATGCGTTAAGCGTTATACGTTATGCGATATGCGTTATGCGTTATGCGTTATGCGTTATGCGTTATGCGTTATGCGTCATGCGTTATGCGTTATGCGTTATGCGTTATGCGATATGCTTTATTCGTTATGCGTTATGCGTTATGCGTTATGCGTTATGCGTTATGCGTTATGCGTTATGCGTTATGCGTTATGCGTTATGCGTTATGCGTTATGCGTTATGCGTTATGCGTTATGCGTTATGCGTTATGCGTTATGCGTTATGCGTTATGCGTTATGCGTTATGCGTCATGCGTTATGCGTTATGCGTTATGCGTTATGCGTTATGCGTTATGCGTTATGCGTTATGCGTTATGCGTTATGCGTTAAGCGTTATACGTTATGCGATATGCGTTATGCGTTATGCGTTATGCGTTATGCGTTATGCGTCATGCGTTATCCGTTATGCGTTATGCGTTATGCGTTATGCGTTATGCGTTATGCGTCATGCGTTATCCGTTATGCGTTATGCGTTATGCGTTATGCGTAATGCGTTATGCGTTATGCGTTATGCGTTATGCGTTATGCGATATGCGTTATGCGTTATGCGTTATGCGTTATGCGTTATGCGTTATGCGTTATGCGTTATGCGTTATGCGTTATGCGTTATGCGTTATGCGTTATGCGTTATGCGTTATGCGTTATGCGTTATGCGTTATGCGTTATGCGTTATGCGTTATGCGTTATGCGTTATGCGTTATGCGTTATGCGTTATGCGTTATGCGTTATGCGTTATGCGTTATGCGTTATGCGTTATGCGTTATGCGTTATGCGTTATGCGTTATGCGTTATGCGTTATGCGTTATGCGTTATGCGTTATGCGTTATGCGTTATGCGTTATGCGTTATGCGTTATGCGATATGCGTTATGCGTTATGCGTTATGCGTTATGCGTTATGCGTTATGCGTTATGCGTTATGCGTTATGCGTTATGCGTTATGCGTTATGCGTTATGCGTTATGCGTTATGCGTTATGCGTTATGCGTTATGCGTTATGCGTTATGCGTTATGCGTTATGCGTTATGCGTTATGCGTTATGCGTTATGCGTTATGCGTTATGCGATATGCGTCATGCGTTAAGCGTTATGCGTTATGCATTATGCGTTATCCGTTATGCGTTATGCGTTATGCGTTATGCGTTATGCGTTATGCGTTATGCGTTATGCGTTATGCGTTATGCGTTATGCGTTATGCGTTATGCGTTATGTGTTATGCGTTGTGCTTTACGGGTTATGCGATATCCGTTATGCGTTATGACTTTTTCATTGAGCGTTATGCGTTATGCGTAATGCGTTATGCGTTAAGCGTTATACGTTATGCGATATGCGTTATGCGTTATGCGTTATGCGTTATGCGTTATGCGTTATGCGTTATGCGATATGCGTTATTCGTAATGCGTTATGCGTTATGCGTTATGCGTTATGCGTTATGCGTTATGCGTTATGCGTTATGCGTTATGCGTTATGCGTTATGCGTTATGCGTTATGCGTTATGCGTTATGCGTTATGCGTTATGCGTTATGCGTTATGCGTTATGCGTTATGCGTTATGCGTTATGCGTTATGCGTTAAGCGTTATGCGTCATCCGTTATGCGTTATGCGTTATGCGTTATGCGTTATGCGTTATGCGTTAAGCGTTATACGTTATGCGATATGCGTTATGCGTTATGCGTTATGCGTTATGCGTTATGCGTTATGCGTTATGCGTCATGCGTTATGCGTTATGCGTTATGCGTTATGCGATATGCTTTATTCGTTATGCGTTATGCGTTATGCGTTATGCGTTATGCGTTATGCGTTATGCGTTATGCGTTATGCGTTATGCGTTATGCGTTATGCGTTATGCGTTATGCGTTATGCGTTATGCGTTATGCGTTATGCGTTATGCGTTATGCGTCATGCGTTATGCGTTATGCGTTATGCGTTATGCGTTATGCGTTATGCGTTATGCGTTATGCGTTATGCGTTAAGCGTTATACGTTATGCGATATGCGTTATGCGTTATGCGTTATGCGTTATGCGTTATGCGTCATGCGTTATCCGTTATGCGTTATGCGTTATGCGTTATGCGTTATGCGTTATGCGTTATGCGTCATGCGTTATCCGTTATGCGTTATGCGTTATGCGTTATGCGTAATGCGTTATGCGTTATGCGTTATGCGTTATGCGTTATGCGATATGCGTTATGCGTTATGCGTTATGCGTTATGCGTTATGCGTTATGCGTTATGCGTTATGCGTTATGCGTTATGCGTTATGCGTTATGCGTTATGCGTTATGCGTTATGCGTTATGCGTTATGCGTTATGCGTTATGCGTTATGCGTTATGCGTTATGCGTTATGCGTTATGCGTTATGCGTTATGCGTTATGCGTTATGCGTTATGCGTTATGCGTTATGCGTTATGCGTTATGCGTTATGCGTTATGCGTTATGCGTTATGCGTTATGCGTTATGCGTTATGCGTTATGCGTTATGCGTTATGCGTTATGCGTTATGCGTTATGCGTTATGCGTTATGCGTTATGCGTTATGCGTTATGCGTTATGCGTTATGCGTTATGCGTTATGCGTTAAGCGTTATACGTTATGCGTTATGCGTTATGTGTTATGCGTTATGCGTTATGTGTTATGCGTTGTGCTTTACGGGTTATGCGATATGCGTTATGCGTTATGACTTTTTCATTGAGCGTTATGCGTTATGAGTTATGACTTTTTCATTGAGCGTTATGCGTTATGCGATATGCGTTATGCGTTATGCGTTATGCGTTATGCGTTATGCGTTATGCGTTATGCGTTATGCGTTATGCGTTATGCGTTATGCGTTACGCGTTATGCGTTATGCGTTATGCGTTATGCGTTATGCGTTATGCGTTAAGCGTTATACGTTATGCGTTATGCGTTATGTGTTATGTGTTATGCGTTATGCGTTATGTGTTATGCGTTGTGCTTTACGGGTTATGCGATATGCGTTATGCGTTATGCGTTATGCGTTATGCGTTACGCGTTATGCGTTATGCGTTATGCGTTATGCGTTATGCGTTATGCGTTAAGCGTTATACGTTATGCGTTATGCGTTATGTGTTATGCGTTATGCGTTATGTGTTATGCGTTGTGCTTTACGGGTTATGCGATATGCGTTATGCGTTATGCGTTATGCGTTATGCGTTATGCGTTATGCGTTATGCGTTATGCGTTATGCGTTATGCGTTATGCGTTATGCGTTATGCGTTATGCGTTATGCGTTATGCGTTATGCGTTATGCGTTATGCGTTATGCGTTATGCGTTATGCGTTATGCGTTATGCGTTATGCGTTATGCGATGTGCGTTATGTGTTATGCGTTATGCGTTATGCGTTAAGCATTATGACTTTTTCATTGAGCGTTATGCGTTATGACTTTTCCATTGAGCGTTATGCGTTATTCGTTATGGGTTATGCGTTATGCGTTATGCGTTATGGGTTATGCGTTATGCGTTATGCGTTATGCGTTATGCGTTATGCGTTATGCGTTATGCGTTATGCGTTATGCGTTATGCGTTATGCGTTATGCGTTATGCGTTATGCGTTATGCGTTATGCGTTATGCGTTATGCGTTATGCGTTATGCGTTATGCGTTATGCGTTATGCGTTATGCGTTATGCGTTATGCGTTAAGCGTTATACGTTATGCGTTATGCGTTATGTGTTATGCGTTATGCGTTATGTGTTATACGTTGTGCTTTACGGGTTATGCGATATGCGTTATGCGTTATGACTTTTTCATTGAGCGTTATGCGTTATGCGATATGCGTTATGCGTTATGCGTTATGCGTTATGCGTTATGCGTTATGCGTTATGCGTTATGCGTTATGCGTTATGCGTTATGCGTTATGCGTTATGCGTTATGCGTTATGCGTTATGCGTTATGCGTTATGCGTTATGCGTTATGCGTTATGCGTTATGCGTTATGCGTTAAGCATTATGACTTTTTCATTGAGCGTTATGCGTTATGACTTTTCCATTGAGCGTTATGCGTTATTCGTTATGGGTTATGCGTTATGCGTTATGGGTTATGCGTTATGCGTTATGCGTTATGCGTTATGCGTTATGCGTTATGCGTTATGCGTTATGCGTTATGCGTTATGAGATATGCGTTATGCGTTATGCGTTATGCGTTATGCGTTATGCGTTATGCGTTATGCGTTATGCGTTATGCGTTATGCGTTATGCGTTATGCGTTATGCGTTATGCGTTATGCGTTATGCGTTATGCGTTATGCGTTATGCGTTATGCGTTATGCGATATGCGTTATGCGTTATCCGTTATGCGTTATGCGTTATGCGTTATGCGTTACGCGTTATGCGTTATGCGTTATGCGTTATGCGTTATGCGTTATGCGTTAAGCGTTATACGTTATGCGTTATGCGTTATGTGTTATGCGTTATGCGTTATGTGTTATGCGTTGTGCTTTACGGGTTATGCGATATGCGTTATGCGTTATGACTTTTTCATTGAGCGTTATGCGTTATGAGTTATGACTTTTTCATTGAGCGTTATGCGTTATGCGATATGCGTTATGCGTTATGCGTTATGCGTTATGCGTTATGCGTTATGCGTTATGCGTTTTGCGTTATGCGTTATGCGTTATGCGTTATGCGTTACGCGTTATGCGTTATGCGTTATGCGTTATGCGTTACGCGTTATGCGTTATGCTTTATGCGTTATGCGTTACGCGTTATGCGTTATGCGTTATGCGTTATGCGTTATGCGTTATGCGTTATGCGTTATGCGTTATGCGTTATGCGTTATGCGTTATGCGTTATGCGTTATGCGTTATGCGTTATGCGTTATGCGTTATGCGTTATGCGTTATGCGTTATGCGTTATGCGTTATGCGTTATGCGTTATGCGTTATGCGTTATGCGTTATGCGTTATGCGTTATGCGTTATGCGTTATGCGTTATGCGTTATGCGTTATGCGTTATGCGTTATGCGTTATGCGTTATGCGTTTTGCGTTATGCGTTATGCGTTATGCGTTATGCGTTACGCGTTATGCGTTATGCGTTATGCGTTATGCGTTATGCGTTATGCGTTATGCGTTATGCGTTATGCGTTATGCGTTATGCGTTATGCGTTATGCGTTATGCGTTATGCGTTATGCGTTATGCGTTATGCGTTATGCGTTATGCGTTATGCGTTATGCGTTATGCGTTATGCGTTATGCGTTATGCGTTATGCGTTATGCGTTATGCGTTATGCGTTATGCGTTATGCGTTATGCGTTATGCGTTATGCGTTATGCGTTATGCGTTATGCGTTATGCGTTATGCGTTATGCGTTATGCGTTATGCGTTATGCGTTATGCGTTATGCGTTATGCGTTATGCGTTAAGCGTTATACGTTATGCGTTATGCGTTATGTGTTATGCGTTATGCGTTATGTGTTATACGTTGTGCTTTACGGGTTATGCGATATGCGTTATGCGTTATGACTTTTTCATTGAGCGTTATGCGTTATGCGATATGCGTTATGCGTTATGCGTTATGCGTTATGCGTTATGCGTTATGCGTTATGCGTTATGCGTTATGCGTTATGCGTTATGCGTTATGCGTTATGCGTTATGCGTTATGCGTTATGCGTTATGCGTTATGCGTTATGCGTTATGCGTTATGCGTTAAGCATTATGACTTTTTCATTGAGCGTTATGCGTTATGACTTTTCCATTGAGCGTTATGCGTTATTCGTTATGGGTTATGCGTTATGCGTTATGGGTTATGCGTTATGCGTTATGCGTTATGCGTTATGCGTTATGCGTTATGCGTTATGCGTTATGCGTTATGCGTTATGCGTTATGCGATATGCGTTATGCGTTATGCGTTATGCGTTATGCGTTATGCGTTATGCGTTATGCGTTATGCGTTATGCGTTATGCGTTATGCGTTATGCGTTATGCGTTATGCGTTATGCGTTATGCGTTATGCGTTATGCGTTATGCGTTATGCGTTATGCGATATGCGTTATGCGTTATCCGTTATGCGTTATGCGTTATGCGTTATGCGTTACGCGTTATGCGTTATGCGTTATGCGTTATGCGTTATGCGTTATGCGTTAAGCGTTATACGTTATGCGTTATGCGTTATGTGTTATGCGTTATGCGTTATGTGTTATGCGTTGTGCTTTACGGGTTATGCGATATGCGTTATGCGTTATGACTTTTTCATTGAGCGTTATGCGTTATGAGTTATGACTTTTTCATTGAGCGTTATGCGTTATGCGATATGCGTTATGCGTTATGCGTTATGCGTTATGCGTTATGCGTTATGCGTTATGCGTTTTGCGTTATGCGTTATGCGTTATGCGTTATGCGTTACGCGTTATGCGTTATGCGTTATGCGTTATGCGTTATGCGTTATGCGTTATGCGTTATGCGTTATGCGTTATGCGTTATGCGTTATGCGTTATGCGTTATGCGTTATGCGTTATGCGTTATGCGTTATGCGTTATGCGTTATGCGTTATGCGTTATGCGTTATGCGTTATGCGTTATGCGTTATGCGTTATGCGTTATGCGTTATGCGTTATGCGTTATGCGTTATGCGTTATGCGATGTGCGTTATGTGTTATGCGTTATGCGTTATGCGTTAAGCATTATGACTTTTTCATTGAGCGTTATGCGTTATGACTTTTCCATTGAGCGTTATGCGTTATTCGTTATGGGTTATGCGTTATGCGTTATGGGTTATGCGTTATGCGTTATGCGTTATGCGTTATGCGTTATGCGTTATGCGTTATGCGTTATGCGTTATGCGTTATGCGTTATGCGTTATGCGTTATGCGTTATGCGTTATGCGTTATGGGTTATGCGTTATGCGTTATGCGTTATGCGTTATGCGTTATGCGTTATGCGTTATGCGTTATGCGTTATGCGTTATGCGTTATGCGTTATGCGATATGCGTTATGCGTTATGCGTTATGCGTTATGCGTTATGCGTTATGCGTTATGCGTTATGCGTTATGCGTTATGCGTTATGCGTTATGCGTTATGCGTTATGCGTTATGCGATATGCGTTATGCGTTATCCGTTATGCGTTATGCGTTATGCGTTATGCGTTATGCGTTATGCGTTATGCGTTATGCGTTACGCGTTATGCGTTATGCGTTATGCGTTATGCGTTATGCGTTATGCGTTATGCGTTATGCGTTATGCGTTATGCGTTATGCGTTATGCGTTATGCGTTATGCGTTATGCGTGATGCGTTATGCGTTATGCGTTATGCGTTATGCGTTATGCGTTATGCGTTATGCGTTATGCGTTATGCGTTATGCGTTATGCGTTATGCGTTATGCGTTATGCGTTATGCGTTATGCGTTATGCGTTATGCGTTATGTGTTATGCGTTATGCGTTATGCGTTATGCGATGTGCGTTATGCTGTATGCGTTATGCGTTATGCGTTAAGCATTATGACTTTTTCATTGAGCGTTATGCGTTATGACTTTTCCATTGAGCGTTATGCGTTATTCGTTATGGGTTATGCGTTATGCGTTATGCGTTATGCGTTATGCGTTATGCGTTATGCGTTATGCGTTATGCGTTATGCGTTATGCGTTATGCGTTATGCGTTATGCGTTATGCGTTATGCGTTATGCGTTATGCGTTATGCGTTATGCGTTATGCGTTATGCGTTATGCGTTATGCGTTATGCGTTAAGCGTTATACGTTATGCGTTATGCGTTATGTGTTATGCGTTATGCGTTATGTGTTATACGTTGTGCTTTACGGGTTATGCGATATGCGTTATGCGTTATGACTTTTTCATTGAGCGTTATGCGTTATGCGATATGCGTTATGCGTTATGCGTTATGCGTTATGCGTTATGCGTTATGCGTTATGCGTTATGCGTTATGCGTTATGCGTTATGCGTTATGCGTTATGCGTTATGCGTTATGCGTTATGCGTTATGCGTTATGCGTTATGCGTTATGCGTTATGCGTTATGCGTTATGCGTTAAGCATTATGACTTTTTCATTGAGCGTTATGCGTTATGACTTTTCCATTGAGCGTTATGCGTTATTCGTTATGGGTTATGCGTTATGCGTTATGGGTTATGCGTTATGCGTTATGCGTTATGCGTTATGCGTTATGCGTTATGCGTTATGCGTTATGCGTTATGCGTTATGAGATATGCGTTATGCGTTATGCGTTATGCGTTATGCGTTATGCGTTATGCGTTATGCGTTATGCGTTATGCGTTATGCGTTATGCGTTATGCGTTATGCGTTATGCGTTATGCGTTATGCGTTATGCGTTATGCGTTATGCGTTATGCGTTATGCGATATGCGTTATGCGTTATCCGTTATGCGTTATGCGTTATGCGTTATGCGTTACGCGTTATGCGTTATGCGTTATGCGTTATGCGTTATGCGTTATGCGTTAAGCGTTATACGTTATGCGTTATGCGTTATGTGTTATGCGTTATGCGTTATGTGTTATGCGTTGTGCTTTACGGGTTATGCGATATGCGTTATGCGTTATGACTTTTTCATTGAGCGTTATGCGTTATGAGTTATGACTTTTTCATTGAGCGTTATGCGTTATGCGATATGCGTTATGCGTTATGCGTTATGCGTTATGCGTTATGCGTTATGCGTTATGCGTTTTGCGTTATGCGTTATGCGTTATGCGTTATGCGTTACGCGTTATGCGTTATGCGTTATGCGTTATGCGTTACGCGTTATGCGTTATGCTTTATGCGTTATGCGTTACGCGTTATGCGTTATGCGTTATGCGTTATGCGTTATGCGTTATGCGTTATGCGTTATGCGTTATGCGTTATGCGTTATGCGTTATGCGTTATGCGTTATGCGTTATGCGTTATGCGTTATGCGTTATGCGTTATGCGTTATGCGTTATGCGTTATGCGTTATGCGTTATGCGTTATGCGTTATGCGTTATGCGTTATGCGTTATGCGTTATGCGTTATGCGTTATGCGTTATGCGTTATGCGTTATGCGTTATGCGTTATGCGTTATGCGTTATGCGTTATGCGTTTTGCGTTATGCGTTATGCGTTATGCGTTATGCGTTACGCGTTATGCGTTATGCGTTATGCGTTATGCGTTATGCGTTATGCGTTATGCGTTATGCGTTATGCGTTATGCGTTATGCGTTATGCGTTATGCGTTATGCGTTATGCGTTATGCGTTATGCGTTATGCGTTATGCGTTATGCGTTATGCGTTATGCGTTATGCGTTATGCGTTATGCGTTATGCGTTATGCGTTATGCGTTATGCGTTATGCGTTATGCGTTATGCGTTATGCGTTATGCGTTATGCGTTATGCGTTATGCGTTATGCGTTATGCGTTATGCGTTATGCGTTATGCGTTATGCGTTATGCGTTATGCGTTATGCGTTATGCGTTATGCGTTATGCGTTAAGCGTTATACGTTATGCGTTATGCGTTATGTGTTATGCGTTATGCGTTATGTGTTATACGTTGTGCTTTACGGGTTATGCGATATGCGTTATGCGTTATGACTTTTTCATTGAGCGTTATGCGTTATGCGATATGCGTTATGCGTTATGCGTTATGCGTTATGCGTTATGCGTTATGCGTTATGCGTTATGCGTTATGCGTTATGCGTTATGCGTTATGCGTTATGCGTTATGCGTTATGCGTTATGCGTTATGCGTTATGCGTTATGCGTTATGCGTTATGCGTTAAGCATTATGACTTTTTCATTGAGCGTTATGCGTTATGACTTTTCCATTGAGCGTTATGCGTTATTCGTTATGGGTTATGCGTTATGCGTTATGGGTTATGCGTTATGCGTTATGCGTTATGCGTTATGCGTTATGCGTTATGCGTTATGCGTTATGCGTTATGCGTTATGCGTTATGCGATATGCGTTATGCGTTATGCGTTATGCGTTATGCGTTATGCGTTATGCGTTATGCGTTATGCGTTATGCGTTATGCGTTATGCGTTATGCGTTATGCGTTATGCGTTATGCGTTATGCGTTATGCGTTATGCGTTATGCGTTATGCGTTATGCGATATGCGTTATGCGTTATCCGTTATGCGTTATGCGTTATGCGTTATGCGTTACGCGTTATGCGTTATGCGTTATGCGTTATGCGTTATGCGTTATGCGTTAAGCGTTATACGTTATGCGTTATGCGTTATGTGTTATGCGTTATGCGTTATGTGTTATGCGTTGTGCTTTACGGGTTATGCGATATGCGTTATGCGTTATGACTTTTTCATTGAGCGTTATGCGTTATGAGTTATGACTTTTTCATTGAGCGTTATGCGTTATGCGATATGCGTTATGCGTTATGCGTTATGCGTTATGCGTTATGCGTTATGCGTTATGCGTTTTGCGTTATGCGTTATGCGTTATGCGTTATGCGTTACGCGTTATGCGTTATGCGTTATGCGTTATGCGTTATGCGTTATGCGTTATGCGTTATGCGTTATGCGTTATGCGTTATGCGTTATGCGTTATGCGTTATGCGTTATGCGTTATGCGTTATGCGTTATGCGTTATGCGTTATGCGTTATGCGTTATGCGTTATGCGTTATGCGTTATGCGTTATGCGTTATGCGTTATGCGTTATGCGTTATGCGTTATGCGTTATGCGTTATGCGATGTGCGTTATGTGTTATGCGTTATGCGTTATGCGTTAAGCATTATGACTTTTTCATTGAGCGTTATGCGTTATGACTTTTCCATTGAGCGTTATGCGTTATTCGTTATGGGTTATGCGTTATGCGTTATGGGTTATGCGTTATGCGTTATGCGTTATGCGTTATGCGTTATGCGTTATGCGTTATGCGTTATGCGTTATGCGTTATGCGTTATGCGTTATGCGTTATGCGTTATGCGTTATGCGTTATGGGTTATGCGTTATGCGTTATGCGTTATGCGTTATGCGTTATGCGTTATGCGTTATGCGTTATGCGTTATGCGTTATGCGTTATGCGTTATGCGATATGCGTTATGCGTTATGCGTTATGCGTTATGCGTTATGCGTTATGCGTTATGCGTTATGCGTTATGCGTTATGCGTTATGCGTTATGCGTTATGCGTTATGCGTTATGCGATATGCGTTATGCGTTATCCGTTATGCGTTATGCGTTATGCGTTATGCGTTATGCGTTATGCGTTATGCGTTACGCGTTATGCGTTATGCGTTATGCGTTATGCGTTATGCGTTATGCGTTATGCGTTATGCGTTATGCGTTATGCGTTATGCGTTATGCGTTATGCGTTATGCGTTATGCGTGATGCGTTATGCGTTATGCGTTATGCGTTATGCGTTATGCGTTATGCGTTATGCGTTATGCGTTATGCGTTATGCGTTATGCGTTATGCGTTATGCGTTATGCGTTATGCGTTATGCGTTATGCGTTATGCGTTATGTGTTATGCGTTATGCGTTATGCGTTATGCGATGTGCGTTATGCTGTATGCGTTATGCGTTATGCGTTAAGCATTATGACTTTTTCATTGAGCGTTATGCGTTATGACTTTTCCATTGAGCGTTATGCGTTATTCGTTATGGGTTATGCGTTATGCGTTATGCGTTATGCGTTATGCGTTATGCGTTATGCGTTATGCGTTATGCGTTATGCGATATGCGTTATGCGTTATGCGTTATGCGTTATGCGTTATGCGTTATGCGTTCTGCGTTATGCGTTATGCGTTATGCGTTATGCGTTATGCGTTATGCGTTATGCGTTATGCGTTATGCGTTATGCGATATGCGTTATGCGTTATCCGTTATGCGTTATGCGTTATGCGTTATGCGTTATGCGTTATGCGCCATGCGTTATCCGTTATGCGTTATCCGTTATGCGTTACGCGTTATGCGTTATGCGATATGCGTTATGCGTTATGCGTTATGCGTTATACGTTATGCGATATGCGTTATGCGTTATGCGTTATGCGTTATGCGTTATGCGTTATGCGTTATGCGTTATGCGTTACGCGTTATGCGTTATGCGTTATGCGTTATGCGTTATGCGTTATGCGTTATGTGTTATGCGTTGTGCTTTACGGGTTATGCGATATGCGTTATGCGTTATGACTTTTTCATTGAGCGTTATGCGTTATGCGTTATGCGTTATGCGTTATGCGTTATGCGTTATGCGTTATGCGTTATGCGTTATGCGTTATGCGTTATGCGTTATGCGTTATGCGTTATGCGTTATGCGTTATGCGTTATGCGTTATGCGTTATGCGTTATGCGTTATGCGTTATGCGTTATGCGTTATGCGTTATGCGTTATGCGTTATGCGTTATGCGTTATGCGTTATGCGATGTGCGTTATGCGTTATGCGTTATGCGTTAAGCATTATGACTTTTTCATTGAGCGTTATGCGTTATGACTTTTCCATTGAGCGTTATGCGTTATGCGTTATGGGTTATGCGTTATGCGTTATGCGTTATGCGTTATGCGTTATGCGTTATGCGTTATGCGTTATGCGTTATGCATTATGCGTTATGCGTTATCCGTTATGCGTTATGCGTTATGCGTTATGCGTTATGCGATATGCGTCATGCGTTAAGCGTTATGCGTTATGCATTATGCGTTATCCGTTATGCGTTATGCGTTATGCGTTATGCGTTATGCGTTATGCGTTATGCGTTATGCGTTATGCGTTATGCGTTATGCGTTATGTGTTATGCGTTGTGCTTTACGGGTTATGCGATATCCGTTATGCGTTATAACTTTTTCATTGAGCGTTATGCGTTATGCGTAATGCGTTATGCATTATGCGTTATGCGTTATGCGTTATGCGTTATGCGTTATGCGTTATGCGTTATGCGTTAAGCGTTATACGTTATGCGATATGCGTTATGCGTTATGCGTTATGCGTTATGCGTTATGCGATATGCGTTAAGCGTTATACGTTATGCGATATGCGTTATGCGTTATGCGTTATGCGTTATGCGTAATGCGTTATGCGTTATGCGTCATGCGTTATGCGTTATGCGTTATGCGTTATGCGTTATGCGTTATGCGTTATGCGTTATGCGTTATGCGTTATGCGTTATGCGTTATGCGTTATGCGTTATGCGTTATGCGTTAGGCGTTATGCGATATGCGTTATGCGTCATGCGTCATGCGTTATGCGTTATGCGTTATGCGTTATGCGTTATGCGTTATGCGTTATGCGTTATGCGTTAAGCGTTATACGTTATGCGTTATGCGTTAAGCGTTATGCGTTATGCGTTATGCGTTATGCGTTATGCGTTATGCGTTATGCGTTATGCGTTATGCGTTATGCGTTATGCGTTATGCGTTATGCGTTATGCGTTATGCGTTATGCGTTATGCGTTATGCGTTATGCGTTATGCGTTATGCGTTATGCGTTATGCGTTATGCGTTATGCTTTACGGGTTATGCGATATCCGTTATGCGTTATGACTTTTTCATTGAGCGTTATGCGTTATGCGTAATGCGTTATGCATTATGCGTTATGCTTTATGCGTTATGCGTTATGCGTTATGCGTTATGCGTTATGCGTTAAGCGTTATACGTTATGCGATATGCGTTATGCGTTATGCGTTATGCGTTATGCGTTATGCGTTAAGCGTTATACGTTATGCGATATGCGTTATGCGTTATGCGTTATGCGTTATGCGTTATGCGTTATGCGTTATGCGTTATGCGTTATGCGTCATGCGTTATCCGTTATGCGTTATGCGTTATCCGTTATGCGTTATGCGTTATGCGTTATGCGTTATGCGTTATGCGTTATGCGTTATGCGTTATGCGTTATGCGTTATGCGTTACGCGTTATGCGTTATGCGTTATGCGTTATGCGTTATGCGTTATGCGTTATGCGTTATGCGTTATGCGTTACGCGTTACGCGTTACGCGTTACGCGTTATGCGTTATGCGTTATGCGTTATGCGTTATGCGTTATGCGTTATGCGTTATGCGTTATGCGTTATGCGTTATGCGTTATGCGTTATGCGTTATGCGTTATGCGTTATGCGTTATGCGTTATGCGTTATGCGTTATGCGTTATGCGTTATGCGTTATGCGTTATGCGTTATGCGTTATGCGTTATGCGTTATGCGTTATGCGTTATGCGTTATGCGTTATGCGTTATGCGTTATGCGTTATGCGTTATGCGTTATGCGTTATGCGTTATGCGTTATGCGTTATGCGTTATGCGTTATGCGTTATGCGTTATGCGTTATGCGTTATGCGTTATGCGTTATGCGTTATGCGTTATGCGTTATGCGTTATGCGTTATGCGTTATGCGTTATGCGTTATGCGTTATGCGTTATGCGTTATGCGTTATGCGTTATGCGTTATGCGTTATGCGTTATGCGTTATGCGTTATGCGTTATGCGTTATGCGTTATGCGTTATGCGTTATGCGTTATGCGTCATGCGTTATGCGTTATGCGTTATGCGTTATGCGTTACGCGTTATGCGTTATGCGTTATGCGTTATGCGTTATGCGTTAAGCGTTATACGTTATGCGTTATGCGTTATGTGTTATGCGTTATGCGTTATGTGTTATGCGTTGTGCTTTACGGGTTATGCGATATGCGTTATGCGTTATGACTTTTTCATTGAGCGTTATGCGTTATGCGTTATGACTTTTTCATTGAGCGTTATGCGTTATGCGATATGCGTTATGCGTTATGCGTTATGCGTTATGCGTTATGCGTTTTGCGTTATGCGTTATGCGTTATGCGTTATGCGTTATGCGTTATGCGTTATGCGATGTGCGTTATGTGTTATGCGTTATGCGTTATGCGTTATGCGTTATGCGTTATGCGTTATGCGTTATGCGTTATGCGTTATGCGTTATGCGTTATGCGTTATGCGTTATGCGTTATGCGTTATGCGTTATGCGTTATGCGTTATGCGTTATGCGTTATGCGTTATGCGTTATGCGTTATGCGTTATGCGTTATGCGTTATGCGTTATGCGATGTGCGTTATGCGTTATGCGTTATGCGTTAAGCATTATGACTTTTTCATTGAGCGTTATGCGTTATGACTTTTCCATTGAGCGTTATGCGTTATGCGTTATGGGTTATGCGTTATGCGTTATGCGTTATGCGTTATGCGTTATGCGTTATGCGTTATGCGTTATGCGTTATGCATTATGCGTTATGCGTTATCCGTTATGCGTTATGCGTTATGCGTTATGCGTTATGCGATATGCGTCATGCGTTAAGCGTTATGCGTTATGCATTATGCGTTATCCGTTATGCGTTATGCGTTATGCGTTATGCGTTATGCGTTATGCGTTATGCGTTATGCGTTATGCGTTATGCGTTATGTGTTATGCGTTGTGCTTTACGGGTTATGCGATATCCGTTATGCGTTATAACTTTTTCATTGAGCGTTATGCGTTATGCGTAATGCGTTATGCATTATGCGTTATGCGTTATGCGTTATGCGTTATGCGTTATGCGTTATGCGTTATGCGTTAAGCGTTATACGTTATGCGATATGCGTTATGCGTTATGCGTTATGCGTTATGCGTTATGCGATATGCGTTAAGCGTTATACGTTATGCGATATGCGTTATGCGTTATGCGTTATGCGTTATGCGTAATGCGTTATGCGTTATGCGTCATGCGTTATGCGTTATGCGTTATGCGTTATGCGTTATGCGTTATGCGTTATGCGTTATGCGTTATGCGTTATGCGTTATGCGTTATGCGTTATGCGTTATGCGTTAGGCGTTATGCGATATGCGTTATGCGTCATGCGTCATGCGTTATGCGTTATGCGTTATGCGTTATGCGTTATGCGTTATGCGTTATGCGTTAAGCGTTATACGTTATGCGTTATGCGTTAAGCGTTATGCGTTATGCGTTATGCGTTATGCGTTATGCGTTATGCGTTATGCGTTATGCGTTATGCGTTATGCGTTATGCGTTATGCGTTATGCGTTATGCGTTATGCGTTATGCGTTATGCGTTATGCGTTATGCGTTATGCGTTATGCGTTATCCGTTATGCGTTATCCGTTATGCGTTATGCGTTATGCGTTATGCGTTATGCGTTATGCGATATGCGTCATGCGTTAAGCGTTATGCGTTATGCATTATGCGTTATCCGTTATGCGTTATGCGTTATGCGTTATGCGTTATGCGTTATGCGTTATGCGTTATGCGTTATGCGTTATGCGTTATGTGTTATGCGTTGTGCTTTACGGGTTATGCGATATCCGTTATGCGTTATAACTTTTTCATTGAGCGTTATGCGTTATGCGTAATGCGTTATGCATTATGCGTTATGCGTTATGCGTTATGCGTTATGCGTTATGCGTTATGCGTTATGCGTTAAGCGTTATACGTTATGCGATATGCGTTATGCGTTATGCGTTATGCGTTATGCGTTATGCGATATGCGTTAAGCGTTATACGTTATGCGATATGCGTTATGCGTTATGCGTTATGCGTTATGCGTAATGCGTTATGCGTTATGCGTCATGCGTTATGCGTTATGCGTTATGCGTTATGCGTTATGCGTTATGCGTTATGCGTTATGCGTTATGCGTTATGCGTTATGCGTTATGCGTTATGCGTTATGCGTTAGGCGTTATGCGATATGCGTTATGCGTCATGCGTCATGCGTTATGCGTTATGCGTTATGCGTTATGCGTTATGCGTTATGCGTTATGCGTTAAGCGTTATACGTTATGCGTTATGCGTTAAGCGTTATGCGTTATGCGTTATGCGTTATGCGTTATGCGTTATGCGTTATGCGTTATGCGTTATGCGTTATGCGTTATGCGTTATGCGTTATGCGTTAT
The DNA here is from genome assembly GCF_051020765.1 of Lasioglossum baleicum. Taxonomy (NCBI): domain Eukaryota; kingdom Metazoa; phylum Arthropoda; class Insecta; order Hymenoptera; family Halictidae; genus Lasioglossum; species Lasioglossum baleicum. Next base: position 219,576 of record NW_027469221.1, read on the forward strand.
GCGTTATGCGTTATGCGTTATGCGTTATGCGTTATGCGTTATGCGTTATGCGTTATGCGTTATGCGTTATGCGTTATGCGTTATGCGTTATGCGTTATGCGTTATGCGTTATGCGTTATGCGTTATGCGTTATGCGTTATGCGTTATGCGTTATGTGTTATGCGTTGTGCTTTACGGGTTATGCGATATCCGTTATGCGTTATGACTTTTTCATTGAGCGTTATGCGTTATGCGTAATGCGTTATGCATTATGCGTTATGCTTTATGCGTTATGCGTTATGCGTTATGCGTTATGCGTTATGCGTTAAGCGTTATACGTTATGCGATATGCGTTATGCGTTATGCGTTATGCGTTATGCGTTATGCGTTAAGCGTTATACGTTATGCGATATGCGTTATGCGTTATGCGTTATGCGTTATGCGTTATGCGTTATGCGTTATGCGTTATGCGTTATGCGTCATGCGTTATCCGTTATGCGTTATGCGTTATCCGTTATGCGTTATGCGTTATGCGTTATGCGTTATGCGTTATGCGTTATGCGTTATGCGTTATGCGTTATGCGTTATGCGTTATGCGTTATGCGTTATGCGTTATGCGTTACGCGTTATGCGTTATGCGTTATGCGTTATGCGTTATGCGTTATGCGTTATGCGTTATGCGTTATGCGTTACGCGTTACGCGTTATGCGTTATGCGTTATGCGTTATGCGTTATGCGTTATGCGTTATGCGTTATGCGTTATGCGTTATGCGTTATGCGTTATGCGTTATGCGTTATGCGTTATGCGTTATGCGTTATGCGTTATGCGTTATGCGTTATGCGTTATGCGTTATGCGTTATGCGTTATGCGTTATGCGTTATGCGTTATGCGTTATGCGTTATGCGTTATGCGTTATGCGTTATGCGTTATGCGTTATGCGTTATGCGTTATGCGTTATGCGTTATGCGTTATGCGTTATGCGTTATGCGTTATGCGTTATGCGTTATGCGTTATGCGTTATGCGTTATGCGTTATGCGTTATGCGTTATGCGTTATGCGTTATGCGTTACGCGTTATGCGTTATGCGTTATGCGTTATGCGTTATGCGTTAAGCGTTATACGTTATGCGTTATGCGTTATGTGTTATGCGTTATGCGTTATGTGTTATGCGTTGTGCTTTACGGGTTATGCGATATGCGTTATGCGTTATGACTTTTTCATTGAGCGTTATGCGTTATGCGTTATGACTTTTTCATTGAGCGTTATGCGTTATGCGATATGCGTTATGCGTTATGCGTTATGCGTTATGCGTTATGCGTTTTGCGTTATGCGTTATGCGTTATGCGTTATGCGTTATGCGTTATGCGTTATGCGATGTGCGTTATGTGTTATGCGTTATGCGTTATGCGTTATGCGTTATGCGTTATGCGTTATGCGTTATGCGTTATGCGTTATGCGTTATGCGTTATGCGTTATGCGTTATGCGTTATGCGTTATGCGTTATGCGTTATGCGTTATGCGTTATGCGTTATGCGTTATGCGTTATGCGTTATGCGTTATGCGTTATGCGTTATGCGATGTGCGTTATGCGTTATGCGTTATGCGTTAAGCATTATGACTTTTTCATTGAGCGTTATGCGTTATGACTTTTCCATTGAGCGTTATGCGTTATGCGTTATGGGTTATGCGTTATGCGTTATGCGTTATGCGTTATGCGTTATGCGTTATGCGTTATGCGTTATGCGTTATGCATTATGCGTTATGCGTTATCCGTTATGCGTTATGCGTTATGCGTTATGCGTTATGCGATATGCGTCATGCGTTAAGCGTTATGCGTTATGCATTATGCGTTATCCGTTATGCGTTATGCGTTATGCGTTATGCGTTATGCGTTATGCGTTATGCGTTATGCGTTATGCGTTATGCGTTATGTGTTATGCGTTGTGCTTTACGGGTTATGCGATATCCGTTATGCGTTATAACTTTTTCATTGAGCGTTATGCGTTATGCGTAATGCGTTATGCATTATGCGTTATGCGTTATGCGTTATGCGTTATGCGTTATGCGTTATGCGTTATGCGTTAAGCGTTATACGTTATGCGATATGCGTTATGCGTTATGCGTTATGCGTTATGCGTTATGCGATATGCGTTAAGCGTTATACGTTATGCGATATGCGTTATGCGTTATGCGTTATGCGTTATGCGTAATGCGTTATGCGTTATGCGTCATGCGTTATGCGTTATGCGTTATGCGTTATGCGTTATGCGTTATGCGTTATGCGTTATGCGTTATGCGTTATGCGTTATGCGTTATGCGTTATGCGTTATGCGTTAGGCGTTATGCGATATGCGTTATGCGTCATGCGTCATGCGTTATGCGTTATGCGTTATGCGTTATGCGTTATGCGTTATGCGTTATGCGTTAAGCGTTATACGTTATGCGTTATGCGTTAAGCGTTATGCGTTATGCGTTATGCGTTATGCGTTATGCGTTATGCGTTATGCGTTATGCGTTATGCGTTATGCGTTATGCGTTATGCGTTATGCGTTATGCGTTATGCGTTATGCGTTATGCGTTATGCGTTATGCGTTATGCGTTATGCGTTATCCGTTATGCGTTATGCGTTATGCGTTATGCGTTATGCGTTATGCGATATGCGTCATGCGTTAAGCGTTATGCGTTATGCATTATGCGTTATCCGTTATGCGTTATGCGTTATGCGTTATGCGTTATGCGTTATGCGTTATGCGTTATGCGTTATGCGTTATGCGTTATGTGTTATGCGTTGTGCTTTACGGGTTATGCGATATCCGTTATGCGTTATAACTTTTTCATTGAGCGTTATGCGTTATGCGTAATGCGTTATGCATTATGCGTTATGCGTTATGCGTTATGCGTTATGCGTTATGCGTTATGCGTTATGCGTTAAGCGTTATACGTTATGCGATATGCGTTATGCGTTATGCGTTATGCGTTATGCGTTATGCGATATGCGTTAAGCGTTATACGTTATGCGATATGCGTTATGCGTTATGCGTTATGCGTTATGCGTAATGCGTTATGCGTTATGCGTCATGCGTTATGCGTTATGCGTTATGCGTTATGCGTTATGCGTTATGCGTTATGCGTTATGCGTTATGCGTTATGCGTTATGCGTTATGCGTTATGCGTTATGCGTTAGGCGTTATGCGATATGCGTTATGCGTCATGCGTCATGCGTTATGCGTTATGCGTTATGCGTTATGCGTTATGCGTTATGCGTTATGCGTTAAGCGTTATACGTTATGCGTTATGCGTTAAGCGTTATGCGTTATGCGTTATGCGTTATGCGTTATGCGTTATGCGTTATGCGTTATGCGTTATGCGTTATGCGTTATGCGTTATGCGTTATGCGTTATGCGTTATGCGTTATGCGTTATGCGTTATGCGTTATGCGTTATGCGTTATGCGTTATGCGTTATGCGTTATGCGTTATGCGTTATGCGTTATGCGTTATGCGTTATGCGTTATGCGTTATGCGTTATGCGTTATGCGTTATGCGTTATGCGTTATGCGTTATGCGTTATGCGTTATGTGTTATGCGTTGTGCTTTACGGGTTATGCGATATCCGTTATGCGTTATGACTTTTTCATTGAGCGTTATGCGTTATGCGTAATGCGTTATGCATTATGCGTTATGCTTTATGCGTTATGCGTTATGCGTTATGCGTTATGCGTTATGCGTTAAGCGTTATACGTTATGCGATATGCGTTATGCGTTATGCGTTATGCGTTATGCGTTATGCGTTAAGCGTTATACGTTATGCGATATGCGTTATGCGTTATGCGTTATGCGTTATGCGTTATGCGTTATGCGTTATGCGTTATGCGTTATGCGTCATGCGTTATCCGTTATGCGTTATGCGTTATCCGTTATGCGTTATGCGTTATGCGTTATGCGTTATGCGTTATGCGTTATGCGTTATGCGTTATGCGTTATGCGTTATGCGTTATGCGTTATGCGTTATGCGTTATGCGTTACGCGTTATGCGTTATGCGTTATGCGTTATGCGTTATGCGTTATGCGTTATGCGTTATGCGTTATGCGTTACGCGTTACGCGTTATGCGTTATGCGTTATGCGTTATGCGTTATGCGTTATGCGTTATGCGTTATGCGTTATGCGTTATGCGTTATGCGTTATGCGTTATGCGTTATGCGTTATGCGTTATGCGTTATGCGTTATGCGTTATGCGTTATGCGTTATGCGTTATGCGTTATGCGTTATGCGTTATGCGTTATGCGTTATGCGTTATGCGTTATGCGTTATGCGTTATGCGTTATGCGTTATGCGTTATGCGTTATGCGTTATGCGTTATGCGTTATGCGTTATGCGTTATGCGTTATGCGTTATGCGTTATGCGTTATGCGTTATGCGTTATGCGTTATGCGTTATGCGTTATGCGTTATGCGTTATGCGTTATGCGTTATGCGTTATGCGTTATGCGTTATGCGTTATGCGTTATGCGTTATGCGTTATGCGTTATGCGTTATGCGTTATGCGTTATGCGTTATGCGTTATGCGTTATGCGTTATGCGTTATGCGTTATGCGTTATGCGTTATGCGTTATGCGTTATGCGTTATGCGTTATGCGTTATGCGTTATGCGTTATGCGTTATGCGTCATGCGTTATGCGTTATGCGTTATGCGTTATGCGTTACGCGTTATGCGTTATGCGTTATGCGTTATGCGTTATGCGTTAAGCGTTATACGTTATGCGTTATGCGTTATGTGTTATGCGTTATGCGTTATGTGTTATGCGTTGTGCTTTACGGGTTATGCGATATGCGTTATGCGTTATGACTTTTTCATTGAGCGTTATGCGTTATGCGTTATGACTTTTTCATTGAGCGTTATGCGTTATGCGATATGCGTTATGCGTTATGCGTTATGCGTTATGCGTTATGCGTTTTGCGTTATGCGTTATGCGTTATGCGTTATGCGTTATGCGTTATGCGTTATGCGATGTGCGTTATGTGTTATGCGTTATGCGTTATGCGTTAAGCATTATGACTTTTTCATTGAGCGTTATGCGTTATGACTTTTCCATTGAGCGTTATGCGTTATTCGTTATGGGTTATGCGTTATGCGTTATGGGTTATGCGTTATGCGTTATGCGTTATGCGTTATGCGTTAAGCGTTATACGTTATGCGTTATGCGTTATGTGTTATGCGTTATGCGTTATGTGTTATACGTTGTGCTTTACGGGTTATGCGATATGCGTTATGCGTTATGACTTTTTCATTGAGCGTTATGCATTATGCGATATGCGTTATGCGTTATGCGTCATGCGTTATGCGTTATGCGTTATGCGTTACGCGTTATGCGTTATGCGTTATGCGTTATGCGTTATGCGTTATGCGTTATGCGTTATGCGTTATGCGTTATGCGTTATGCGTTATGCGTTATGCGTTATGCGTTATGCGTTATGTGTTATGCGTTATGCGTTATGCGTTATGCGTTATGCGTTATGCGTTAGGCGTTATGCGTTATGCGTTATGTGTTATGCGTTATGCGTTATGCGTTATGCGATGTGCGTTATGCTGTATGCGTTATGCGTTATGCGTTAAGCATTATGACTTTTTCATTGAGCGTTATGCGTTATGACTTTTCCATTGAGCGTTATGCGTTATTCGTTATGGGTTATGCGTTATGCGTTATGGGTTATGCGTTATGCGTTATGCGTTATGCGTTATGCGTTATGCGTTATGCGTTATGCGTTATGCGATATGCGTTATGCGTTATGCGTTATGCGTTATGCGTTATGCGTTATGCGTTATGCGTTATGCGTTATGCGTTATGCGTTATGCGTTATGCGTTATGCGTTATGCGTTATGCGTTATGCGTTATGCGTTATGCGTTATGCGTTATGCGTTATGCGTTATGCGTTATCCGTTATGCGTTATGCGTTATGCGTTATGCGTTATGCGCCATGCGTTATCCGTTATGCGTTATCCGTTATGCGTTACGCGTTATGCGTTATGCGTTATGCGTTATGCGTTATGCGTTATGCGTTATGCGTTATGCGTTAAGCGTTATACGTTATGCGATATGCGTTATGCGTTATGCGTTATGCGTTATGCGTTATGCGTTATGCGTTACGCGTTATGCGTTATGCGTTATGCGTTATGCGTTATGCGTTATGCGTTAAGCGTTATACGTTATGCGTTATGCGTTATGTGTTATGCGTTATGCGTTATGTGTTATGCGTTGTGCTTTACGGGTTATGCGATATGCGTTATGCGTTATGACTTTTTCATTGAGCGTTATGCGTTATGCGTTATGCGTTATGCGTTATGCGTTATGCGTTATGCGTTATGCGTTATGCGTTATGCGTTATACGTTATGCGTTATGCGTTATGTGTTATGCGTTATGCGTTATGTGTTATACGTTGTGCTTTACGGGTTATGCGATATGCGTTATGCGTTATGACTTTTTCATTGAGCGTTATGCGTTATGCGATATGCGTTATGCGTTATGCGTTATGCGTTATGCGTTAGGCGTTATGCGTTACGCGTTATGCGTTATGCGTTATGCGTTATGCGTTATGCGTTATGCGTTATGCGTTATGCGTTATGCGTTATGCGTTATGCGTTATGCGTTATGCGTTATGCGTTATGCGTTATGCGTTATGCGTTATGCGTTATGCGTTATGCGTTATGCGTTATGCGTTATGCGTTATGCGTTATGCGTTATGCGTTATGCGTTATGCGTTATGCGTTATGCGTTATGCGTTATGCGTTATGCGTTATGCGTTATGCGTTATGCGTTATGCGTTATGCGTTATGCGTTATGCGTTATGTGTTATGCGTTATGCGTTATGCGTTATGCGATGTGCGTTATGCTGTATGCGTAATGCGTTATGCGTTAAGCATTATGACTTTTTCATTGAGCGTTATGCGTTATGACTTTTCCATTGAGCGTTATGCGTTATTCGTTATGGGTTATGCGTTATGCGTTATGGGTTATGCGTTATGCGTTATGCGTTATGCGTTATGCGTTATGCGTTATGCGTTATGCGTTATGCGTTATGCGTTATGCGATATGCGTTATGCGTTATGCGTTATGCGTTATGCGTTATGCGTTATGCGTTCTGCGTTATGCGTTATGCGTTATGCGTTATGCGTTATGCGTTATGCGTTATGCGTTATGCGATATGCGTTATGCGTTATCCGTTATGCGTTATGCGTTATGCGTTATGCGTTATGCGTTATGCGCCATGCGTTATCCGTTATGCGTTATCCGTTATGCGTTACGCGTTATGCGTTATGCGTTATGCGTTATGCGTTATGCGTTATGCGTTAAGCGTTATACGTTATGCGATATGCGTTATGCGTTATGCGTTATGCGTTATGCGTTATGCGTTATGCGTTATGCGTTATGCGTTACGCGTTATGCGTTATGCGTTATGCGTTATGCGTTATGCGTTATGCGTTATGCGTTAAGCGTTATACGTTATGCGTTATGCGTTATGTGTTATGCGTTATGCGTTATGTGTTATGCGTTGTGCTTTACGGGTTATGCGATATGCGTTATGCGTTATGACTTTTTCATTGAGCGTTATGCGTTATGCGTTATGCGTTATGCGTTATGCGTTATGCGTTATGCGTTATGCGTTATGCGTTATGCGTTATGCGTTATGCGTTATGCGTTATGCGTTATGCGTTATGCGTTATGCGTTATGCGTTATGCGTTATGCGTTATGCGTTATGCGTTATGCGTTATGCGTTATGCGTTATGCGTTATGCGTTATGCGTTATGCGATGTGCGTTATGCGTTATGCGTTATGCGTTAAGCATTATGACTTTTTCATTGAGCGTTATGCGTTATGACTTTTCCATTGAGCGTTATGCGTTATGCGTTATGGGTTATGCGTTATGCGTTATGCGTTATGCGTTATGCGTTATGCGTTATGCGTTATGCATTATGCGTTATGCGTTATCCGTTATGCGTTATGCGTTATGCGTTATGCGTTATGCGATATGCGTCATGCGTTAAGCGTTATGCGTTATGCATTATGCGTTATCCGTTATGCGTTATGCGTTATGCGTTATGCGTTATGCGTTATGCGTTATGCGTTATGTGTTATGCGTTGTGCTTTACGGGTTATGCGATATCCGTTATGCGTTATAACTTTTTCATTGAGCGTTATGCGTTATGCGTAATGCGTTATGCATTATGCGTTATGCGTTATGCGTTATGCGTTATGCGTTATGCGTTAAGCGTTATACGTTATGCGATATGCGTTATGCGTTATGCGTTATGCGTTATGCGTTATGCGTTATGCGATATGCGTTAAGCGTTATACGTTATGCGATATGCGTTATGCGTTATGCGTTATGCGTTATGCGTAATGCGTTATGCGTTATGCGTCATGCGTTATGCGTTATGCGTTATGCGTTATGCGTTATGCGTTATGCGTTATGCGTTATGCGTTATGCGTTATGCGTTATGCGTTATGCGTTATGCGTTGTGCGTTATGCGTTAGGCGTTATGCGATATGCGTTATGCGTCATGCGTTATGCGTTATGCGTTATGCGTTATGCGTTATGCGTTATGCGTTATGCGTTATGCGTTATGCGTTAAGCGTTATACGTTATGCGTTATGCGTTAAGCGTTATGCGTTATGCGTTATGCGTTATGCGTTATGCGTTATGCGTTATGCGTTATGCGTTATGCGTTATGCGTTATGCGTTATGCGTTATGCGTTATGCGTTATGCGTTATGCGTTATGCGTTATGCGTTATGCGTTATGCGTTATGCGTTATGCGTTATGCGTTATGCGTTATGCGTTATGCGTTATGCGTTATGCGTTATGCGTTATGCGTTATGCGTTATGCGTTATGCGTTATGCGTTATGCGATATGCGTTATGCGTTATGCGTTATGCGTTATGCGTTATGCGTTATGCGTTATGCGTTATGCGTTATGCGTTATGCGTTATGCGTTATGCGTTATGCGTTATGCGTTATGCGTTATGCGTTATGCGTTATGCGTTATGCGTTATGCGTTATCCGTTATGCGTTATGCGTTATGCGTTATGCGTTATGCGCCATGCGTTATCCGTTATGCGTTATCCGTTATGCGTTACGCGTTATGCGTTATGCGTTATGCGTTATGCGTTATGCGTTATGCGTTATGCGTTATGCGTTAAGCGTTATACGTTATGCGATATGCGTTATGCGTTATGCGTTATGCGTTATGCGTTATGCGTTATGCGTTATGCGTTATGCGTTATGCGTTATGCGTTATGCGTTATGCGTTAAGCGTTATACGTTATGCGTTATGCGTTATGTGTTATGCGTTATGCGTTATGTGTTATGCGTTGTGCTTTACGGGTTATGCGATATGCGTTATGCGTTATGACTTTTTCATTGAGCGTTATGCGTTATGCGTTATGCGTTATGCGTTATGCGTTATGCGTTATGCGTTATGCGTTATGCGTTATACGTTATGCGTTATGCGTTATGTGTTATGCGTTATGCGTTATGTGTTATACGTTGTGCTTTACGGGTTATGCGATATGCGTTATGCGTTATGACTTTTTCATTGAGCGTTATGCGTTATGCGATATGCGTTATGCGTTATGCGTTATGCGTTATGCGTTATGCGTTATGCGTTACGCGTTATGCGTTATGCGTTATGCGTTATGCGTTATGCGTTATGCGTTATGCGTTATGCGTTATGCGTTATGCGTTATGCGTTATGCGTTATGCGTTATGCGTTATGCGTTATGCGTTATGCGTTATGCGTTATGCGTTATGCGTTATGCGTTATGCGTTATGCGTTATGCGTTATGCGTTATGCGTTATGCGTTATGCGTTATGCGTTATGCGTTATGCGTTATGCGTTATGCGTTATGCGTTATGCGTTATGCGTTATGCGTTATGCGTTATGCGTTATGCGTTATGCGTTATGCGTTATGCGTTATGCGTTATGCGTTATGTGTTATGCGTTATGCGTTATGCGTTATGCGATGTGCGTTATGCTGTATGCGTAATGCGTTATGCGTTAAGCATTATGACTTTTTCATTGAGCGTTATGCGTTATGACTTTTCCATTGAGCGTTATGCGTTATTCGTTATGGGTTATGCGTTATGCGTTATGGGTTATGCGTTATGCGTTATGCGTTATGCGTTATGCGTTATGCGTTATGCGTTATGCGTTATGCGTTATGCGTTATGCGATATGCGTTATGCGTTATGCGTTATGCGTTATGCGTTATGCGTTATGCGTTCTGCGTTATGCGTTATGCGTTATGCGTTATGCGTTATGCGTTATGCGTTATGCGTTATGCGTTATGCGTTATGCGTTATGCGTTATGCGATATGCGTTATGCGTTATCCGTTATGCGTTATGCGTTATGCGTTATGCGTTATGCGTTATGCGCCATGCGTTATCCGTTATGCGTTATCCGTTATGCGTTACGCGTTATGCGTTATGCGTTATGCGTTATGCGTTATGCGTTATGCGTTAAGCGTTATACGTTATGCGATATGCGTTATGCGTTATGCGTTATGCGTTATGCGTTATGCGTTATGCGTTATGCGTTATGCGTTACGCGTTATGCGTTATGCGTTATGCGTTATGCGTTATGCGTTATGCGTTATGCGTTAAGCGTTATACGTTATGCGTTATGCGTTATGTGTTATGCGTTATGCGTTATGTGTTATGCGTTGTGCTTTACGGGTTATGCGATATGCGTTATGCGTTATGACTTTTTCATTGAGCGTTATGCGTTATGCGTTATGCGTTATGCGTTATGCGTTATGCGTTATGCGTTATGCGTTATGCGTTATGCGTTATGCGTTATGCGTTATGCGTTATGCGTTATGCGTCATGCGTTATGCGTTATGCGTTATGCGTTATGCGTTATGCGTTATGCGTTATGCGTTATGCGTTATGCGTTATGCGTTATGCGTTATGCGTTATGCGTTATGCGATGTGCGTTATGCGTTATGCGTTATGCGTTAAGCATTATGACTTTTTCATTGAGCGTTATGCGTTATGACTTTTCCATTGAGCGTTATGCGTTATGCGTTATGGGTTATGCGTTATGCGTTATGCGTTATGCGTTATGCGTTATGCGTTATGCGTTATGCATTATGCGTTATGCGTTATCCGTTATGCGTTATGCGTTATGCGTTATGCGTTATGCGATATGCGTCATGCGTTAAGCGTTATGCGTTATGCATTATGCGTTATCCGTTATGCGTTATGCGTTATGCGTTATGCGTTATGCGTTATGCGTTATGCGTTATGCGTTATGTGTTATGCGTTGTGCTTTACGGGTTATGCGATATCCGTTATGCGTTATAACTTTTTCATTGAGCGTTATGCGTTATGCGTAATGCGTTATGCATTATGCGTTATGCGTTATGCGTTATGCGTTATGCGTTATGCGTTATGCGTTATGCGTTATGCGTTATGCGTTATGCGTTAAGCGTTATACGTTATGCGATATGCGTTATGCGTTATGCGTTATGCGTTATGCGTTATGCGTTATGCGATATGCGTTAAGCGTTATACGTTATGCGATATGCGTTATGCGTTATGCGTTATGCGTTATGCGTAATGCGTTATGCGTTATGCGTCATGCGTTATGCGTTATGCGTTATGCGTTATGCGTTATGCGTTATGCGTTATGCGTTATGCGTTATGCGTTATGCGTTATGCGTTATGCGTTATGCGTTATGCGTTATGCGTTAGGCGTTATGCGATATGCGTTATGCGTCATGCGTTATGCGTTATGCGTTATGCGTTATGCGTTATGCGTTATGCGTTATGCGTTATGCGTTATGCGTTAAGCGTTATACGTTATGCGTTATGCGTTAAGCGTTATGCGTTATGCGTTATGCGTTATGCGTTATGCGTTATGCGTTATGCGTTATGCGTTATGCGTTATGCGTTATGCGTTATGCGTTATGCGTTATGCGTTATGCGTTATGCGTTATGCGTTATGCGTTATGCGTTATGCGTTATGCGTTATGCGTTATGCGTTATGCGTTATGCGTTATGCGTTATGCGTTATGCGTTATGCGTTATGCGTTATGCGTTATGCGTTATGCGTTATGCGTTATGCGTTATGCGTTATGCGTTATGCGTTATGCGTTATGCGTTATGCGTTATGTGTTATGCGTTGTGCTTTACGGGTTATGCGATATCCGTTATGCGTTATGACTTTTTCATTGAGCGTTATGCGTTATGCGTAATGCGTTATGCATTATGCGTTATGCGTTATGCGTTATGCGTTATGCGTTATGCGTTATGCGTTAAGCGTTATACGTTATGCGATATGCGTTATGCGTTATGCGTTATGCGTTATGCGTTAAGCGTTATACGTTATGCGATATGCGTTATGCGTTATGCGTTATGCGTTATGCGTTATGCGTTATGCGTTATGCGTTATGCGTCATGCGTTATCCGTTATGCGTTATGCGTTATCCGTTATGCGTTATGCGTTATGCGTTATGCGTTATGCGTTATGCGTTATGCGTTATGCGTTATGCGTTATGCGTTATGCGTTATGCGTTATGCGTTATGCGTTATGCGTTATGCGTTATGCGTTATGCGTTATGCGTTATGCGTTATGCGTTATGCGTTATGCGTTATGCGTTATGCGTTATGCGTTATGCGTTATGCGTTATGCGTTATGCGTCATGCGTTATGCGTTATGCGTTATGCGTTATGCGTTACGCGTTATGCGTTATGCGTTATGCGTTATGCGTTATGCGTTAAGCGTTATACGTTATGCGTTAAGCGTTATGTGTTATGCGTTATGCGTTATGCGTTATGTGTTATGCGTTGTGCTTTACGGGTTATGCGATATGCGTTATGCGTTATGACTTTTTCATTGAGCGTTATGCGTTATGCGTTATGACTTTTTCATTGAGCGTTATGCGTTATGCGATATGCGTTATGCGTTATGCGTTATGCGTTATGCGTTATGCGTTATGCGTTTTGCGTTATGCGTTATGCGTTATGCGTTATGCGTTATGCGTTATGCGTTATGCGTTATGCGTTATGCGTTATGCGTTATGCGTTATGCGTTATGCGTTATGCGTTATGCGTTATGCGTTATGCGTTATGCGTTATGCGTTATGCGTTATGCGTTATGCGTTATGCGTTATGCGTTATGCGTTATGCGTTATGCGTTATGCGTTATGCGTTATGCGTTATGCGTTATGCGTTATGCGTTATGCGTTATGCGTTATGCGTTATGCGTTATGCGTTATGCGTTATGCGTTATGCGTTATGCGTTATGCGTTATGCGTTATGCGTTATGCGTTATGCGTTATGCGTTATGCGTTATGCGTTATGCGTTATGCGTTATGCGTTATGCGTTATGCGTTATGCGTTATGCGTTATGCGTTATGCGTTATGCGTTATGCGTTATGCGTTATGCGTTATGCGTTATGCGTTATGCGTTATGCGTTATGCGTTATGCGTTATGCGTTATGCGTTATGCGTTATGCGTTATGCGTTATGCGTTATGCGTTATGCGTTATGCGTTATGCGTTATGCGTTATGCGTTATGCGTTATGCGTTATGCGTTATGCGTTATGCGTTATGCGTTATGCGTTATGCGTTATGCGATGTGCGTTATGCGTTATGCGTTATGCGTTAAGCATTATGACTTTTTCATTGAGCGTTATGCGTTATGACTTTTCCATTGAGCGTTATGCGTTATGCGTTATGGGTTATGCGTTATGCGTTATGCGTTATGCGTTATGCGTTATGCGTTATGCGTTATGCGTTATGCGTTATGCGTTATGCGTTATGCGATGTGCGTTATGCGTTATGCGTTATGCGTTATGCGTTACGCGTTATGCGTTATGCGTTATGCGTTATGCGTTATGCGTTATGCGTTATGCGTTATGCGTTATCCGTTATGCGTTATGCGTTATGCGTTATGCGTTATGCGTTATGCGCCATGCGTTATCCGTTATGCGTTATCCGTTATGCGTTACGCGTTATGCGTTATGCGTTATGCGTTATGCGTTATGCGTTATGCGTTATGCGTTATGCGTTATGCGTTATGCGTTAAGCGTTATACGTTATGCGATATGCGTTATGCGTTATGCGTTATGCGTTATGCGTTATGCGTTACGCGTTATGCGTTATGCGTTATGCGTTATGCGTTATGCGTTATGCGTTATGCGTTATGCGTTATGCGTTATGCGTTATGCGTTAAGCGTTATACGTTATGCGTTATGCGTTATGTGTTATGCGTTATGCGTTATGTGTTATGCGTTGTGCTTTACGGGTTATGCGATATGCGTTATGCGTTATGACTTTTTCATTGAGCGTTATGCGTTATGCGTTATGCGTTATGCGTTATGCGTTATGCGTTATGCGTTATGCGTTATGCGTTATGCGTTATGCGTTATGCGTTATGCGTTATGCGTTATGCGATGTGCGTTATGCGTTATGCGTTATGCGTTAAGCATTATGACTTTTTCATTGAGCGTTATGCGTTATGACTTTTCCATTGAGCGTTATGCGTTATGCGTTATGGGTTATGCGTTATGCGTTATGCGTTATGCGTTATGCGTTATGCGTTATGCGTTATGCGTTATGCGTTATGCATTATGCGTTATGCGTTATCCGTTACGCGTTATGCGTTATGCGTTATGCGTTATGCGATATGCGTCATGCGTTAAGCGTTATGCGTTATGCATTATGCGTTATCCGTTATGCGTTATGCGTTATGCGTTATGCGTTATGCGTTATGCGTTATGCGTTATGCGTTATGCGTTATGCGTTATGCGTTATGCGTTATGCGTTATGCGTTATGCGTTATGCGTTATGCGTTATGCGTTATGCGTTATGCGTTATGCGTTATGCGTTATGTGTTATGCGTTGTGCTTTACGGGTTATGCGATATCCGTTATGCGTTATGACTTTTTCATTGAGCGTTATGCGTTATGCGTAATGCGTTATGCATTATGCGTTATGCGTTATGCGTTATGCGTTATGCGTTATGCGTTATGCGTTATGCGTTATGCGTTATGCGTTATGCGATATGCGTTAAGCGTTATACGTTATGCGATATGCGTTATGCGTTATGCGTTATGCGTTATGCGTAATGCGTTATGCGTTATGCGTCATGCGTTATGCGTTATGCGTTATGCGTTATGCGTTATGCGTTATGCGTTATGCGTTATGCGTTAAGCGTTATACGTTATGCGATATGCGTTATGCGTTATGCGTTATGCGTTATGCGTTATGCGTTATGCGTTATGCGATATGCGTTATTCGTAATGCGTTATGCGTTATGCGTTATGCGTTATGCGTTATGCGTTATGCGTTATGCGTTATGCGTTATGCGTTATGCGTTATGCGTTATGCGTTATGCGTTATGCGTTATGCGTTATGCGTTATGCGTTATGCGTTATGCGTTAAGCGTTATACGTTATGCGATATGCGTTATGCGTTATGCGTTATGCGTTATGCGTTATGCGTTATGCGTTATGCGTCATGCGTTATCCGTTATGCGTTATGCGTTATGCGTTATGCGTAATGCGTTATGCGTTATGCGTTATGCGATATGCGTTATTCGTTATGCGTTATGCGTTATGCGTTATGCGTTATGCGTTATGCGTTATGCGTTATGCGTTATGCGTTATGCGTTATGCGTTATGCGTTATGCGTTATGCGTTATGCGTTATGCGTTATGCGTTATGCGTTATGCGTTAAGCGTTATGCGTCATCCGTTATGCGTTATGCGTTATGCGTTATGCGTTATGCGTTATGCGTTAAGCGTTATACGTTATGCGATATGCGTTATGCGTTATGCGTTATGCGTTATGCGTTATGCGTTATGCGTTATGCGTTATGCGTTATGCGTTATGCGTCATGCGTTATCCGTTATCCGTTATGCGTTATGCGTTATGCGTTATGCGTAATGCGTT
This sequence comes from Lasioglossum baleicum, assembly GCF_051020765.1. Classification (NCBI taxonomy): domain Eukaryota; kingdom Metazoa; phylum Arthropoda; class Insecta; order Hymenoptera; family Halictidae; genus Lasioglossum; species Lasioglossum baleicum. Next base: position 235,513 of record NW_027469221.1, read on the forward strand.
ATGCGTTATGCGTTATGCGTTACGCGTTATGCGTTATGCGTTATGCGTTATGCGTTATGCGTTATGCGATATGCGTTATTCGTTATGCGTTATGCGTTATGCGTTATGCGTTATGCGTTATGCGTTATGCGTTATGCGTTATGCGTTATGCGTTATGCGTTATGCGTTATGCGTTATGCGTTATGCGTTATGCGTTATGCGTTATGCGTTATGCGTTATGCGTTATGCGTTATGCGTTATGCGTTATGCGTTATGCGTCATGCGTTATGCGTTATGCGTTATGCGTTATGCGTTATGCGTTATGCGTTAAGCGTTATACGTTATGCGATATGCGTTATGCGTTATGCGTTATGCGTTATGCGTTATGCGTTATGCGATATGCGTTATTCGTAATGCGTTATGCGTTATGCGTTATGCGTTATGCGTTATGCGTTATGCGTTATGCGTTATGCGTTATGCGTTATGCGTTATGCGTTATGCGTTATGCGTTATGCGTTATGCGTTATGCGTTATGCGTTAAGCGTTATACGTTATGCGTTATGCGATGTGCGTTATGCTGTATGCGTTATGCGTTATGCGTTAAGCATTATGACTTTTTCATTGAGCGTTATGCGTTATGACTTTTCCATTGAGCGTTATGCGTTATTCGTTATGGGTTATGCGTTATGCGTTATGGGTTATGCGTTATGCGTTATGCGTTATGCGTTATGCGTTATGCGTTATGCGTTATGCGTTATGCGTTATGCGATATGCGTTATGCGTTATGCGTTATGCGTTATGCGTTATGCGTTATGCGTTATGCGTTATGCGTTATGCGTTATGCGTTATGCGTTATGCGTTATGCGTTATGCGTTATGCGTTATGCGTTATGCGTTATGCGTTATGCGTTATGCGTTATGCGTTATGCGTTATGTGTTATGCGTTATGCGTTATGCGTTATGCGTTATGCGTTATGCGTTATGCGTTATGCGTTATGCGTTATGTGTTATGCGTTATGCGTTATGTGTTATACGTTGTGCTTTACGGGTTATGCATTATGCGTTATGCGTTATGCGTTATGCGTTATGCGTTATGCGTTATGCGTTATGCGTTATGCGTTATGCGTTATGCGTTATGCGTTATGCGTTATGCGTTATGTGTTATGCGTTATGCGTTATGCGTTATGCGTTATGCGTTATGCGTTATGCGTTATGCGTTATGCGTTATGTGTTATGCGTTATGCGTTATGCGTTATGCGATGTGCGTTATGCTGTATGCGTTATGCGTTATGCGTTAAGCATTATGACTTTTTCATTGAGCGTTATGCGTTATGACTTTTCCATTGAGCGTTATGCGTTATTCGTTATGGGTTATGCGTTATGCGTTATGGGTTATGCGTTATGCGTTATGCGTTATGCGTTATGCGTTATGCGTTATGCGTTATGCGTTATGCGTTATGCGATATGCGTTATGCGTTATGCGTTATGCGTTATGCGTTATGCGTTATGCGTTATGCGTTATGCGTTATGCGTTATGCGTTATGCGTTATGCGTTATGCGTTATGCGTTATGCGTTATGCGTTATGCGTTATGCGTTATGCGTTATCCGTTATGCGTTATGCGTTATGCGTTATGCGTTATGCGTTATGCGCCATGCGTTATCCGTTATGCGTTATCCGTTATGCGTTACGCGTTATGCGTTATGCGTTATGCGTTATGCGTTATGCGTTATGCGTTATGCGTTATGCGTTATGCGTTATGCGTTAAGCGTTATACGTTATGCGATATGCGTTATGCGTTATGCGTTATGCGTTATGCGTTATGCGTTATGCGTTATGTGTTATGCGTTATGCGTTATGTGTTATGCGTTGTGCTTTACGGGTTATGCGATATGCGTTATGCGTTATGACTTTTTCATTGAGCGTTATGCGTTATGCGTTATGCGTTATGCGTTATGCGTTATGCGTTATGCGTTATGCGTTATGCGTTATGCGTTATGCGTTAAGCGTTATACGTTATGCGTTATGCGTTATGTGTTATGCGTTATGCGTTAAGCGTTATACGTTATGCGATATGCGTTATGCGTTATGCGTTATGCGTTATGCGTTATGCGTTATGTGTTATGCGTTATGCGTTATGTGTTATGCGTTGTGCTTTACGGGTTATGCGATATGCGTTATGCGTTATGACTTTTTCATTGAGCGTTATGCGTTATGCGTTATGCGTTATGCGTTAAGCGTTATACGTTATGCGATATGCGTTATGCGTTATGCGTTATGCGTTATGCGTTATGCGTTATGTGTTATGCGTTATGCGTTATGTGTTATGCGTTGTGCTTTACGGGTTATGCGATATGCGTTATGCGTTATGACTTTTTCATTGAGCGTTATGCGTTATGCGTTATGCGTTATGCGTTATGTGTTATGCGTTGTGCTTTACGGGTTATGCGATATGCGTTATGCGTTATGACTTTTTCATTGAGCGTTATGCGTTATGCGTTATGCGTTATGCGTTATGCGTTATGCGTTATGCGTTATGCGTTATGCGTTATGCGTTATGCGTTATGCGTTAAGCGTTATACGTTATGCGTTATGCGTTATGTGTTATGCGTTATGCGTTATGTGTTATGCGTTGTGCTTTACGGGTTATGCGATATGCGTTATGCGTTATGACTTTTTCATTGAGCGTTATGCGTTATGCGTTATGCGTTATGCGTTATGCGTTATGCGTTATGCGTTATGCGTTATGCGTTATGCGTTATGCGTTATGCGTTATGCGTTATGCGTTATGCGATGTGCGTTATGCGTTATGCGTTATGCGTTATGCGTTACGCGTTATGCGTTATGCGTTATGCGTTATGCGTTATGCGTTATGCGTTATGCGTTATGCGTTATGCGTTATCCGTTATGCGTTATGCGTTATGCGTTATGCGTTATGCGTTATGCGCCATGCGTTATCCGTTATGCGTTATCCGTTATGCGTTACGCGTTATGCGTTATGCGTTATGCGTTATGCGTTATGCGTTATGCGTTATGCGTTATGCGTTATGCGTTATGCGTTATGCGTTAAGCGTTATACGTTATGCGATATGCGTTATGCGTTATGCGTTATGCGTTATGCGTTATGCGTTACGCGTTATGCGTTATGCGTTATGCGTTATGCGTTATGCGTTATGCGTTATGCGTTATGCGTTATGCGTTATGCGTTAAGCGTTATACGTTATGCGTTATGCGTTATGTGTTATGCGTTATGCGTTATGTGTTATGCGTTGTGCTTTACGGGTTATGCGATATGCGTTATGCGTTATGACTTTTTCATTGAGCGTTATGCGTTATGCGTTATGCGTTATGCGTTATGCGTTATGCGTTATGCGTTATGCGTTATGCGTTATGCGTTATGCGTTATGCGTTATGCGTTATGCGTTATGCGATGTGCGTTATGCGTTATGCGTTATGCGTTAAGCATTATGACTTTTTCATTGAGCGTTATGCGTTATGACTTTTCCATTGAGCGTTATGCGTTATGCGTTATGGGTTATGCGTTATGCGTTATGCGTTATGCGTTATGCGTTATGCGTTATGCGTTATGCGTTATGCGTTATGCGTTATGCATTATGCGTTATGCGTTATCCGTTATGCGTTATGCGTTATGCGTTATGCGTTATGCGATATGCGTCATGCGTTAAGCGTTATGCGTTATGCATTATGCGTTATCCGTTATGCGTTATGCGTTATGCGTTATGCGTTATGCGTTATGCGTTATGCGTTATGCGTTATGCGTTATGCGTTATGCGTTATGCGTTATGCGTTATGCGTTATGCGTTATGCGTTATGCGTTATGCGTTATGTGTTATGCGTTGTGCTTTACGGGTTATGCGATATCCGTTATGCGTTATGACTTTTTCATTGAGCGTTATGCGTTATGCGTAATGCGTTATGCATTATGCGTTATGCGTTATGCGTTATGCGTTATGCGTTATGCGTTATGCGTTATGCGTTATGCGTTAAGCGTTATACGTTATGCGATATGCGTTATGCGTTATGCGTTATGCGTTATGCGTTATGCGATATGCGTTAAGCGTTATACGTTATGCGATATGCGTTATGCGTTATGCGTTATGCGTTATGCGTAATGCGTTATGCGTTATGCGTCATGCGTTATGCGTTATGCGTTATGCGTTATGCGTTATGCGTTATGCGTTATGCGTTATGCGTTAAGCGTTATACGTTATGCGATATGCGTTATGCGTTATGCGTTATGCGTTATGCGTTATGCGTTATGCGATATGCGTTATTCGTAATGCGTTATGCGTTATGCGTTATGCGTTATGCGTTATGCGTTATGCGTTATGCGTTATGCGTTATGCGTTATGCGTTATGCGTTATGCGTTATGCGTTATGCGTTATGCGTTATGCGTTATGCGTTATGCGTTATGCGTTATGCGTTAAGCGTTATACGTTATGCGATATGCGTTATGCGTTATGCGTTATGCGTTATGCGTTATGCGTTATGCGTTATGCGTTATGCGTCATGCGTTATCCGTTATGCGTTATGCGTTATGCGTTATGCGTAATGCGTTATGCGTTATGCGTTATGCGTAATGCGTTATGCGTTATGCGTTATGCGTTATGCGTTATGCGTTATGCGTTATGCGTTATGCGTTATGCGTTATGCGTTATGCGATATGCGTTATTCGTTATGCGTTATGCGTTATGCGTTATGCGTTATGCGTTATCCGTTATGCGTTATGCGTTATGCGTTATGCGTTATGCGTTATGCGTTATGCGTTATGCGTTATGCGTTATGCGTTATGCGTTATGCGTTATGCGTTAAGCGTTATGCGTCATCCGTTATGCGTTATGCGTTATGCGTTATGCGTTATGCGTTATGCGTTATGCGTTAAGCGTTATACGTTATGCGATATGCGTTATGCGTTATGCGTTATGCGTTATGCGTTATGCGTTATGCGTTATGCGTTATGCGTCATGCGTTATCCGTTATCCGTTATGCGTTATGCGTTATGCGTTATGCGTAATGCGTTATGCGTTATGCGTTATGCGTTACGCGTTATGCGTTATGCGTTATGCGTTATGCGTTATGCGATATGCGTTATTCGTTATGCGTTATGCGTTATGCGTTATGCGTTATGCGTTATGCGTTATGCGTTATGCGTTATGCGTTATGCGTTATGCGTTATGCGTTATGCGTTATGCGTTATGCGTTATGCGTTATGCGTTATGCGTTATGCGTTATGCGTTATGCGTTATGCGTCATGCGTTATGCGTTATGCGTTATGCGTTATGCGTTATGCGTTATGCGTTAAGCGTTATACGTTATGCGATATGCGTTATGCGTTATGCGTTATGCGTTATGCGTTATGCGTTATGCGATATGCGTTATTCGTAATGCGTTATGCGTTATGCGTTATGCGTTATGCGTTATGCGTTATGCGTTATGCGTTATGCGTTATGCGTTATGCGTTATGCGTTATGCGTTATGCGTTATGCGTTATGCGTTATGCGTTAAGCGTTATACGTTATGCGTTATGCGATGTGCGTTATGCTGTGTGCGTTATGCGTTATGCGTTAAGCATTATGACTTTTTCATTGAGCGTTATGCGTTATGACTTTTCCATTGAGCGTTATGCGTTATTCGTTATGGGTTATGCGTTATGCGTTATGGGTTATGCGTTATGCGTTATGCGTTATGCGTTATGCGTTATGCGTTATGCGTTATGCGTTATGCGTTATGCGATATGCGTTATGCGTTATGCGTTATGCGTTATGCGTTATGCGTTATGCGTTATGCGTTATGCGTTATGCGTTATGCGTTATGCGTTATGCGTTATGCGTTATGCGTTATGCGTTATGCGTTATGCGTTATGCGTTATGCGTTATCCGTTATGCGTTATGCGTTATGCGTTATGCGTTATGCGCCATGCGTTATCCGTTATGCGTTATCCGTTATGCGTTACGCGTTATGCGTTATGCGTTATGCGTTATGCGTTATGCGTTATGCGTTATGCGTTATGCGTTATGCGTTAAGCGTTATACGTTATGCGATATGCGTTATGCGTTATGCGTTATGCGTTATGCGTTATGCGTTACGCGTTATGCGTTATGCGTTATGCGTTATGCGTTATGCGTTATGCGTTATGCGTTATGCGTTATGCGTTAAGCGTTATACGTTATGCGTTATGCGTTATGTGTTATGCGTTATGCGTTATGTGTTATGCGTTGTGCTTTACGGGTTATGCGATATGCGTTATGCGTTATGACTTTTTCATTGAGCGTTATGCGTTATGCGTTATGCGTTATGCGTTATGCGTTATGCGTTATGCGTTATGCGTTATGCGTTATGCGTTATGCGTTATGCGTTATGCGTTATGCGTTATGCGTTATGCGTTATGCGTTATGCGATGTGCGTTATGCGTTATGCGTTATGCGTTAAGCATTATGACTTTTTCATTGAGCGTTATGCGTTATGACTTTTCCATTGAGCGTTATGCGTTATGCGTTATGGGTTATGCGTTATGCGTTATGCGTTATGCGTTATGCGTTATGCGTTATGCGTTATGCGTTATGCGTTATGCATTATGCGTTATGCGTTATCCGTTATGCGTTATGCGTTATGCGTTATGCGTTATGCGTTATGCGATATGCGTCATGCGTTAAGCGTTATGCGTTATGCATTATGCGTTATCCGTTATGCGTTATGCGTTATGCGTTATGCGTTATGCGTTATGCGTTATGCGTTATGCGTTATGCGTTATGCGTTATGCGTTATGCGTTATGCGTTATGCGTTATGCGTTATGTGTTATGCGTTGTGCTTTACGGGTTATGCGATATCCGTTATGCGTTATGACTTTTTCATTGAGCGTTATGCGTTATGCATAATGCGTTATGCATTATGCGTTATGCGTTATGCGTTATGCGTTATGCGTTATGCGTTATGCGTTATGCGTTATGCGTTATGCGTTAAGCGTTATACGTTATGCGATATGCGTTATGCGTTATGCGTTATGCGTTATGCGTTATGCGATATGCGTTAAGCGTTATACGTTATGCGATATGCGTTATGCGTTATGCGTTATGCGTTATGCGTAATGCGTTATGCGTTATGCGTCATGCGTTATGCGTTATGCGTTATGCGTTATGCGTTATGCGTTATGCGTTATGCGTTAAGCGTTATACGTTATGCGATATGCGTTATGCGTTATGCGTTATGCGTTATGCGTTATGCGTTATGCGATATGCGTTATTCGTAATGCGTTATGCGTTATGCGTTATGCGTTATGCGTTATGCGTTATGCGTTATGCGTTATGCGTTATGCGTTATGCGTTATGCGTTATGCGTTATGCGTTATGCGTTATGCGTTATGCGTTATGCGTTAAGCGTTATACGTTATGCGATATGCGTTATGCGTTATGCGTTATGCGTTATGCGTTATGCGTTATGCGTTATGCGTTATGCGTCATGCGTTATCCGTTATGCGTTATGCGTTATGCGTTATGCGTAATGCGTTATGCGTTATGCGTTATGCGTTATGCGTTATGCGTTATGCGTTATGCGTTAAGCGTTATACGTTATGCGATATGCGTTATGCGTTATGCGTTATGCGTTATGCGTTATGCGTCATGCGTTATCCGTTATGCGTTATGCGTTATGCGTTATGCGTAATGCGTTATGCGTTATGCGTTATGCGTTATGCGTTATGCGTCATGCGTTATCCGTTATGCGTTATGCGTTATGCGTTATGCGTTATGCGTAATGCGTTATGCGTTATGCGTTATGCGTTATGCGTTATGCGTTATGCGTTATGCGATATGCGTTATGCGTTATGCGTTATGCGTTATGCGCTATGCGTTATGCGTTATGCGTTATGCGTTATGCGTTATGCGTTATGCGTTATGCGTTATGCGTTATGCGTTATGCGTTATGCGTTATGCGTCATGCGTTATGCGTTATGCGTTATGCGTTATGCGTTACCCGTTATGCGTTATGCGTTATGCGTTATGCGTTATGCGTTATGCGTTATGCGTTATGCGTTATGCGTTATGCGTTATGCGTTATGCGTTATGCGTTATGCGTTATGCGTTATGCGTTATGCGTTATGCGTTATGCGTTATGCGTTATGCGTTATGCGTTATGCGTTATGCGTTATGCGTTATGCGTTATGCGTTATGCGTTATGCGTTATGCGTTATGCGTTATGCGTTATGCGTTATGCGTTATGCGTTATGCGTTATGCGTTATGCGTTATGCGTTATGCGTTATGCGTTATGCGTTATGCGATGTGCGTTATGTGTTATGCGTTATGCGTTATGCGTTAAGCATTATGACTTTTTCATTGAGCGTTATGCGTTATGCGTTATGACTTTTTCATTGAGCGTTATGCGTTATGCGATATGCGTTATGCGTTATGCGTTATGCGTTATGCGTTATGCGTTATGCGTTTTGCGTTATGCGTTATGCGTTATGCGTTATGCGTTACGCGTTATGCGTTATGCGTTATGCGTTATGCGTTATGCGTTATGCGTTATGCGTTATGCGTTATGCGTTATGCGTTATGCGTTATGCGTTATGCGTTATGCGTTATGCGTTATGCGTTATGCGTTATGCGTTATGCGTTATGCGTTATGCGTTATGCGTTATGCGTTATGCGTTATGCGTTATGCGTTATGCGTTATGCGTTATGCGTTATGCGTTATGCGTTATGCGTTATGCGTTATGCGTTATGCGTTATGCGTTATGCGTTATGCGTTATGCGTTATGCGTTATGCGTTATGCGTTATGCGTTATGCGTTATGCGATGTGCGTTATGTGTTATGCGTTATGCGTTATGCGTTAAGCATTATGACTTTTTCATTGAGCGTTATGCGTTATGACTTTTCCATTGAGCGTTATGCGTTATTCGTTATGGGTTATGCGTTATGCGTTATGGGTTATGCGTTATGCGTTATGCGTTATGCGTTATGCGTTATGCGTTATGCGTTATGCGTTATGCGTTATGCGTTATGCGTTATGCGTTATGCGTTATGCGTTATGCGTTATGCGTTATGCGTTATGCGTTATGCGTTATGCGTTATGCGTTATGCGTTATGCGTTATGCGTTAAGCGTTATACGTTATGCGTTATGCGTTATGTGTTATGCGTTATGCGTTATGTGTTATACGTTGTGCTTTACGGGTTATGCGATATGCGTTATGCGTTATGACTTTTTCATTGAGCGTTATGCGTTATGCGATATGCGATATGCGTTATGCGTTATGCGTTATGCGTTATGCGTTAAGCGTTATACGTTATGCGTTATGCGTTATGTGTTATGCGTTATGCGTTATGTGTTATGCGTTGTGCTTTACGGGTTATGCGATATGCGTTATGCGTTATGACTTTTTCATTGAGCGTTATGCGTTATGCGTTATGCGTTATGCGTTATGCGTTATGCGTTATGCGTTATGCGTTATGCGTTATGCGTTATGCGTTATGCGTTATGCGTTATGCGTTATGCGTTATGCGTTATGCGTTATGCGTTATGCGTTATGCGTTATGCGTTATGCGTTATGCGATGTGCGTTATGCGTTATGCGTTATGCGTTAAGCATTATGACTTTTTCATTGAGCGTTATGCGTTATGACTTTTCCATTGAGCGTTATGCGTTATGCGTTATGGGTTATGCCTTATGCGTTATGCGTTATGCGTTATGCGTTATGCGTTATGCGTTATGCATTATGCGTTATACGTTATCCGTTATGCGTTATGCGTTATGCGTTATGCGTTATGCGATATGCGTCATGCGTTAAGCGTTATGCGTTATGCATTATGCGTTATCCGTTATGCGTTATGCGTTATGCGTTATGCGTTATGCGTTATGCGTTATGCGTTATGCGTTATGTGTTATGCGTTGTGCTTTACGGGTTATGCGATATCCGTTATGCGTTATAACTTTTTCATTGAGCGTTATGCGTTATGCGTAATGCGTTATGCATTATGCGTTATGCGTTATGCGTTATGCGTTATGCGTTATGCGTTATGCGTTATGCGTTATGCGTTATGCGTTATGCGTTATGCGATATGCGCTACGTGTTATGGGTTATGGGCTATGCTTTATGCGTTATGCGTCATGCGTTATGGGCTATGCGTTATGCGTTATGCGTTATGCGTTATGCGTTATGCGTTATGCGTTATGCGTTATGCGTTATGCGTTATGCGTTATGCGTTATGCGTTATGCGTTATGCGTTATGCGTTATGCGTTATGCGTTATGCGTTATGCGTTATGCGTTATGCGTTATGCGTTATGCGTTATGCGTTATGCGTTATGCGTTATGCGTTATGCGTTATGCGTTATGCGTTATGCGTTATGCGTTATGCGTTATGCGTTATGCGTTATGCGTTATGCGTTATGCGTTATGCGTTATGCGTTATGCGTTATGCGTTATGCGTTATGCGTTATGCGTTATGCGTTATGCGTTATGCGTTATGCGTTATGCGTTATGCGTTATGCGTTATGCGTTATGCGTTATGCGTTATGCGTTATGCGTTATGCGTTATGCGTTATGCGTTATGCGTTATGCGTTATGCGTTATGCGTTATGCGTTATGCGTTAAGCGTTATACGTTATGCGTTATGCGTTATGCGTTATGTGTTATGCGTTATGCGTTATGTGTTATACGTTGTGCTTTACGGGTTATGCGATATGCGTTATGCGTTATGACTTTTTCATTGAGCGTTATGCGTTATGCGATATGCGTTATGCGTTATGCGTTATGCGTTATGCGTTATGCGTTATGCGTTATGCGTTATGCGTTATGCGTTATGCGTTATGCGTTATGCGTTATGCGTTATGCGTTATGCGTTATGCGTTATGCGTTATACGTTATGCGTTATGCGTTATGTGTTATGCGTTATGCGTTATGTGTTATACGTTGTGCTTTACGGGTTATGCGATATGCGTTATGCGTTATGACTTTTTCATTGAGCGTTATGCGTTATGCGATATGCGATATGCGTTATGCGTTATGCGTTATGCGTTATGCGTTAAGCGTTATACGTTATGCGTTATGCGTTATGTGTTATGCGTTATGCGTTATGTGTTATGCGTTGTGCTTTACGGGTTATGCGATATGCGTTATGCGTTATGACTTTTTCATTGAGCGTTATGCGTTATGCGTTATGCGTTATGCGTTATGCGTTATGCGTTATGCGTTATGCGTTATGCGTTATGCGTTATGCGTTATGCGTTATGCGTTATGCGTTATGCGTTATGCGTTATGCGTTATGCGTTATGCGTTATGCGTTATGCGTTATGCGATGTGCGTTATGCGTTATGCGTTATGCGTTAAGCATTATGACTTTTTCATTGAGCGTTATGCGTTATGACTTTTCCATTGAGCGTTATGCGTTATGCGTTATGGGTTATGCCTTATGCGTTATGCGTTATGCGTTATGCGTTATGCGTTATGCGTTATGCATTATGCGTTATACGTTATCCGTTATGCGTTATGCGTTATGCGTTATGCGTTATGCGATATGCGTCATGCGTTATCCGTTATGCGTTATGCGTTATGCGTTATGCGTTATGCGATATGCGTCATGCGTTAAGCGTTATGCGTTATGCATTATGCGTTATCCGTTATGCGTTATGCGTTATGCGTTATGCGTTATGCGTTATGCGTTATGCGTTATGCGTTATGCGTTATGTGTTATGCGTTGTGCTTTACGGGTTATGCGATATCCGTTATGCGTTATAACTTTTTCATTGAGCGTTATGCGTTATGCGTAATGCGTTATGCATTATGCGTTATGCGTTATGCGTTATGCGTTATGCGTTATGCGTTATGCGTTATGCGTTATGCGATATGCGCTACGTGTTATGGGTTATGGGCTATGCTTTATGCGTTATGCGTCATGCGTTATGGGCTATGCGTTATGCGTTATGCGTTATGCGTTATGCGTTATGCGTTATGCGTTATGCGTTATGCGTTATGCGTTATGCGTTATGCGTTATGCGTTATGCGTTATGCGTTATGCGTTATGCGTTATGCGTTATGCGTTATGCGTTATGCGTTATGCGTTATGCGTTATGCGTTATGCGTTATGCGTTATGCGTTATGCGTTATGCGTTATGCGTTATGCGTTATGCGTTATGCGTTATGCGTTATGCGTTATGCGTTATGCGTTATGCGTTATGCGTTATGCGTTATGCGTTATGCGTTATGCGTTATGCGTTATGCGTTATGCGTTATGCGTTATGCGTTATGCGTTATGCGTTATGCGTTATGCGTTATGCGTTATGCGTTATGCGTTATGCGTTATGCGTTATGCGTTATGCGTTATGCGTTATGCGTTATGCGTTATGCGTTATGCGTTATGCGTTATGCGTTATGCGTTATGCGTTATGCGTTATGCGTTATGCGTTATGCGTTATACGTTATGCGTTATGCGTTATGCGTTATGTGTTATGCGTTATGCGTTATGTGTTATACGTTGTGCTTTACGGGTTATGCGATATGCGTTATGCGTTATGCGTTATGACTTTTTCATTGAGCGTTATGCGTTATGCGATATGCGTTATGCGTTATGCGTTATGCGTTATGCGTTATGCGTTATGCGTTATGCGTTATGCGTTATGCGTTATGCGTTATGCGTTATGCGTTATGCGTTATGCGTTATGCGTTATGCGTTATGCGTTATGCGTTATGCGTTATGCGTTATGCGATATGCGTTATGCGTCATGCGTTATGCGTTATGCGTTATGCGTTATGCGTTATGCGTTATGCGTTATGCGTTAAGCGTTATACGTTATGCGTTATGCGTTATGCGTTATGCGTTATGCGTTATGCGTTATGCGTTATGCGTTATGCGTTATGCGTTATGCGTTATGCGTTATGCGTTATGCGTTATGCGTTATGCGTTATGCGTTATGCGTTATGCGTTATGCGTTATGCGTTATGCGTTATGCGTTATGCGTTATGCGTTATGCGTTATGCGTTATGCGTTATGCGTTATGCGTTATGCGTTATGCGTTATGCGTTATGCGTTATGCGTTATGCGTTATGCGTTATGCGTTATGCGTTATGCGTTATGCGTTATGCGTTATGCGTTATGTGTTATGCGTTGTGCTTTACGGGTTATGCGATATCCGTTATGCGTTATGACTTTTTCATTGAGCGTTATGCGTTATGCGTAATGCGTAATGCGTTATGCATTATGCGTTATGCGTTATGCGTTATGCGTTATGCGTTATGCGTTATGCGTTATGCGTTATGCGTTATGCGTTATGCGTTATGCGTTAAGCGTTATACGTTATGCGATATGCGTTATGCGTTATGCGTTATGCGTTATGCGTTATGCGATATGCGTTAAGCGTTATACGTTATGCGATATGCGTTATGCGTTATGCGTTATGCGTTATGCGTTATGCGTTATGCGTAATGCGTTATGCGTTATGCGTCATGCGTTACGCGTTATGCGTTATGCGTTATGCGTTATGCGTTATGCGTTATGCGTTATGCGTTATGCGTTATGCGTTATGCGTTATGCGTTATGCGTTATGCGTTATGCGTTATGCGTTATGCGTTATGCGTTATGCGTTATGCGTTATGCGTTATGCGTTATGCGTTATGCGTTATGCGTTATGCGTTATGCGTTATGCGTTATGCGTTATGCGTTATGCGTTATGCGTTATGCGTTATGCGTTATGCGTTATGCGTTATGCGTTATGCGTTATGCGTTATGCGTTAAGCGTTATACGTTATGCGATATGCGTTATGCGTTATGCGTTATGCGTTATGCGTTATGCGTTATGCGTTATGCGTTATGCGTTATGCGTTATGCGTTATGCGTTATGCGTTATGCGATGTGCGTTATGCGTTATGCGTTATGCGTTAAGCATTATGACTTTTTCATTGAGCGTTATGCGTTATGACTTTTCCATTGAGCGTTATGCGTTATGCGTTATGGGTTATGCCTTATGCGTTATGCGTTATGCGTTATGCGTTATGCGTTATGCGTTATGCGTTATGCGTTATGCATTATGCGTTATGCGTTATCCGTTATGCGTTATGCGTTATGCGTTATGCGTTATGCGATATGCGTCATGCGTTAAGCGTTATGCATTATGCATTATGCGTTATCCGTTATGCGTTATGCGTTATGCGTTATGTGTTATGTGTTATGCGTTGTGCTTTACGGGTTATGCGATATCCGTTATGCGTTATGCGTTATGCGTTATGCGATGTGCGTTATGCGTTATACGTTATGCGTTATGCGTTATGCGTTATGCGTTATGCGTTATGCGTTATGCGTTATGCGTTATGCGTTATGCGTTATGCGTTATGCGTTATGCGTTATGCGTTATGCGTTATGCGTTATGCGTTATGCGTTATGCGTTATGCGTTATGCGTTATGCGTTATGCGTTATGCGTTATGCGTTATGCGTTATGCGTTATGCGTTATGCGTTATGCGTTATGCGTTATGCGTTATGCGTTATGCGTTATGCGTTATGCGTTATGCGTTATGCGTTATGCGTTATGCGTTATGCGTTATGCGTTATGTGTTATGCGTTGTGCTTTACGGGTTATGCGATATCCGTTATGCGTTATGACTTTTTCATTGAGCGTTATGCGTTATGCGTAATGCGTAATGCGTTATGCATTATGCGTTATGCGTTATGCGTTATGCGTTATGCGTTATGCGTTATGCGTTATGCGTTATGCGTTATGCGTTATGCGTTATGCGTTATGCGTTATGCGTTAAGCGTTATACGTTATGCGATATGCGTTATGCGTTATGCGTTATGCGTTATGCGTTATGCGTTATGCGTTATGCGATATGCGTTAAGCGTTATACGTTATGCGATATGCGTTATGCGTTATGCGTTATGCGTTATGCGTTATGCGTAATGCGTTATGCGTTATGCGTCATGCGTTACGCGTTATGCGTTATGCGTTATGCGTTATGCGTTATGCGTTATGCGTTATGCGTTATGCGTTATGCGTTATGCGTTATGCGTTATGCGTTATGCGTTATGCGTTATGCGTTATGCGTTATGCGTTATGCGTTATGCGTTATGCGTTATGCGTTATGCGTTATGCGTCATGCGTTATGCGTTATGCGTTATGCGTTATGCGTTATGCGTTATGCGTTATGCGTTATGCGTTATGCGTTATGCGTTAAGCGTTATACGTTATGCGATATGCGTTATGCGTTATGCGTTATGCGTTATGCGTTATGCGTTATGCGTTATGCGTTATGCGTTATGCGATGTGCGTTATGCGTTATGCGTTATGCGTTAAGCATTATGACTTTTTCATTGAGCGTTATGCGTTATGACTTTTCCATTGAGCGTTATGCGTTATGCGTTATGGGTTATGCCTTATGCGTTATGCGTTATGCGTTATGCGTTATGCGTTATGCGTTATGCGTTATGCATTATGCGTTATGCGTTATCCGTTATGCGTTATGCGTTATGCGTTATGCGTTATGCGATATGCGTCATGCGTTAAGCGTTATGCATTATGCATTATGCGTTATCCGTTATGCGTTATGCGTTATGCGTTATGCGTTATGCGTTATGCGTTATGTGTTATGCGTTGTGCTTTACGGGTTATGCGATATCCGTAATGCGTTATGCGTTATGCGTTATGCGATGTGCGTTATGCGTTATGCGTTATGCGTTATGCGTTATCCGTTATGCGTTATGCGTTATGCGTTATGCGTTATGCGATATGCGTCATGCGTTAAGCGTTATGCGTTATGCATTATGCGTTATCAGTTATGCGTTATGCGTTATGCGTTATGCGTTATGCGTTATGCGTTATGCGTTATGCGTTACGCGTTATGCGTTATGCGTTATGCGTTATGTGTTATGCGTTGTGCTTTTCGGGTTATGCGATATCCGTTATGCGTTATAACTTTTTCATTGAGCGTTATGCGTTATGCGTAATGCGTTATGCATTATGCGTTATGTGTTATGCGTTATGCGTTAAGCGTTATACGTTATGCGATATGCGTTATGCGTTATGCGTTATGCGTTATGCGTTATGCGATATGCGTTAAGCGTTATACGTTATGCGATATGCGTTATGCGTTATGCGTTATGCGTTATGCGTAATGCGTTATGCGTTATGCGTCATGCGTTATGCGTTATGCGTTATGCGTTATGCGTTATGCGTTATGCGTTATGCGTTATGCGTTATGCGTTATGCGTTATGCGTTATGCGTTATGCGTTATGCGTTATGCGTTATGCGTTATGCGTTATGCGTTATGCGTTATGCGTTATGCGTTATGCGTTATGCGTTATGCGTTATGCGTTATGCGTTATGCGATATGCGTTATGCGTCATGCGTTATGCGTTATGCGTTATGCGTTATGCGTTATGCGTTATGCGTTATGCGTTATGCGTTAAGCGTTATACGTTATGCGTTATGCCTTATGCGTTATGCGTTATGCGTTATGCGTTATGCGTTATGCGTTATGCGTTATGCGTTATGCGTTATGCGTTATGCGTTATGCGTTATGCGTTATGCGTTATGCGTTATGCGTTATGCGTTATGCGTTATGTGTTATGCGTTGTGCTTTACGGGTTATGCGATATCCGTTATGCGTTATGACTTTTTCATTGAGCGTTATGCGTTATGCGTAATGCGTAATGCGTTATGCATTATGCGTTATGCGTTATGCGTTATGCGTTATGCGTTATGCGTTATGCGTTATGCGTTATGCGTTATGCGTTATGCGTTATGCGTTATGCGTTATGCGTTATGCGTTAAGCGTTATACGTTATGCGATATGCGTTATGCGTTATGCGTTATGCGTTATGCGCTATGCGATATGCGTTAAGCGTTATACGTTATGCGATATGCGTTATGCGTTATGCGTTATGCGTTATGCGTAATGCGTTATGCGTTATGCGTCATGCGTTATGCGTTATGCGTTATGCGTTATGCGTTATGCGTTATGCGTTATCCGTTATGCGTTATGCGTTATGCGTTATGCGTTATGCGTTATGCGATATGCGTCATGCGTTAAGCGTTATGCGTTATGCATTATGCGTTATCCGTTATGCGTTATGCGTTATGCGTTATGCGTTATGCGTTATGCGTTATGCGTTATGTGTTATGCGTTGTGCTTTACGGGTTATGCGATATCCGTTATGCGTTATAACTTTTTCATTGAGCGTTATGCGTTATGCGTAATGCGTTATGCATTATGCGTTATGTGTTATGCGTTATGCGTTATGCGTTATGCGTTATGCGTTATGCGTTATGCGTTAAGCGTTATACGTTATGCGATATGCGTTATGCGTTATGCGTTATGCGTTATGCGTTATGCGATATGCGTTAAGCGTTATACGTTATGCGATATGCGTTATGCGTTATGCGTTATGCGTTATGCGTAATGCGTTATGCGTTATGCGTTATGCGTTATGCGTTATGCGTTATGCGTTATGCGTTATGCGTTATGCGTTATGCGTTATGCGTTATGCGTTATGCGTTATGCGTTATGCGTTATGCGTTATGCGTTATGCGTTATGCGTTATGCGTTATGCGTTATGCGATATGCGTTAAGCGTTATACGTTATGCGATATGCGTTATGCGTTATGCGTTATGCGTTATGCGTTATGCGTTATGCGTTATGCGTTATGCGTTATGCGTTATGCGTTATGCGTTATGCGTTATGCGTTATGCGTTATGCGTTATGCGTTATGCGTTATGCGTTATGCGTTATGCGTTATGCGTTATGCGTTATGTGTTATGCGTTGTGCTTTACGGGTTATGCGATATCCGTTATGCGCTATGACTTTTTCATTGAGCGTTATGCGTTATGCGTAATGCGTAATGCGTTATGCATTATGCGTTATGCGTTATGCGTTATGCGTTATGCGTTATGCGTTATGCGTTATGCGTTATGCGTTATGCGTTATGCGTTATGCGTTATGCGTTATGCGTTATGCGATGTGCGTTATGCGTTATGCGTTATGCGTTATGCGTTATCCGTTATGCGTTATGCGTTATGCGTTATGCGTTATGCGTTATGCGATATGCGTCATGCGTTAAGCGTTATGCGTTATGCATTATGCGTTATCCGTTATGCGTTATGCGTTATGCGTTATGCGTTATGCGTTATGCGTTATGTGTTATGCGTTGTGCTTTACGGGTTATGCGATATCCGTTATGCGTTATAACTTTTTCATTGAGCGTTATGCGTTATGCGTAATGCGTTATGCATTATGCGTTATGTGTTATGCGTTATGCGTTATGCGTTATGCGTTATGCGTTATGCGTTATGCGTTATGCGTTATGCGTTAAGCGTTATACGTTATGCGATATGCGTTATGCGTTATGCGTTATGCGTTATGCGCTATGCGATATGCGTTAAGCGTTATACGTTATGCGATATGCGTTATGCGTTATGCGTTATGCGTTATGCGTAATGCGTTATGCGTTATGCGTCATGCGTTATGCGTTATGCGTTATGCGTTATGCGTTATGCGTTATGCGTTATCCGTTATGCGTTATGCGTTATGCGTTATGCGTTATGCGTTATGCGATATGCGTCATGCGTTAAGCGTTATGCGTTATGCATTATGCGTTATCCGTTATGCGTTATGCGTTATGCGTTATGCGTTATGCGTTATGCGTTATGCGTTATGTGTTATGCGTTGTGCTTTACGGGTTATGCGATATCCGTTATGCGTTATAACTTTTTCATTGAGCGTTATGCGTTATGCGTAATGCGTTATGCATTATGCGTTATGTGTTATGCGTTATGCGTTATGCGTTATGCGTTATGCGTTATGCGTTATGCGTTAAGCGTTATACGTTATGCGATATGCGTTATGCGTTATGCGTTATGCGTTATGCGTTATGCGATATGCGTTAAGCGTTATACGTTATGCGATATGCGTTATGCGTTATGCGTTATGCGTTATGCGTAATGCGTTATGCGTTATGCGTTATGCGTTATGCGTTATGCGTTATGCGTTATGCGTTATGCGTTATGCGTTATGCGTTATGCGTTATGCGTTATGCGTTATGCGTTATGCGTTATGCGTTATGCGTTATGCGTTATGCGTTATGCGTTATGCGTTATGCGTTATGCGTTATGCGATAAGCGTTAAGCGTTATACGTTATGCGATATGCGTTATGCGTTATGCGTTATGCGTTATGCGTTATGTGTTATGCGTTGTGCTTTACGGGTTATGCGATATCCGTTATGCGCTATGACTTTTTCATTGAGCGTTATGCGTTATGCGTAATGCGTAATGCGTTATGCATTATGCGTTATGCGTTATGCGTTATGCGTTATGCGTTATGCGTTATGCGTTATGCGTTATGCGTTATGCGTTATGCGTTATGCGTTATGCGATGTGCGTTATGCGTTATGCGTTATGCGTTATGCGTTATCCGTTATGCGTTATGCGTTATGCGTTATGCGTTATGCGTTATGCGATATGCGTCATGCGTTAAGCGTTATGCGTTATGCATTATGCGTTATCCGTTATGCGTTATGCGTTATGCGTTATGCGTTATGCGTTATGCGTTATGTGTTATGCGTTGTGCTTTACGGGTTATGCGATATCCGTTATGCGTTATAACTTTTTCATTGAGCGTTATGCGTTATGCGTAATGCGTTATGCATTATGCGTTATGTGTTATGCGTTATGCGTTATGCGTTATGCGTTATGCGTTATGCGTTATGCGTTAAGCGTTATACGTTATGCGATATGCGTTATGCGTTATGCGTTATGCGTTATGCGTTATGCGTTATGCGATATGCGTTAAGCGTTATACGTTATGCGATATGCGTTATGCGTTATGCGTTATGCGTTATGCGTAATGCGTTATGCGTCATGCGTTATGCGTTATGCGTTATGCGTTATGCGTTATGCGTTATGCGTTATGCGTTATGCGTTATGCGTTATGCGTTATGCGTTATGCGTTATGCGTTATGCGTTATGCGTTATGCGTTATGCGTTATGCGTTATGCGTTATGCGTTATGCTTTATGCGTTATGCGTTATGCGATATGCGTTAAGCGTTATACGTTATGCGATATGCGTTATGCGTTATGCGTTATGCGTTATGCGTTATGCGTTATGCGTTATGCGTTATGCGTTATGCGTAATGCGTTATGCGTTATGCGTCATGCGTTATGCGTTATGCGTTATGCGTTATGCGTTATGCGTTATGCGTTATGCGTTATGCGTTATGCGTTAAGCGTTATGCGTTATGCGTTATGCGTTATGCGTTAAGCGTTATACGTTATGCGATATGCGTTATGCGTTATGCGTTATGCGTTATGCGTTATGCGTTATGCGATATGCGTTAAGCGTTATACGTTATGCGATATGCGTTATGCGTTATGCGTTATGCGTTATGCGTTATGCGTTATGCGTTATGCGTTATGCGTTATGCGTTATGCGTTATGCGTTATGCGTTATGCGTTATGCGTTATGCGATATGCGTTAAGCGTTATACGTTATGCGATATGCGTTATGCGTTATGCGTTATGCGTTATGCGTAATGCGTTATGCGTTATGCGTTATGCGTTATGCGTTATGCGTTATGCGTTATGCGTTATGCGTTATGCGTTATGCGTTATGCGTTATGCGTTATGCGTTATGCGTTATGCGTTATGCGTTATGCGTTATGCGTTATGCGTTATGCGTTATGCGTTATGCGTTATGCGTTATGCGTTATGCGTTATGCGATATGCGTTAAGCGTTATACGTTATGCGATATGCGTTATGCGTTATGCGTTATGCGTTATGCGTTATGCGTTATGCGTTATGCGTTATGCGTTATGCGTTATGCGTTATGCGTTATGCGTTATGCGTTATGCGTTATGTGTTATGCGTTGTGCTTTACGGGTTATGCGATATCCGTTATGCGCTATGACTTTTTCATTGAGCGTTATGCGTTATGCGTAATGCGTAATGCGTTATGCATTATGCGTTATGCGTTATGCGTTATGCGTTATGCGTTATGCGTTATGCGTTATGCGTTATGCGTTATGCGTTATGCGTTATGCGTTATGCGATGTGCGTTATGCGTTATGCGTTATGCGTTATGCGTTATCCGTTATGCGTTATGCGTTATGCGTTATGCGTTATGCGTTATGCGTTATGCGATATGCGTCATGCGTTAAGCGTTATGCGTTATGCATTATGCGTTATCCGTTATGCGTTATGCGTTATGCGTTATGCGTTATGCGTTATGCGTTATGTGTTATGCGTTGTGCTTTACGGGTTATGCGATATCCGTTATGCGTTATAACTTTTTCATTGAGCGTTATGCGTTATGCGTAATGCGTTATGCATTATGCGTTATGTGTTATGCGTTATGCGTTATGCGTTATGCGTTATGCGTTATGCGTTATGCGTTAAGCGTTATACGTTATGCGATATGCGTTATGCGTTATGCGTTATGCGTTATGCGTTATGCGTTATGCGATATGCGTTAAGCGTTATACGTTATGCGATATGCGTTATGCGTTATGCGTTATGCGTTATGCGTAATGCGTTATGCGTCATGCGTTATGCGTTATGCGTTATGCGTTATGCGTTATGCGTTATGCGTTATGCGTTATGCGTTATGCGTTATGCGTTATGCGTTATGCGTTATGCGTTATGCGTTATGCGTTATGCGTTATGCGTTATGCGTTATGCGTTATGCGTTATGCGTTATGCGTTATGCGTTATGCGTTATGCGTTATGCGTTATGCGTTATGCGTTATGCGTTATGCGTTATGCGTTATGCGATACGCGTTAAGCGTTATACGTTATGCGATATGCGTTATGCGTTATGCGTTATGCGTTATGCGTTATGCGTTATGCGTTATGCGTTATGCGTTATGCGTTATGCGTTATGCGTAATGCGTTATGCGTTATGCGTCATGCGTTATGCGTTATGCGTTATGCGTTATGCGTTATGCGTTATGCGTTATGCGTTATGCGTTATGCGTTAAGCGTTATGCGTTATGCGTTATGCGTTATGCGTTAAGCGATATGCGTTATGCGTTATGCGTTATGCGTTATGCGTTATGCGTTATGCGATATGCGTTAAGCGTTATACGTTATGCGATATGCGTTATGCGTTATGCGTTATGCGTTATGCGTAATGCGTTATGCGTTATGCGTTATGCGTTATGCGATATGCGTTAAGCGTTATACGTTATGCGATATGCGTTATGCGTTATGCGTTATGCGTTATGCGTAATGCGTTATGCGTCATGCGTTATGCGTTATGCGTTATGCGTTATGCGTTATGCGTTATGCGTTATGCGTTATGCGTTATGCGTTATGCGTTATGCGTTATGCGTTAAGCGTTATACGTTATGCGATATGCGTTATGCGTTATGCGTTATGCGTTATGCGTTATGCGATATGCGTTAAGCGTTATACGTTATGCGATATGCGTTATGCGTTATGCGTTATGCGTTATGCGTAATGCGTTATGCGTCATGCGTTATGCGTTATGCGTTATGCGTTATGCGTTATGCGTTATGCGTTATGCGTTATGCGTTATGCGTTATGCGTTATGCGTTATGCGTTATGCGTTATGCGTTATGCGTTATGCGTTATGCGTTATGCGTTATGCGTTATGCGTTATGCGTTATGCGTTATGCGTTATGCGTTATGCGTTATGCGTTATGCGTTATGCGTTATGCGTTATGCGTTATGCGTTATGCGTTATGCGTTATGCGTTATGCGTTATGCGTTATGCGTTATGCGTTATGCGTTATGCGTTATGCGTTATGCGTTATGCGTTATGCGTTATGCGTTATGCGTTATGCGTTATGCGTTAAGCGTTATACGTTATGCGATATGCGTTATGCGTTATGCGTTATGCGTTATGCGTTATGCGTTATGCGTTATGCGTTATGCGTTATGCGTTATGCGTAATGCGTTATGCGTTATGCGTCATGCGTTATGCGTTATGCGTTATGCGTTATGCGTTATGCGTTATGCGTTATGCGTTATGCGTTATGCGTTATGCGTTATGCGTTATGCGTTATGCGTTAAGCGTTATACGTTATGCGATATGCGTTATGCGTTATGCGTTATGCGTTATGCGTTATGCGTTATGCGTTATGCGTTATGCGTTATGCGTTATGCGTTATGCGTTATGCGTTATGCGTTATGCGTTAAGCGTTATACGTTATGCGTTATGCGTTATGTGTTATGCGTTATGCGTTATGTGTTATGCGTTGTGCTTTACGGGTTATGCGATATGCGTTATGCGTTATGACTTTTTCATTGAGCGTTATGCGTTACGCGTTATGCGTTATGCGTTATGCGTTATGCGTTATGCGTTATGCGTTATGCGTTATGCGTTATGCGTTATGCGTTATGCGTTATGCGTTATGCGTTATGCGTTATGTGTTATGCGTTATGCGTTATGCGTTATGCGTTATGCGTTATGCGTTATGCGTTATGCGATGTGCGTTATGCGTTATGAGTTATGCGTTATGCGTTAAGCATTACGACTTTTTCATTGAGCGTTATGCGTTATGACTTTTCCATTGAGCGTTATGCGTTATTCGTTATGGGTTATGCGTTATGCGTTATGCGTTATGCGTTATGCGTTATGCGTTATGCGTTATGCGTTATGCGTTATGCGATATGCGTTATGCGTAATGCGTTATGCGTTATGCGTCATGCGTTATGCGTTATGCGTTATGCGTTATGCGTTATGCGTTATGCGTTATGCGTTATGCGTTATGCGTTATGCGTCATGCGTTATGCGTTATGCGTTATGCGTTATGCGTTATGCGTTATGCGTTATGCGTAATGCGTTATGCGTTATGCGTCATGCGTTATGCGTTATGCGTTATGCGTTATGCGTTATGCGTTATGCGTTATGCGTTATGCGTTATGCGTTATGCGTCATGCGTTATGCGTTATGCGTTATGCGTTATGCGTTATGCGTTATGCGTTATGCGTTATGCGTTATGCGTTAAGCGTTATGCGTTATGCGTTATGCGTTATGCGTTAAGCGATATGCGTTATGCGTTATGCGTTATGCGTTATGCGTTATGCGTTATGCGATATGCGTTAAGCGTTATACGTTATGCGATATGCGTTATGCGTTATGCGTTATGCGTTATGCGTAATGCGTTATGCGTTATGCGTTATGCGTTATGCGATATGCGTTAAGCGTTATACGTTATGCGATATGCGTTATGCGTTATGCGTTATGCGTTATGCGTAATGCGTTATGCGTCATGCGTTATGCGTTATGCGTTATGCGTTATGCGTTATGCGTTATGCGTTATGCGTTATGCGTTATGCGTTATGCGTTATGCGTTATGCGTTAAGCGTTATACGTTATGCGATATGCGTTATGCGTTATGCGTTATGCGTTATGCGTTATGCGATATGCGTTAAGCGTTATACGTTATGCGATATGCGTTATGCGTTATGCGTTATGCGTTATGCGTAATGCGTTATGCGTCATGCGTTATGCGTTATGCGTTATGCGTTATGCGTTATGCGTTATGCGTTATGCGTTATGCGTTATGCGTTATGCGTTATGCGTTATGCGTTATGCGTTATGCGTTATGCGTTATGCGTTATGCGTTATGCGTTATGCGTTATGCGTTATGCGTTATGCGTTATGCGTTATGCGTTATGCGCCATGCGTTATCCGTTATGCGTTACGCGTTATGCGTTATGCGTTATGCGTTATGCGTTATGCGTTATGCGTTATGCGTTATGCGTTATGCGTTATGCGTTATGCGTTATGCGTTATGCGTTATGCGTTATGCGTTATGCGTTATGCGTTATGCGTTATGCGTTATGCGTTATGCGTTATGCGTTATGCGTTATGCGTTATGCGTTATGTGTTATGCGTTGTGCTTTACGGGTTATGCGATATCCGTTATGCGTTATGCGTTATGTGTTATGCGTTGTGCTTTACGGGTTATACGATATCCGTTATGCGTTATGACTTTTTCATTGAGCGTTATGCGTTATGCGTAATGAGTTATGCATTATGCGTTATGCGTTATGCGTTATGCGTTATGCGTTATGCGTTAAGCGTTATGCGTTATGCGTTATGCGTTATGCGTTATGCGTTATGCGTTATGCGTTATGCGTTATGTGTTATGCGTTGTGCTTTACGGGTTATGCGATATCCGTTATGCGTTATGCGTTATGTGTTATGCGTTGTGCTTTACGGGTTATACGATATCCGTTATGCGTTATGACTTTTTCATTGAGCGTTATGCGTTATGCGTAATGAGTCATGCATTATGCGTTATGCGTTATGCGTTATGCGTTATGCGTTATGCGTTATGCGTTATGCGTTATGCGTTATGCGTTAAGCGTTATACGTTATGCGATATGCGTTATGCGTTATGCGTTATGCGTTATGCGTTATGCGTTATGGGATATGCGTTATGCGTTATGCGTTATGCGTTATGCGTTATGCGTTATGCGTTATGCGTTATGCGTTATGCGTTATGCGTTATGCGTTATGCGTTATGCGTTATGCGTTATGCGTTATGCGTTATGCGTTATGCGTTATGCGCTATGCGTTATGCGTTATGCGTTATGCGTTATGCGTTATGCGTTATGCGTTATGCGTTATGCGTTATGCGTTATGCGTTATGCGTTATGCGTTATGCGTTATGCGTTATGCGTTATGCGTTATGCGTTATGCGTTATGCGTTATGCGTTATGCGTTATGCGTTATGCGTTATGCGTTATGCGTCATGCATTATGCGTTATGCGATATGCGTTATGCGTTATGCGTTATGCGTTATGCGTTATGCGTTATGCGTTATGCGTTATGCGTTATGCGCTATGCGATATGCGTCATGCGTTAAGCGTTATGCGTTATGCATTATGCGTTATCCGTTATGCGTTATGCGTTATGCGTTATGCGTTATGCGTTATGCGTTATGCGTTATGCGTTATGCGTTATGCGTTATGCGTTATGCGCCATGCGTTATCCGTTATGCGTTATCCGTTATGCGTTATGCGTTATGCGTTATGCGTTATGCGTTATGCGTTATGCGTTATGCGTTATGCGTTATGCGTTATGCGTTATGCGTTATGCGTTATGCGATATGCGTTATTCGTTATGCGTTATGCGTTATGCGTCATGCGTTATCCGTTATGCGTTATGCGTTATGCGTTATGCGTTATGCGTTATGCGTTATGCGTTATGCGTTATGCGTTATGCGTTATGCGTTATGCGTTATGCGTTATGCGTTATGCGTTATGCGTTATGCGTTATGCGTTATGCGTTAAGCATTATGACTTTTTCATTGAGCGTTATGCGTTATGGGTTATGCATTATGCGTTATGCGTTATGCGTTATGCGTTATGCGTTATGCGTTATGCGTTATGCGTTATGCGTTATGCGTTATGCGTTATGCGTTATGCGTTATGCGTTAAGCGTTATACGTTATGCGTTATGCGTTATGTGTTATGCGTTATGCGTTATGTGTTATGCGTTGTGCTTTACGGGTTATGCGATATCCGTTAAGCGTTATGACTTTTTCATTGAGCGTTATGCGTTATGCGTAATGCGTTATGCATTATGCGTTATGCGTTATGCGTTATGCGTTATGCGTTATGCGTTATGCGTTATGCGTTATGCGTTATGCGTTAAGCGTTATACGTTATGCGATATGCGTTATGCGTTATGGGATATGCGTTATGCGTTATGCGTTATGCGTTATGCGTTATGCGTTATGCGTTATGCGTTATGCGTTATGCGTTATGCGTTATGCGTTATGCGTTATGCGTTATGCGTTATGCGTTATGCGTTATGCGCTATGCGTTATGCGTTATGCGTTATGCGTTATGCGTTATGCGTTATGCGTTATGCGTTATGCGTTATGCGTTATGCGTTATGCGTTATGCGTTATGCGTTATGCGTTATGCGTTATGCGTTATGCGTTATGCGTTATGCGTTATGCGTTATGCGTTATGCGTTATGCGTTATGCGTTATGCGTTATGCGTTATGCGTTATGCGTTATGCGTTATGCGTTATGCGTTATGCGTTATGCGTTATGCGTTATGCGTTATGCGTTATGCGTTATGCGTTATGCGTTATGCGTTATGCGTTATGCGTTATGCGTTATGCGTTATGCGTTATGCGTTATGCGTTATGCGTTATGCGTTATGCGTTATGCGTTATGCGTTTGCGCCATGCGTTATCCGTTATGCGTTATCCGTTATGCGTTACGCGTTATGCGTTATGCGTTATGCGTTATGCGTTATGCGTTATGCGTTATGCGTTATGCGTTATGCCTTATGCGTTATGCGTTATGCGTTATGCGTTATGCGTTATGCGTTATGCGTTATGCCTTATGCGTTATGCGTTATGCGTTATGCGTTATGCGTTATGCGTTATGCGTTATGCGTTATGCGTTATGCGTTATGCGTTATGCGTTATGCGTTATGCGTTATGCGTTATGCGTTATGCGTTATGCGTTATGCGTTATGCGTTATGCGTTATGCGTTATGCGTTATGCGTTATGCGTTATGCGCCATGCGTTATCCGTTATGCGTTATCCGTTATGCGTTACGCGTTATCCGTTATGCGTTATCCGTTATGCGTTACGCGTTATGCGTTATGCGTTATGCGTTATGCGTTAAGCGTTATACGTTATGCGATATGCGTTATGCGTTATGCGTTATGCGTTATGCGTTATGCGTTATGCGTTATGCGTTATGCGTTATGCGTTATGCGTTATGCGTTATGCGTTATGCGTTATGCGTTATGCGTTATGCGTTATGCGTTATCCGTTATGCGTTATGCGTTATGCGTTATGCGTTATGCGCTATGCGATATGCGTCATGCGTTAAGCGTTATGCGTTATGCATTATGCGTTATCCGTTATGCGTTATGCGTTATGCGTTATGCGTTATGCGTTATGCGTTATGCGTTATGCGTTATGCGTTATGCGTTATGCGTTATGCGTTATGCGTTATGCGTTATGCGCTATGCGTTATGCGTTATGCGTTATGCGTTATGCGTTATGCGTTATGCGTTATGCGTTATGCGTTATGCGTTATGCGTTATGCGTTATGCGTTATGCGTTATGCGTTATGCGTTATGCGTTATGCGTTATGCGTTATGCGTTATGCGTTATGCGTTATGCGTTATGCGTTATGCGTTATGCGTTATGCGTTATGCGTTATGCGTTATGCGTTATGCGTTATGCGTTATGCGTTATGCGTTATGCGTTATGCGTTATGCGTTATGCGTTATGCGTTATGCGTTATGCGTTATGCGTTATGCGTTATGCGTTATGCGTTATGCGTTATGCGTTATGCGTTATGCGTTATGCGTTATGCGTTATGCGTTTGCGCCATGCGTTATCCGTTATGCGTTATCCGTTATGCGTTACGCGTTATGCGTTATGCGTTATGCGTTATGCGTTATGCGTTATGCGTTATGCGTTATGCGTTATGCGTTATGCCTTATGCGTTATGCGTTATGCGTTATGCGTTATGCGTTATGCGTTATGCGTTATGCCTTATGCGTTATGCGTTATGCGTTATGCGTTATGCGTTATGCGTTATGCGTTATGCGTTATGCGTTATGCGTTATGCGTTATGCGTTATGCGTTATGCGTTATGCGTTATGCGTTATGCGTTATGCGTTATGCGTTATGCGTTATGCGTTATGCGTTATGCGTTATGCGTTATGCGCCATGCGTTATCCGTTATGCGTTATCCGTTATGCGTTACGCGTTATGCGTTATGCGTTATGCGTTATGCGTTATGCGTTAAGCGTTATACGTTATGCGATATGCGTTATGCGTTATGCGTTATGCGTTATGCGTTATGCGTTATGCGTTATGCGTTATGCGTTATGCGTTATGCGTTATGCGTTATGCGTTATGCGTTATGCGTTATGCGTTATGCGTTATGCGTTATCCGTTATGCGTTATGCGTTATGCGTTATGCGTTATGCGTTATGCGTTATGCGTTATGCGTTATGCGTTATGCGTTATGCGTTATGCGTTATGCGTTATGCGATATGCGTTATTCGTTATGCGTTATGCGTTATGCGTCATGCGTTATCCGTTATGCGTTATGCGTTATGCGTTATGCGTTATGCGTTATGCGTTATGCGTTATGCGTTATGCGTTATGCGTTATGCGTTATGCGTTATGCGTTATGCGTTATGCGTTATGCGTTATGCGTTATGCGTTATGCGTTAAGCATTATGACTTTTTCATTGAGCGTTATGCGTTATGGGTTATGCATTATGCGTTATGCGTTATGCGTTATGCGTTATGCGTTATGCGTTATGCGTTATGCGTTATGCGTTATGCGTTATGCGTTATGCGTTATGCGTTATGCGTTATGCGTTAAGCGTTATACGTTATGCGTTATGCGTTATGTGTTATGCGTTATGCGTTATGTGTTATGCGTTGTGCTTTACGGGTTATGCGATATCCGTTAAGCGTTATGACTTTTTCATTGAGCGTTATGCGTTATGCGTAATGCGTTATGCATTATGCGTTATGCGTTATGCGTTATGCGTTATGCGTTATGCGTTATGCGTTATGCGTTATGCGTTAAGCGTTATACGTTATGCGATATGCGTTATGCGTTATGGGATATGCGTTATGCGTTATGCGTTATGCGTTATGCGTTATGCGTTATGCGTTATGCGTTATGCGTTATGCGTTATGCGTTATGCGTTATGCGTTATGCGTTATGCGTTATGCGTTATGCGTTATGCGTTATGCGTTATGCGTTATGCGTTATGCGTTATGCGTTATGCGTTATGCGTTATGCGTTATGCGTTATGCGTTATGCGTTATGCGTTATGCGTTATGCGTTATGCGTTATGCGTTATGCGTTATGCGTTATGCGTTATGCGTTATGCGTTATGCGTTATGCGTTATGCGTTATGCGTTATGCGTTATGCGTTATGCGTTATGCGTTATGCGTTATGCGTTATGCGTTATGCGTTATGCGTTTGCGCCATGCGTTATCCGTTATGCGTTATCCGTTATGCGTTACGCGTTATGCGTTATGCGTTATGCGTTATGCGTTATGCGTTATGCGTTATGCGTTATGCGTTATGCCTTATGCGTTATGCGTTATGCGTTATGCGTTATGCGTTATGCGTTATGCGTTATGCCTTATGCGTTATGCGTTATGCGTTATGCGTTATGCGTTATGCGTTATGCGTTATGCGTTATGCGTTATGCGTTATGCGTTATGCGTTATGCGTTATGCGTTATGCGTTATGCGTTATGCGTTATGCGTTATGCGTTATGCGTTATGCGTTATGCGTTATGCGTTATGCGTTATGCGTTATGCGCCATGCGTTATCCGTTATGCGTTATCCGTTATGCGTTACGCGTTATGCGTTATGCGTTATGCGTTATGCGTTAAGCGTTATACGTTATGCGATATGCGTTATGCGTTATGCGTTATGCGTTATGCGTTATGCGTTATGCGTTATGCGTTATGCGTTATGCGTTATGCGTTATGCGTTATGCGTTATGCGTTATGCGTTATGCGTTATGCGTTATGCGTTATGCGTTATCCGTTATGCGTTATGCGTTATGCGTTATGCGTTATGCGCTATGCGATATGCGTCATGCGTTAAGCGTTATGCGTTATGCATTATGCGTTATCCGTTATGCGTTATGCGTTATGCGTTATGCGTTATGCGTTATGCGTTATGCGTTATGCGTTATGCGTTATGCGTTATGCGTTATGCGTTATGCGTTATGCGTTATGCGTTATGCGCTATGCGTTATGCGTTATGCGTTATGCGTTATGCGTTATGCGTTATGCGTTATGCGTTATGCGTTATGCGTTATGCGTTATGCGTTATGCGTTATGCGTTATGCGTTATGCGTTATGCGTTATGCGTTATGCGTTATGCGTTATGCGTTATGCGTTATGCGTTATGCGTTATGCGTTATGCGTTATGCGTTATGCGTTATGCGTTTGCGCCATGCGTTATCCGTTATGCGTTATCCGTTATGCGTTACGCGTTATGCGTTATGCGTTATGCGTTATGCGTTATGCGTTATGCGTTATGCGTTATGCGTTATGCGTTATGCGTTATGCGTTATGCGTTATGCGTTATGCGTTATGCGTTATGCGTTATGCGTTTGCGCCATGCGTTATCCGTTATGCGTTATCCGTTATGCGTTACGCGTTATGCGTTATGCGTTATGCGTTATGCGTTATGCGTTATGCGTTATGCGTTATGCGTTATGCGTTATGCCTTATGCGTTATGCGTTATGCGTTATGCGTTATGCGTTATGCGTTATGCGTTATGCCTTATGCGTTATGCGTTATGCGTTATGCGTTATGCGTTATGCGTTATGCGTTATGCGTTATGCGTTATGCGTTATGCGTTATGCGTTATGCGTTATGCGTTATGCGTTATGCGTTATGCGTTATGCGTTATGCGTTATGCGTTATGCGTTATGCGTTATGCGCCATGCGTTATCCGTTATGCGTTATCCGTTATGCGTTACGCGTTATGCGTTATGCGTTATGCGTTATGCGTTAAGCGTTATACGTTATGCGATATGCGTTATGCGTTATGCGTTATGCGTTATGCGTTATGCGTTATGCGTTATGCGTTATGCGTTATGCGTTATGCGTTATGCGTTATGCGTTATGCGTTATGCGTTATGCGTTATGCGTTATGCGTTATGCGTTATGCGTTATGCGTTATCCGTTATGCGTTATGCGTTATGCGTTATGCGTTATGCGTTATGCGTTATGCGTTATGCGTTATGCGTTATGCGTTATGCGTTATGCGTTATGCGTTATGCGATATGCGTTATTCGTTATGCGTTATGCGTTATGCGTCATGCGTTATCCGTTATGCGTTATGCGTTATGCGTTATGCGTTATGCGTTATGCGTTATGCGTTATGCGTTATGCGTTATGGGTTATGCGTTATGCGTTATGCGTTATGCGTTATGCGTTATGCGTTATGCGTTATGCGTTAAGCATTATGACTTTTTCATTGAGCGTTATGCGTTATGGGTTATGCATTATGCGTTATGCGTTATGCGTTATGCGTTATGCGTTATGCGTTATGCGTTATGCGTTATGCGTTATGCGTTATGCGTTATGCGTTATGCGTTATGCGTTAAGCGTTATACGTTATGCGTTATGCGTTATGTGTTATGCGTTATGCGTTATGTGTTATGCGTTGTGCTTTACGGGTTATGCGATATCCGTTAAGCGTTATGACTTTTTCATTGAGCGTTATGCGTTATGCGTTATGCGTTATGCGTTATGCGTTATGCGTTATGCCTTATGCGTTATGCGTTATGCGTTATGCGTTATGCGTTATGCGTTATGCGTTATGCGTTATGCGTTATGCGTTATGCGTTATGCGTTATGCGTTATGCGTTATGCGTTATGCGTTATGCGTTATGCGTTATGCGTTATGCGTTATGCGTTATGCGTTATGCGTTATGCGCCATGCGTTATCCGTTATGCGTTATCCGTTATGCGTTACGCGTTATGCGTTATGCGTTATGCGTTATGCGTTAAGCGTTATACGTTATGCGATATGCGTTATGCGTTATGCGTTATGCGTTATGCGTTATGCGTTATGCGTTATGCGTTATGCGTTATGCGTTATGCGTTATGCGTTATGCGTTATGCGTTATGCGTTATGCGTTATGCGTTATGCGTTATGCGTTATGCGTTATCCGTTATGCGTTATGCGTTATGCGTTATGCGTTATGCGCTATGCGATATGCGTCATGCGTTAAGCGTTATGCGTTATGCATTATGCGTTATCCGTTATGCGTTATGCGTTATGCGTTATGCGTTATGCGTTATGCGTTATGCGTTATGCGTTATGCGTTATGCGTTATGCGTTATGCGTTATGCGTTATGCGTTATGCGTTATGCGTTATGCGTTATGCGTTATGCGTTATGCGTTATGCGTTATGCGTTATGTGTTATGCGTTGTGCTTTACGGGTTATGCGATATCCGTTATGCGTTATGACTTTTTCATTGAGCGTTATGCGTTATGCGTAATGCGTTATGCATTATGCGTTATGCGTTATGCGTTATGCGTTATGCGTTATGCGTTATGCGTTAAGCGTTATACGTTATGCGATATGCGTTATGCGTTATGCGTTATGCGTTATGCGTTATGCGTTATGCGTTATGCGTTATGCGTTAAGCGTTATACGTTATGCGATATGCGTTATGCGTTATGCGTTATGCGTTATGCGTTATGCGTTATGCGTTATGCGTTATGCGTTATGCGTTATGCGTTATGCGTTATGCGTTATGCGTTATGCGTTATGCGTTATGCGTTATGCGTTATGTGTTATGCGTTGTGCTTTACGGGTTATGCGATATCCGTTATGCGCTATGACTTTTTCATTGAGCGTTATGCGTTATGCGTAATGCGTAATGCGTTATGCGTTATGCATTATGCGTTATGCGTTATGCGTTATGCGTTATGCGTTATGCGTTATGCGTTATGCGTTATGCGTTATGCGTTATGCGTTATGCGTTATGCGTTATGCGATGTGCGTTGTGCGTTATGCGTTATGCGTTATGCGTTATCCGTTATGCGTTATGCGTTATGCGTTATGCGTTATGCGATATGCGTCATGCGTTAAGCGTTATGCGTTATGCATTATGCGTTATGCGTTATGCGTTATGCGTTATGCGTTATGCGTTATGCGTTATGCGTTATGCGTTATGCGTTATGCGTTATGCGTTATGCGTTATGCGTTATGCGTTATGCGTTATGCGTTATGCGTTATGCGTTATGCGTTATGCGTTATGCGTTATGCGTTATGCGTTATGCGATGTGCGTTATGCGTTATGCGTTATGCGTTATGCGTTATGCGTTATGCGTTATGCGTTATGCGTTATGCGTTATCCGTTATGCGTTATGCGTTATGCGTTATGCGTTATGCGATATGCGTCATGCGTTAAGCGTTATGCGTTATGCGTTATGCGTTATGCGTTATGCGTTATGCGTTATGCGTTATGCGTTATGCGTTATGCGTTATGCGTTATGCGTTATGCGTTATGCGTTATGCGTTATGCGTTATGCGTTATGCGTTATGCGTTATGCGTTATGCGTTATGCGTTATGCGTTATGCGTTATGCGTTATGCGTTATGCGTTATGCGTTATGCGTTATGCGTTATGCGTTATGCGTTATGCGTTATGCGTTATGCGTTATGCGTTATGCGTTATGCGTTATGCGTTATGCGTTATGCGTTATGCGTTATGCGATGTGCGTTATGCGTTATGAGTTATGCGTTATGCGTTAAGCATTATGACTTTTTCATTGAGCGTTATGCGTTATGACTTTTCCATTGAGCGTTATGCGTTATTCGTTATGGGTTATGCGTTATGCGTTATGCGTTATGCGTTATGCGTTATGCGTTATGCGTTATGCGTTATGCGTTATGCGTTATGCGTTATGCGTTATGCGTTATGCGTTATGCGTTATGCGTTATGCGTTATGCGTTATGCGTTATGCGTTATGCGTTATGCGTTATGCGTTATGCGTTATGCGTTATGCGTTATGCGTTATGCGTTATGCGTTATCCGTTATGCGTTATGCGTTATGCGTTATGCGTTATGCGTTATGCGTTATGCGTTATGCGTTATGCGTTATGCGTTATGCGTTATGCGCCATGCGTTATCCGTTATGCGTTACGCGTTATGCGTTATGCGTTATGCGTTATGCGTTATGCGTTATGCGTTATGCGTTATGCGTTATGCGTTATGCGTTATGCGTTATGCGTTATGCGTTATGCGTTATGCGTTATGCGTTATGCGTTAAGCGTTATACGTTATGCGATATGCGTTATGCGTTATGCGTTATGCGTTATGCGTTATGCGTTACGCGTTATGCGTTATGCGTTATGCGTTATGCGTTATGCGTTATGCGTTATGCGTTAAGCGTTATGCGTTATGCGTTATGCGTTATGCGTTATGCGTTATGCGTTATGCGTTATGCGTTATGCGTTATGCGTTATGCGTTATGCGCTATGCGATATGCGTCATGCGTTAAGCGTTATGCGTTATGCATTATGCGTTATCCGTTATGCGTTATGCGTTATGCGTTATGCGTTATGCGTTATGCGTTATGCGTTATGCGTTATGCGTTATGCGTTATGCGTTATGCGTTATGTGTTATGCGTTGTGCTTTACGGGTTATGCGATATCCGTTATGCGTTATGACTTTTTCATTGAGCGTTATGCGTTATGCGTAATGCGTTATGCATTATGCGTTATGCGTTATGCGTTATGCGTTATGCGTTATGCGTTATGCGTTATGCGTTAAGCGTTATACGTTATGCGAAATGCGTTATGCGTTATGCGTTATGCGTTATGCGTTATGCGTTATGCGTTATGCGTTATGGGATATGCGTTATGCGTTATGCGTTATGCGTTATGCGTTATGCGTTATGCGTTATGCGTTATGCGTTATGCGTTATGCGTTATGCGTTATGCGTTATGCGTTATGCGTTATGCGTTATGCGTTATGCGTTATGCGTTATGCGTTATGCGTTATGCGTTATGCGTTATGCGTTATGCGTTATGCGTTATGCGTTATGCGTTATGCGTTATGCGTTATGCGTTATGCGTTATGCGTTATGCGTTATGCGTTATGCGTTATGCGTTATGCGTTATGCGTTATGCATTATGCGTTATGCGATATGCGTTATGCGTTATGCGTTATGCGTTATGCGTTATGCGTTATGCGTTAAGCGTTATACGTTATGCGATATGCGTTATGCGTTATGCGTTATGCGTTATGCGTTATGCGTTATGCGTTATGCATTATGCGTTATGCGATATGCGTTATGCGTTATGCGTTATGCGTTATGCGTTATGCGTTATGCGTTAAGCGTTATACGTTATGCGATATGCGTTATGCGTTATGCGTTATGGGATATGCGTTATGCGTTATGCGTTATGCGTTATGCGTTATGCGTTATGCGTTATGCGTTATGCGTTATGCGATGTGCGTTATGCGTTATGAGTTATGCGTTATGCGTTAAGCGTTATGCGTTATGCATTATGCGTTATCCGTTATGCGTTATGCGTTATGCGTTATGCGTTATGCGTTATGCGTTATGCGTTATGCGTTATGCGTTATGCGTTATGCGTTATGCGTTATGCGTTATGCGTTATGCGTTATGCGTTATGCGTTATGCGTTATGCGTTATGCGTTATGTGTTATGCGTTGTGCTTTACGGGTTATGCGATATCCGTTATGCGTTATGCGTTATGTGTTATGCGTTGTGCTTTACGGGTTATGCGATATCCGTTATGCGTTATGACTTTTTCATTGAGCGTTATGCGTTATGCGTAATGCGTTATGCGTTATGCGATATGCGTTATGCGTTATGCGTTATGCGTTATGCGTTATGCGTTATGCGTTATGCGTTATGCGTTATGCGCTATGCGATATGCGTCATGCGTTATACGTTATGCGTTATGCGCGATGCGTTATGCGTTATGCGTTATGGGCTATGCGTTAAGCGTTATGCGTTATGCGTTATGCGTAATGCGTTATGCATTATGCGTTATGCGTTATGCGTTATGCGTTATGCGTTATGCGTTATGCGTTATGCGTTATGCGTTATGCGTTATGCGTTATGCGTTATGCGATATGCGTTATGCGTTATGCGTTATGCGTTATGCGTTATGCGTTATGCGTTATGCGTTATGCGTTATGCGTTATGCGCTATGCGATATGCGTCATGCGTTATACGTTATGCGTTATGCGCGATGCGTTATGCGTTATGCGTTATGGGCTATGCGTTAAGCGTTATGCGTTATGCATTATGCGTTATGCGTTATGCGTTATGCGTTAAGCGTTATGCGTTATGCGTTATGCGTTATGCGTTATGCGTTATGTGTTATGCGTTATGCGTTATGCGTTATGCGTTATGCGTTATGCGTTATGCGTTATGCGTTATGCGTTATGCGTTATGCGTTATGCGTTATGCGTTATGCGTTATGCGTTATGCGTTATGGGCTATGCGTTAAGCGTTATGCGTTATGCGTTATGCGTTATGCGTTATGCGTTATGCGTTATGCGTTATGCGTTATGCGTTATGCGTTATGCGTTATGCGTTATGCGTTATGCGTTATGCGTTATGCGTTATGCGTTATGCGTTATGCGTTATGCGTTATGCGTTATGCGTTATGCGTTATGCGTTATGCGTTATGCGTTATGCGTTATGCGTTATGCGTTATGCGTTTTGCGTTATGCGTTATGCGTTATGCGTTATGCGTTATGCGTTATGCGTTATGCGTTATGCGTTATGCGTTATGCGTTATGCGTTATGCGTTATGCGTTATGCGTTATGCGTTATGCGATATGCGTTATGCGTTATGCGTTATGCGTTATCCGTTATGCGTTATCGGTTATGCGTTATGCGTTAAGCGTTATGCGTCATTCGTTATGCGTTATGCGTTACGCGTTATACGTTATGCGTTATGCGCGATGCGTTATGCGTTATGCGTTATGAGCTATGCGTTAAGCGTTATGCGTTATGCATTATGCGTTATGCGTTATGCGTTATGCGTTATGCGTTATGCGTTATGCGTTATGCGTTATGCGTTATGCGTTATGCGTTATGCGTTATGCGTTATGCGTTATGCGTTATGCGTTATGCGTTATGCGTTATGCGTTATGCGTTATGCGTTATGCGTTATGCGTTATGCGTTATGCGTTATGCGTTATGCGTTATGCGTTATGCGTTATGCGTTATGCGTTATGCGTTATGCGTTATGCGTTATGCGTTATGCGTTATGCGTTATGCGTTATGCGATATGCGTTATGCGTTATGCTTTATGCGTTATGCGTTATGCGTTATGCGTTATGCGTTATGCGTTATGCGTTATGCGTTATGCGTTATGCGTTATGCGTTATGCGTTATGCGTCATGCGTTATGCGTTATGCGTTATGCGTTATGCGTTATGCGTTATGCGTTATGCGTTATGCGTTATGCGTTATGCGTTATGCGTTATGCGTTATGCGTTATGCGTTATGCGTTATGCGTTATGCGTTATGCGTTATGCGTTATGCGTTATGCGTTATGCGTTATGCGTTATGCGTTATGCGTTATGCGTTATGCGTTATGCGTTATGCCTTATGCGTTATGCGTTATGCGTTATGCGTTATGCGTTATGCGTTATGCGTTATGCGTTATGCGTTATGCGTTATGCGTTATGCCTTATGCGTTATGCGTTATGCGTTATGCGTTATGCGTTATGCGTTATGCGTTATGCGTTATGCGTTATGCGTTATGCGTTATGCGTTATGCGTTATGCGTTATGCGTTATGCGTTATGCGTTATGCGTTATGCGTTATGCGTTATGCGTTATGCGTTATGCGTTATGCGCCATGCGTTATCCGTTATGCGTTATCCGTTATGCGTTACGCGTTATGCGTTATGCGTTATGCGTTATGCGTTAAGCGTTATACGTTATGCGATATGCGTTATGCGTTATGCGTTATGCGTTATGCGTTATGCGTTATGCGTTATGCGTTATGCGTTATGCGTTATGCGTTATGCGTTATGCGTTATGCGTTATGCGTTATGCGTTATGCGTTATCCGTTATGCGTTATGCGTTATGCGTTATGCGTTATGCGCTATGCGATATGCGTCATGCGTTAAGCGTTATGCGTTATGCATTATGCGTTATCCGTTATGCGTTATGCGTTATGCGTTATGCGTTATGCGTTATGCGTTATGCGTTATGCGTTATGCGTTATGCGTTATGCGTTATGCGTTATGCGTTATGCGTTATGCGTTATGCGTTATGCGTTATGCGTTATGCGTTATGCGTTATGCGTTATGCGTTATGCGTTATGCGTTATGCGTTATGCGTTATGCGTTATGCGTTATGCGTTATGCGTTATGCGTTATGTGTTATGCGTTGTGCTTTACGGGTTATGCGATATCCGTTATGCGTTATGACTTTTTCATTGAGCGTTATGCGTTATGCGTAATGCGTTATGCATTATGCGTTATGCGTTATGCGTTATGCGTTATGCGTTATGCGTTATGCGTTAAGCGTTATACGTTATGCGATATGCGTTATGCGTTATGCGTTATGCGTTATGCGTTATGCGTTATGCGTTATGCGTTATGCGTTAAGCGTTATACGTTATGCGATATGCGTTATGCGTTATGCGTTATGCGTTATGCGTTATGCGTTATGCGTTATGCGTTATGCGTTATGCGTTATGCGTTATGCGTTATGCGTTATGCGTTATGCGTTATGCGTTATGTGTTATGCGTTGTGCTTTACGGGTTATGCGATATCCGTTATGCGCTATGACTTTTTCATTGAGCGTTATGCGTTATGCGTAATGCGTAATGCGTTATGCATTATGCGTTATGCGTTATGCGTTATGCGTTATGCGTTATGCGTTATGCGTTATGCGTTATGCGTTATGCGTTATGCGTTATGCGTTATGCGTTATGCGTTATGCGTTATGCGTTATGCGTTATGCGATGTGCGTTATGCGTTATGCGTTATGCGTTATGCGTTATCCGTTATGCGTTATGCGTTATGCGTTATGCGTTATGCGATATGCGTCATGCGTTAAGCGTTATGCGTTATGCGTTATGCGTTATGCGTTATGCGTTATGCGTTATGCGTTATGCGTTATGCGTTATGCGTTATGCGTTATGCGTCATGCGTTATGCGTTATGCGTTATGCGTTATGCGTTATGCGTTATGCGTTATGCGTTATGCGTTATGCGATGTGCGTTATGCGTTATGAGTTATGCGTTATGCGTTAAGCATTATGACTTTTTCATTGAGCGTTATGCGTTATGACTTTTCCATTGAGCGTTATGCGTTATTCGTTATGGGTTATGCGTTATGCGTTATGCGTTATGCGTTATGCGTTATGCGTTATGCGTTATGCGTTATGCGTTATGCGTTATGCGTTATGCGTTATGCGTTATGCGTTATGCGTTATGCGTTATGCGTTATGCGTTATGCGTTATGCGTTATGCGTTATGCGTTATGCGTTATGCGTTATGCGTTATGCGTTATGCGTTATGCGTTATGCGTTATGCGTTATGCGTTATGCGTTATCCGTTATGCGTTATGCGTTATGCGTTATGCGTTATGCGTTATGCGTTATGCGTTATGCGTTATGCGTTATGCGTTATGCGTTATGCGTTATGCGTTATGCGCCATGCGTTATCCGTTATGCGTTACGCGTTATGCGTTATGCGTTATGCGTTATGCGTTATGCGTTATGCGTTATGCGTTATGCGTTATGCGTTATGCGTTATGCGTTATGCGTTATGCGTTATGCGTTATGCGTTATGCGTTATGCGTTAAGCGTTATACGTTATGCGATATGCGTTATGCGTTATGCGTTATGCGTTATGCGTTATGCGTTACGCGTTATGCGTTATGCGTTATGAGTTATGCGTTATGCGTTATGCGTTATGCGTTAAGCGTTATGCGTTATGCGTTATGCGTTATGCGTTATGCGTTATGCGTTATGCGTTATGCGTTATGCGTTATGCGTTATGCGTTATGCGCTATGCGATATGCGTCATGCGTTAAGCGTTATGCGTTATGCATTATGCGTTATCCGTTATGCGTTATGCGTTATGCGTTATGCGTTATGCGTTATGCGTTATGCGTTATGCGTTATGCGTTATGCGTTATGCGTTATGCGTTATGCGTTATGTGTTATGCGTTGTGCTTTACGGGTTATGCGATATCCGTTATGCGTTATGACTTTTTCATTGAGCGTTATGCGTTATGCGTAATGCGTTATGCATTATGCGTTATGCGTTATGCGTTATGCGTTATGCGTTATGCGTTATGCGTTATGCGTTAAGCGTTATACGTTATGCGAAATGCGTTATGCGTTATGCGTTATGCGTTATGCGTTATGCGTTATGCGTTATGGGATATGCGTTATGCGTTATGCGTTATGCGTTATGCGTTATGCGTTATGCGTTATGCGTTATGCGTTATGCGTTATGCGTTATGCGTTATGCGTTATGCGTTATGCGTTATGCGTTATGCGTTATGCGTTATGCGTTATGCGTTATGCGTTATGCGTTATGCGTTATGCGTTATGCGTTATGCGTTATGCGTTATGCGTTATGCGTTATGCGTTATGCGTTATGCGTTATGCGTTATGCGTTATGCGTTATGCGTTATGCATTATGCGTTATGCGATATGCGTTATGCGTTATGCGTTATGCGTTATGCGTTATGCGTTATGCGTTAAGCGTTATACGTTATGCGATATGCGTTATGCGTTATGCGTTATGCGTTATGCGTTATGCGTTATGCGTTATGCATTATGCGTTATGCGATATGCGTTATGCGTTATGCGTTATGCGTTATGCGTTATGCGTTATGCGTTATGCGTTAAGCGTTATACGTTATGCGATATGCGTTATGCGTTATGCGTTATGGGATATGCGTTATGCGTTATGCGTTATGCGTTATGCGTTATGCGTTATGCGTTATGCGTTATGCGTTATGCGATGTGCGTTATGCGTTATGAGTTATGCGTTATGCGTTAAGCGTTATGCGTTATGCATTATGCGTTATCCGTTATGCGTTATGCGTTATGCGTTATGCGTTATGCGTTATGCGTTATGCGTTATGCGTTATGCGTTATGCGTTATGCGTTATGCGTTATGCGTTATGCGTTATGCGTTATGCGTTATGCGTTATGCGTTATGCGTTATGCGTTATGCGTTATGCGTTATGCGTTATGCGTTATGTGTTATGCGTTGTGCTTTACGGGTTATGCGATATCCGTTATGCGTTATGCGTTATGTGTTATGCGTTGTGCTTTACGGGTTATGCGATATCCGTTATGCGTTATGACTTTTTCATTGAGCGTTATGCGTTATGCGTAATGCGTTATGCATTATGCGTTATGCGTTATGCGTTATGCGTTATGCGTTATGCGTTATGCGTTAAGCGTTATACGTTATGCGATATGCGTTATGCGTTATGCGTTATGCGTTATGCGTTATGCGTTATGCGTTATGGGATATGCGTTATGCGTTATGCGTTATGCGTTATGCGTTATGCGTTATGCGTTATGCGTTATGCGTTATGCGTTATGCGTTATGCGTTATGCGTTATGCGTTATGCGCTATGCGTTATGCGTTATGCGTTATGCGTTATGCGTTATGCGTTATGCGTTATGCGTTATGCGTTATGCGTTATGCGTTATGCGTTATGCGTTATGCGTTATGCGTTATGCGTTATGCGTTATGCGTTATGCGTTATGCGTTATGCGTTATGCGTTATGCGTTATGCGTTATGCGTTATGCGTTATGCGTTATGCGTTATGCGTTATCCGTTATGCGTTATGCGTTATGCGTTATGCGTTATGCGTTATGCGTTATGCGTTATGCGTTATGCGTTATGCGTTATGCGTTATGCGTTATGCGCCATGCGTTATCCGTTATGCGTTACGCGTTATGCGTTATGCGTTATGCGTTATGCGTTATGCGTTATGCGTTATGCGTTATGCGTTATGCGTTATGCGTTATGCGTTATGCGTTATGCGTTATGCGTTATGCGTTATGCGTTATGCGTTATGCGTTAAGCGTTATACGTTATGCGATATGCGTTATGCGTTATGCGTTATGCGTTATGCGTTATGCGTTACGCGTTATGCGTTATGCGTTATGCGTTATGCGTTATGCGTTATGCGTTATGCGTTAAGCGTTATGCGTTATGCGTTATGCGTTATGCGTTATGCGTTATGCGTTATGCGTTATGCGTTATGCGTTATGCGTTATGCGTTATGCGCTATGCGATATGCGTCATGCGTTAAGCGTTATGCGTTATGCATTATGCGTTATCCGTTATGCGTTATGCGTTATGCGTTATGCGTTATGCGTTATGCGTTATGCGTTATGCGTTATGCGTTATGCGTTATGCGTTATGCGTTATGTGTTATGCGTTGTGCTTTACGGGTTATGCGATATCCGTTATGCGTTATGACTTTTTCATTGAGCGTTATGCGTTATGCGTAATGCGTTATGCATTATGCGTTATGCGTTATGCGTTATGCGTTATGCGTTATGCGTTATGCGTTATGCGTTAAGCGTTATACGTTATGCGAAATGCGTTATGCGTTATGCGTTATGCGTTATGCGTTATGCGTTATGCGTTATGGGATATGCGTTATGCGTTATGCGTTATGCGTTATGCGTTATGCGTTATGCGTTATGCGTTATGCGTTATGCGTTATGCGTTATGCGTTATGCGTTATGCGTTATGCGTTATGCGTTATGCGTTATGCGTTATGCGTTATGCGTTATGCGTTATGCGTTATGCGTTATGCGTTATGCGATATGCGTTATGCGTTATGCGTTATGCGTTATGCGTTATGCGTTATGCGTTATGCGTTATGCGTTATGCGTTATGCGTTATGCGTTATGCGTTATGCGTCATGCGTTATGCGTTATGCGTTATGCGTTATGCGTTATGCGTTATGCGTTATGCGTTATGCGTTATGCGTTATGCGTTATGCGTTACGCGTTATGCGTTATGCGTTATGCGTTATGCGTTATGCGTTATGCGTTATGCGTTAAGCGTTATGCGTTATGCGTTATGCGTTATGCGTTATGCGTTATGCGTTATGCGTTATGCGTTATGCGTTATGCGTTATGCGTTATGCGCTATGCGATATGCGTCATGCGTTAAGCGTTATGCGTTATGCATTATGCGTTATCCGTTATGCGTTATGCGTTATGCGTTATGCGTTATGCGTTATGCGTTATGCGTTATGCGTTATGCGTTATGCGTTATGCGTTATGCGTTATGCGTTATGCGTTATGCGTTATGTGTTATGCGTTGTGCTTTACGGGTTATGCGATATCCGTTATGCGTTATGACTTTTTCATTGAGCGTTATGCGTTATGCGTAATGCGTTATGCATTATGCGTTATGCGTTATGCGTTATGCGTTATGCGTTATGCGTTATGCGTTATGCGTTAAGCGTTATACGTTATGCGAAATGCGTTATGCGTTATGCGTTATGCGTTATGCGTTATGCGTTATGGGATATGCGTTATGCGTTATGCGTTATGCGTTATGCGTTATGCGTTATGCGTTATGCGTTATGCGTTATGCGTTATGCGTTATGCGTTATGCGTTATGCGTTATGCGTTATGCGTTATGCGTTATGCGTTATGCGTTATGCGTTATGCGTTATGCGTTATGCGTTATGCGTTATGCGTTATGCGTTATGCGTTATGCGATATGCGTTATGCG
The DNA here is from genome assembly GCF_051020765.1 of Lasioglossum baleicum. Taxonomy (NCBI): domain Eukaryota; kingdom Metazoa; phylum Arthropoda; class Insecta; order Hymenoptera; family Halictidae; genus Lasioglossum; species Lasioglossum baleicum. The sequence goes on from NW_027469221.1 coordinate 279,767, forward strand.
TTATGCGTTATGCGTTATGCGTTATGCGTTATGCGTTATGCGTTATGCGTTATGCGTTATGCGTTATGCGTTATGCGTTATGCGTTATGCGTTATGCGTTATGCGTTTGCGCCATGCGTTATCCGTTATGCGTTATCCGTTATGCGTTACGCGTTATGCGTTATGCGTTATGCGTTATGCGTTAAGCGTTATACGTTATGCGATATGCGTTATGCGTTATGCGTTATGCGTTATGCGTTATGCGTTATGCGTTATGCGTTATGCGTTATGCGTTATGCGTTATGCGTTATGCGTTATGCGTTATGCGTTATGCGTTATGCGTTATCCGTTATGCGTTATGCGTTATGCGTTATGCGTTATGCGCTATGCGATATGCGTCATGCGTTAAGCGTTATGCGTTATGCATTATGCGTTATCCGTTATGCGTTATGCGTTATGCGTTATGCGTTATGCGTTATGCGTTATGCGTTATGCGTTATGCGTTATGCGTTATGCGTTATGCGTTATGCGTTATGCGTTATGCGTTATGCGTTATGCGTTATGCGTTATGCGTTATGCGTTATGCGTTATGCGTTATGCGTTATGCGTTATGCGTTATGCGTTATGCGTTATGCGTTATGCGTTATGCGTTATGCGTTATGCGTTATGCGTTATGTGTTATGCGTTGTGCTTTACGGGTTATGCGATATCCGTTATGCGTTATGACTTTTTCATTGAGCGTTATGCGTTATGCGTAATGCGTTATGCATTATGCGTTATGCGTTATGCGTTATGCGTTATGCGTTATGCGTTATGCGTTAAGCGTTATACGTTATGCGATATGCGTTATGCGTTATGCGTTATGCGTTATGCGTTATGCGTTATGCGTTATGCGTTATGCGTTAAGCGTTATACGTTATGCGATATGCGTTATGCGTTATGCGTTATGCGTTATGCGTTATGCGTTATGCGTTATGCGTTATGCGTTATGCGTTATGCGTTATGCGTTATGCGTTATGCGTTATGCGTTATGCGTTATGTGTTATGCGTTGTGCTTTACGGGTTATGCGATATCCGTTATGCGCTATGACTTTTTCATTGAGCGTTATGCGTTATGCGTTATGCGTTATGCGTTATGCGTTATGCGTTATGCGTTATGCGATGTGCGTTATGCGTTATGCGTTATGCGTTATGCGTTATCCGTTATGCGTTATGCGTTATGCGTTATGCGTTATGCGATATGCGTCATGCGTTAAGCGTTATGCGTTATGCGTTATGCGTTATGCGTTATGCGTTATGCGTTATGCGTTATGCGTTATGCGTTATGCGTTATGCGTCATGCGTTATGCGTTATGCGTTATGCGTTATGCGTTATGCGTTATGCGTTATGCGTTATGCGATGTGCGTTATGCGTTATGAGTTATGCGTTATGCGTTAAGCATTATGACTTTTTCATTGAGCGTTATGCGTTATGACTTTTCCATTGAGCGTTATGCGTTATTCGTTATGGGTTATGCGTTATGCGTTATGCGTTATGCGTTATGCGTTATGCGTTATGCGTTATGCGTTATGCGTTATGCGTTATGCGTTATGCGTTATGCGTTATGCGTTATGCGTTATGCGTTATGCGTTATGCGTTATGCGTTATGCGTTATGCGTTATGCGTTATGCGTTATGCGTTATGCGTTATGCGTTATGCGTTATGCGTTATGCGTTATGCGTTATGCGTTATGCGTTATGCGTTATCCGTTATGCGTTATGCGTTATGCGTTATGCGTTATGCGTTATGCGTTATGCGTTATGCGTTATGCGTTATGCGTTATGCGTTATGCGTTATGCGTTATGCGCCATGCGTTATCCGTTATGCGTTACGCGTTATGCGTTATGCGTTATGCGTTATGCGTTATGCGTTATGCGTTATGCGTTATGCGTTATGCGTTATGCGTTATGCGTTATGCGTTATGCGTTATGCGTTATGCGTTATGCGTTATGCGTTAAGCGTTATACGTTATGCGATATGCGTTATGCGTTATGCGTTATGCGTTATGCGTTATGCGTTACGCGTTATGCGTTATGCGTTATGCGTTATGCGTTATGCGTTATGCGTTATGCGTTAAGCGTTATGCGTTATGCGTTATGCGTTATGCGTTATGCGTTATGCGTTATGCGTTATGCGTTATGCGTTATGCGTTATGCGCTATGCGATATGCGTCATGCGTTAAGCGTTATGCGTTATGCATTATGCGTTATCCGTTATGCGTTATGCGTTATGCGTTATGCGTTATGCGTTATGCGTTATGCGTTATGCGTTATGCGTTATGCGTTATGCGTTATGCGTTATGCGTTATGCGTTATGTGTTATGCGTTGTGCTTTACGGGTTATGCGATATCCGTTATGCGTTATGACTTTTTCATTGAGCGTTATGCGTTATGCGTAATGCGTTATGCATTATGCGTTATGCGTTATGCGTTATGCGTTATGCGTTATGCGTTATGCGTTATGCGTTAAGCGTTATACGTTATGCGAAATGCGTTATGCGTTATGCGTTATGCGTTATGCGTTATGCGTTATGCGTTATGGGATATGCGTTATGCGTTATGCGTTATGCGTTATGCGTTATGCGTTATGCGTTATGCGTTATGCGTTATGCGTTATGCGTTATGCGTTATGCGTTATGCGTTATGCGTTATGCGTTATGCGTTATGCGTTATGCGTTATGCGTTATGCGTTATGCGTTATGCGTTATGCGTTATGCGTTATGCGTTATGCGTTATGCGTTATGCGTTATGCGTTATGCGTTATGCGTTATGCGTTATGCGTTATGCATTATGCGTTATGCGATATGCGTTATGCGTTATGCGTTATGCGTTATGCGTTATGCGTTATGCGTTAAGCGTTATACGTTATGCGATATGCGTTATGCGTTATGCGTTATGCGTTATGCGTTATGCGTTATGCGTTATGCATTATGCGTTATGCGATATGCGTTATGCGTTATGCGTTATGCGTTATGCGTTATGCGTTATGCGTTATGCGTTATGCGTTAAGCGTTATACGTTATGCGATATGCGTTATGCGTTATGCGTTATGGGATATGCGTTATGCGTTATGCGTTATGCGTTATGCGTTATGCGTTATGCGTTATGCGTTATGCGTTATGCGATGTGCGTTATGCGTTATGAGTTATGCGTTATGCGTTAAGCGTTATGCGTTATGCATTATGCGTTATCCGTTATGCGTTATGCGTTATGCGTTATGCGTTATGCGTTATGCGTTATGCGTTATGCGTTATGCGTTATGCGTTATGCGTTATGCGTTATGCGTTATGCGTTATGCGTTATGCGTTATGCGTTATGCGTTATGCGTTATGCGTTATGCGTTATGCGTTATGCGTTATGCGTTATGCGTTATGCGTTATGCGTTATGCGTTATGCGTTATGTGTTATGCGTTGTGCTTTACGGGTTATGCGATATCCGTTATGCGTTATGCGTTATGTGTTATGCGTTGTGCTTTACGGGTTATGCGATATCCGTTATGCGTTATGACTTTTTCATTGAGCGTTATGCGTTATGCGTAATGCGTTATGCATTATGCGTTATGCGTTATGCGTTATGCGTTATGCGTTATGCGTTATGCGTTAAGCGTTATACGTTATGCGATATGCGTTATGCGTTATGCGTTATGCGTTATGCGTTATGCGTTATGCGTTATGGGATATGCGTTATGCGTTATGCGTTATGCGTTATGCGTTATGCGTTATGCGTTATGCGTTATGCGTTATGCGTTATGCGTTATGCGTTATGCGTTATGCGTTATGCGTTATGCGCTATGCGTTATGCGTTATGCGTTATGCGTTATGCGTTATGCGTTATGCGTTATGCGTTATGCGTTATGCGTTATGCGTTATGCGTTATGCGTTATGCGTTATGCGTTATGCGTTATGCGTTATGCGTTATGCGTTATGCGTTATGCGTTATGCGTTATGCGTTATGCGTTATGCGTTATGCGTTATGCGTTATGCGTTATGCGTTATCCGTTATGCGTTATGCGTTATGCGTTATGCGTTATGCGTTATGCGTTATGCGTTATGCGTTATGCGTTATGCGTTATGCGTTATGCGCCATGCGTTATCCGTTATGCGTTACGCGTTATGCGTTATGCGTTATGCGTTATGCGTTATGCGTTATGCGTTATGCGTTATGCGTTATGCGTTATGCGTTATGCGTTATGCGTTATGCGTTATGCGTTATGCGTTATGCGTTATGCGTTATGCGTTATGCGTTAAGCGTTATACGTTATGCGATATGCGTTATGCGTTATGCGTTATGCGTTATGCGTTATGCGTTACGCGTTATGCGTTATGCGTTATGCGTTATGCGTTATGCGTTATGCGTTATGCGTTAAGCGTTATGCGTTATGCGTTATGCGTTATGCGTTATGCGTTATGCGTTATGCGTTATGCGTTATGCGTTATGCGTTATGCGTTATGCGTTATGCGCTATGCGATATGCGTCATGCGTTAAGCGTTATGCGTTATGCATTATGCGTTATCCGTTATGCGTTATGCGTTATGCGTTATGCGTTATGCGTTATGCGTTATGCGTTATGCGTTATGCGTTATGCGTTATGCGTTATGCGTTATGTGTTATGCGTTGTGCTTTACGGGTTATGCGATATCCGTTATGCGTTATGACTTTTTCATTGAGCGTTATGCGTTATGCGTAATGCGTTATGCATTATGCGTTATGCGTTATGCGTTATGCGTTATGCGTTATGCGTTATGCGTTATGCGTTAAGCGTTATACGTTATGCGAAATGCGTTATGCGTTATGCGTTATGCGTTATGCGTTATGCGTTATGCGTTATGGGATATGCGTTATGCGTTATGCGTTATGCGTTATGCGTTATGCGTTATGCGTTATGCGTTATGCGTTATGCGTTATGCGTTATGCGTTATGCGTTATGCGTTATGCGTTATGCGTTATGCGTTATGCGTTATGCGTTATGCGTTATGCGTTATGCGTTATGCGTTATGCGTTATGCGATATGCGTTATGCGTTATGCGTTATGCGTTATGCGTTATGCGTTATGCGTTATGCGTTATGCGTTATGCGTTATGCGTTATGCGTTATGCGTTATGCGTCATGCGTTATGCGTTATGCGTTATGCGTTATGCGTTATGCGTTATGCGTTATGCGTTATGCGTTATGCGTTATGCGTTATGCGTTATGCGTTACGCGTTATGCGTTATGCGTTATGCGTTATGCGTTATGCGTTATGCGTTATGCGTTAAGCGTTATGCGTTATGCGTTATGCGTTATGCGTTATGCGTTATGCGTTATGCGTTATGCGTTATGCGTTATGCGTTATGCGTTATGCGCTATGCGATATGCGTCATGCGTTAAGCGTTATGCGTTATGCATTATGCGTTATCCGTTATGCGTTATGCGTTATGCGTTATGCGTTATGCGTTATGCGTTATGCGTTATGCGTTATGCGTTATGCGTTATGCGTTATGCGTTATGCGTTATGCGTTATGTGTTATGCGTTGTGCTTTACGGGTTATGCGATATCCGTTATGCGTTATGACTTTTTCATTGAGCGTTATGCGTTATGCGTAATGCGTTATGCATTATGCGTTATGCGTTATGCGTTATGCGTTATGCGTTATGCGTTATGCGTTATGCGTTAAGCGTTATACGTTATGCGAAATGCGTTATGCGTTATGCGTTATGCGTTATGCGTTATGCGTTATGGGATATGCGTTATGCGTTATGCGTTATGCGTTATGCGTTATGCGTTATGCGTTATGCGTTATGCGTTATGCGTTATGCGTTATGCGTTATGCGTTATGCGTTATGCGTTATGCGTTATGCGTTATGCGTTATGCGTTATGCGTTATGCGTTATGCGTTATGCGTTATGCGTTATGCGTTATGCGTTATGCGTTATGCGATATGCGTTATGCGTTATGCGTTATGCGTTATGCGTTATGCGTTATGCGTTATGCGTTATGCGTTATGCGTTATGCGTTATGCGTTATGCGTTATGCGTTATGCGTTATGCGTTTGCGCCATGCGTTATCCGTTATGCGTTATCCGTTATGCGTTACGCGTTATGCGTTATGCGTTATGCGTTATGCGTTATGCGTTATGCGTTATGCGTTATGCGTTATGCCTTATGCGTTATGCGTTATGCGTTATGCGTTATGCGTTATGCGTTATGCGTTATGCGTTATGCGTTATGCGTTATGCGTTATGCGTTATGCGTTATGCGTTATGCCTTATGCGTTATGCGTTATGCGTTATGCGTTATGCGTTATGCGTTATGCGTTATGCGTTATGCGTTATGCGTTATGCGTTATGCGTTATGCGTTATGCGTTATGCGTTATGCGTTATGCGTTATGCGTTATGCGTTATGCGTTATGCGTTATGCGTTATGCGTTATGCGTCATGCGTTATGCGTTATGCGTTATGCGTTATGCGTTATGCGTTATGCGTTATGCGTTATGCGTTATGCGTTATGCGTTATGCGTTACGCGTTATGCGTTATGCGTTATGCGTTATGCGTTATGCGTTATGCGTTATGCGTTAAGCGTTATGCGTTATGCGTTATGCGTTATGCGTTATGCGTTATGCGTTATGCGTTATGCGTTATGCGTTATGCGTTATGCGCTATGCGATATGCGTCATGCGTTAAGCGTTATGCGTTATGCATTATGCGTTATCCGTTATGCGTTATGCGTTATGCGTTATGCGTTATGCGTTATGCGTTATGCGTTATGCGTTATGCGTTATGCGTTATGCGTTATGCGTTATGCGTTATGCGTTATGCGTTATGCGTTATGCGTTATGTGTTATGCGTTGTGCTTTACGGGTTATGCGATATCCGTTATGCGTTATGACTTTTTCATTGAGCGTTATGCGTTATGCGTAATGCGTTATGCATTATGCGTTATGCGTTATGCGTTATGCGTTATGCGTTATGCGTTATGCGTTATGCGTTAAGCGTTATACGTTATGCGAAATGCGTTATGCGTTATGCGTTATGCGTTATGCGTTATGCGTTATGGGATATGCGTTATGCGTTATGCGTTATGCGTTATGCGTTATGCGTTATGCGTTATGCGTTATGCGTTATGCGTTATGCGTTATGCGTTATGCGTTATGCGTTATGCGTTATGCGTTATGCGTTATGCGTTATGCGTTATGCGTTATGCGTTATGCGTTATGCGTTATGCGTTATGCGATATGCGTTATGCGTTATGCGTTATGCGTTATGCGTTATGCGTTATGCGTTATGCGTTATGCGTTATGCGTTATGCGTTATGCGTTATGCGTTATGCGTTATGCGTTATGCGTTATGCGTTTGCGCCATGCGTTATCCGTTATGCGTTATCCGTTATGCGTTACGCGTTATGCGTTATGCGTTATGCGTTATGCGTTATGCGTTATGCGTTATGCGTTATGCGTTATGCCTTATGCGTTATGCGTTATGCGTTATGCGTTATGCGTTATGCGTTATGCGTTATGCGTTATGCGTTATGCGTTATGCGTTATGCGTTATGCGTTATGCGTTATGCCTTATGCGTTATGCGTTATGCGTTATGCGTTATGCGTTATGCGTTATGCGTTATGCGTTATGCGTTATGCGTTATGCGTTATGCGTTATGCGTTATGCGTTATGCGTTATGCGTTATGCGTTATGCGTTATGCGTTATGCGTTATGCGTTATGCGTTATGCGTTATGCGTTATGCGTTATGCGTTATGCGTTATGCGTTATGCGTTATGCGTTATGCGCCATGCGTTATCCGTTATGCGTTATCCGTTATGCGTTATGCGTTATGCGTTATGCGTTATGCGTTATGCGTTATGCGTTATGCGTTATGCGTTATGCGTTATGCGTTATGCGTTATGCGTTATGCGATATGCGTTATTCGTTATGCGTTATGCGTTATGCGTCATGCGTTATCCGTTATGCGTTATGCGTTATGCGTTATGCGTTATGCGTTATGCGTTATGCGTTATGCGTTATGCGTTATGCGTTATGCGTTATGCGTTATGCGTTATGCGTTATGCGTTATGCGTTATGCGTTATGCGTTATGCGTTATGCGTTATGCGTTATGCGTTATGCGTTATGCGCCATGCGTTATCCGTTATGCGTTATCCGTTATGCGTTATGCGTTATGCGTTATGCGTTATGCGTTATGCGTTATGCGTTATGCGTTATGCGTTATGCGTTATGCGTTATGCGTTATGCGTTATGCGATATGCGTTATTCGTTATGCGTTATGCGTTATGCGTCATGCGTTATCCGTTATGCGTTATGCGTTATGCGTTATGCGTTATGCGTTATGCGTTATGCGTTATGCGTTATGCGTTATGCGTTATGCGTTATGCGTTATGCGTTATGCGTTATGCGTTATGCGTTATGCGTTATGCGTTATGCGTTATGCGTTAAGCATTATGACTTTTTCATTGAGCGTTATGCGTTATGGGTTATGCATTATGCGTTATGCGTTATGCGTTATGCGTTATGCGATATGCGTTATGCGTTATGCGTTATGCGTTATGCGTTATGCGTTATGCGTTATGCGTTATGCGTTATGCGTTATGCGTTATGCGTTATGCGTTATGCGTTAAGCGTTATACGTTATGCGTTATGCGTTATGTGTTATGCGTTATGCGTTATGTGTTATGCGTTGTGCTTTACGGGTTATGCGATATCCGTTATGCGTTATGACTTTTTCATTGAGCGTTATGCGTTATGCGTAATGCGTTATGCATTATGCGTTATGCGTTATGCGTTATGCGTTATGCGTTATGCGTTATGCGTTATGCGTTAAGCGTTATACGTTATGCGATATGCGTTATGCGTTATGGGATATGCGTTATGCGTTATGCGTTATGCGTTATGCGTTATGCGTTATGCGTTATGCGTTATGCGTTATGCGTTATGCGTTATGCGTTATGCGTTATGCGTTATGCGTTATGCGTTATGCGTTATGCGTTATGCGTTATGCGTTATGCGTTATGCGTTTGCGCCATGCGTTATCCGTTATGCGTTATCCGTTATGCGTTACGCGTTATGCGTTATGCGTTATGCGTTATGCGTTATGCGTTATGCGTTATGCGTTATGCGTTATGCGTTATGCGTTATGCGTTATGCCTTATGCGTTATGCGTTATGCGTTATGCGTTATGCGTTATGCGTTATGCGTTATGCGTTATGCGTTATGCGTTATGCGTTATGCGTTATGCGTTATGCGTTATGCCTTATGCGTTATGCGTTATGCGTTATGCGTTATGCGTTATGCGTTATGCGTTATGCGTTATGCGTTATGCGTTATGCGTTATGCGTTATGCGTTATGCGTTATGCGTTATGCGTTATGCGTTATGCGTTATGCGTTATGCGTTATGCGTTATGCGTTATGCGTTATGCGTTATGCGTTATGCGTTATGCGTTATGCGTTATGCGTTATGCGTTATGCGTTATGCGTTATGCGCCATGCGTTATCCGTTATGCGTTATCCGTTATGCGTTACGCGTTATGCGTTATGCGTTATGCGTTATGCGTTAAGCGTTATACGTTATGCGATATGCGTTATGCGTTATGCGTTATGCGTTATGCGTTATGCGTTATGCGTTATGCGTTATGCGTTATGCGTTATGCGTTATGCGTTATGCGTTATGCGTTATGCGTTATGCGTTATCCGTTATGCGTTATGCGTTATGCGTTATGCGTTATGCGCTATGCGATATGCGTCATGCGTTAAGCGTTATGCGTTATGCATTATGCGTTATCCGTTATGCGTTATGCGTTATGCGTTATGCGTTATGCGTTATGCGTTATGCGTTATGCGTTATGCGTTATGCGTTATGCGTTATGCGTTATGCGTTATGCGTTATGCGTTATGTGTTATGCGTTGTGCTTTACGGGTTATGCGATATCCGTTATGCGTTATGACTTTTTCATTGAGCGTTATGCGTTATGCGTAATGCGTTATGCATTATGCGTTATGCGTTATGCGTTATGCGTTATGCGTTATGCGTTATGCGTTATGCGTTAAGCGTTATACGTTATGCGATATGCGTTATGCGTTATGCGTTATGCGTTATGCGTTATGCGTTATGCGTTATGCGTTATGCGTTAAGCGTTATACGTTATGCGATATGCGTTATGCGTTATGCGTTATGCGTTATGCGTTATGCGTTATGCGTTATGCGTTATAAGTTATGCGTTATGCGTTATGCGTTATGCGTTATGCGTTATGCGTTATGTGTTATGCGTTGTGCTTTACGGGTTATGCGATATCCGTTATGCGCTATGACTTTTTCATTGAGCGTTATGCGTTATGCGTTATGCGTTATGCATTATGGGATATGCGTTATGCGTTATGCGTTATGCGTTATGCGTTATGCGTTATGCGTTATGCGTTATGCGTTATGCGTTATGCGTTATGCGTTATGCGTTATGCGTTATGCGTTATGCGTTATGCGTTATGCGTTAAGCGTTATGCGTTATGCGTTATGCGTTATGCGTTATGCGTTATGCGTTATGCGTTATGCGTTATGCGTTATGCGTTATGCGTTATGCGTTATGCGTTATGCGCTATGCGATATGCGTCATGCGTTAAGCGTTATGCGTTATGCATTATGCGTTATCCGTTATGCGTTATGCGTTATGCGTTATGCGTTATGCGTTATGCGTTATGCGTTATGCGTTATGCGTTATGCGTTATGCGTTATGCGTTATGCGTTATGCGTTATGCGTTATGCGTTATGCGTTATGCGTTATGCGTTATGCGTTATGCGTTATGCGTTATGTGTTATGCGTTGTGCTTTACGGGTTATGCGATATCCGTTATGCGTTATGACTTTTTCATTGAGCGTTATGCGTTATGCGTAATGCGATATGCATTATGCGTTATGCGTTATGCGTTATGCGTTATGCGTTAAGCGTTATACGTTATGCGATATGCGTTATGCGTTATGCGTTATGCGTTATGCGTTATGCGTTATGGGATATGCGTTATGCGTTATGCGTTATGCGTTATGGGATATGCGTTATGCGTTATGCGTTATGCGTTATGCGTTATGCGTTATGCGTTATGCGTTATGCGTTATGCGTTATGCGTTATGCGTTATGCGTTATGCGTTATGCGTTATGCGTTAAGCGTTATGCGTTATGCGTTATGCGTTATGTGTTATGCGTTGTGCTTTACGGGTTATGCGATATCCGTTATGCGTTATGACTTTTTCATTGAGCGTTATGCGTTATGCGTAATGCGATATGCATTATGCGTTATGCGTTATGCGTTATGCGTTATGCGTTAAGCGTTATACGTTATGCGATATGCGTTATGCGTTATGCGTTATGCGTTATGCGTTATGCGTTATGGGATATGCGTTATGCGTTATGCGTTATGCGTTATGCGTTATGCGTTATGCGTTATGCGTTATGCGTTATGCGTTATGCGTTATGCGTTATGCGTTATGCGTTATGCGTTATGCGTTATGCGTTATGCGTTATGCGTTATGCGTTATGCGTTATGCTTTATGCGTTATGCGTTATGCGTTATGCGTTATGCGTTATGCGTTATGCGTTATGCGATATGCGTTATGCGTTATGCGTTATGCGTTATGCGTTATGCGTTATGCGTTATGCGTTATGCGTTATGCGTTATGCGTTATGCGTCATGCGTTATGCGTTATGCGTTATGCGTTATGCGTTATGCGTTATGCGTTATGCGTTATGCGTTATGCGTTATGCGTTATGCGTTATGCGTTATGCGTTATGCGTTATGCGTTATGCGTTATGTGTTATGCGTTGTGCTTTACGGGTTATGCGATATCCGTTATGCGTGATGACTTTTTCATTGAGCGTTATGCGTTATGCGTAATGCGATATGCATTATGCGTTATGCGTTATGCGTTATGCGTTAAGCGTTATACGTTATGCGATATGCGTTATGCGTTATGCGTTATGCGTTATGCGTTATGCATTATGGGATATGCGTTATGCGTTATGCGTTATGCGTTATGCGTTATGCGTTATGCGTTATGCGTTATGCGTTATGCGTTATGCGTTATGCGTTATGCGTTATGCGTTATGCGTTATGCGTTATGCGTTATGCGTTAAGCGTTATGCGTTATGCGTTATGCGTTATGCGTTATGCGTTATGCGTTATGCGTTATGCGTTATGCGTTATGCGTTATGCGTTATGCGTTATGCGCTATGCGATATGCGTCATGCGTTAAGCGTTATGCGTTATGCATTATGCGTTATCCGTTATGCGTTATGCGTTATGCGTTATGCGTTATGCGTTATGCGTTATGCGTTATGCGTTATGCGTTATGCGTTATGCGTTATGCGTTATGCGTTATGCGTTATGCGTTATGCGTTATGCGTTATGTGTTATGCGTTGTGCTTTACGGGTTATGCGATATCCGTTATGCGTTATGACTTTTTCATTGAGCGTTATGCGTTATGCGTAATGCGATATGCATTATGCGTTATGCGTTATGCGTTATGCGTTATGCGTTAAGCGTTATACGTTATGCGATATGCGTTATGCGTTATGCGTTATGCGTTATGCGTTATGCGTTATGGGATATGCGTTATGCGTTATGCGTTATGCGTTATGGGATATGCGTTATGCGTTATGCGTTATGCGTTATGCGTTATGCGTTATGCGTTATGCGTTATGCGTTATGCGTTATGCGTTATGCGTTATGCGTTATGCGTTATGCGTTATGCGTTATGCGTTATGCGTTATGCGTTATGCGTTATGCGTTATGCGTTATGCGTTATGCGTTATGCGTTATGCGTTATGCGTTATGCGTTATGCGTTATGCGTTATGCGTTATGCGTTATGAATTATGCGTTATGCGTTATGCGTTATGCGTTATGCGTTATGCGTTATGCGTTATGCGTTATGCGTTATGCGTTATGCGTTATGCGTTATGCGTTATGCGTTATGCGTTACGCGTTATGCGTTACGCGTTATGCGTTATTCGTTACGCGTTATGCGTTACGCGTTATACGTTACGCGTTATGCGTGATGCGTTATGCGTTATGCGTTATGGGCTATGCGTTAAGCGTTATGCGTTATGCGTTATGCGTTATGCGTTATGCGTTATGCGTTATGCGTTATGCGTTATGCGTTATGCGTTATGCGTTATGCGTTATGCGTTATGCGTTATGCGGTATGCGGTATGCGTTATGCGTTATGCGTTATGCGTTATGCGTTATGCGTTATGCGTTATGCGTTATGCGTTATGCGTTATGCGTTATGCGTTATGCGTTATGCGTTATGCGTTATGCGTTATGCGTTATGCGTTATGCGTTATGCGTTATGCGTTATGCGTTATGCGTTATGCGTTATGCGTTATGCGTTATGCGTTATGCGTTATGCGTTATGCGTTATGCGTTATGCGTTATGCGTTATGCGTTATGCGTTATGCGTTATGCGTTATGCGTTATGCGTTATGCGTTATGCGTTATGCGTTATGCGTTATGCGTTAAGCGTTATGCGTTATGCGTTATGCGTTATGCGTTATGCGTTATGCGTTATGCGTTATGCGTTATGCGTTATGCGTTATGCGTTATGCGTTATGCGTTATGCGTTATGCGTTATGCGTTATGCGTTATGCGTTATGCGTTATGCGTTATGCGTTATGCGTTATGCGTTATGCGTTATGCGTTATGCGTTATGCGTTATGCGTTATGCGTTATGCGTTATGCGCTATGGGCTATGCGTTAAGCGTTATGCGTTATGCATTATGCGTTATGCGTTATGCGTTATGCGTTATGTGTTAAGCGTTATGCGTTATGCGTTATGCGTTATGCGTTATGCGTTATGCGTTATGCGTTATGCGTTATGCGTTATGCGTTATGCGTTATGCGTTATGCGTTATGCGTTATGCGTTATGCGTTATGCGTTATGCGTTATGCGTTATGCGTTATGCGTTATGCGTTATGCGTTATGCGTTATGCGTTATGCGTTATCCGTTATGCGTTATGCGCGATGCGTTATGCGTTATGCGTTATGGGCTATGCGTTATGGGCTATGCGTTAAGCGTTATGCGTTATGCATTATGCGTTATGCGTTATGCGTTATGCGTTATGCGTTAAGCGTTATGCGTTATGCGTTATGCGTTATGCGTTATGCGTTATGCGTTATACGTTATGCGTTATGCGTTATGCGTTATGCGTTATGCGTTATGCGTTATGCGTTATGCGTTATGCGTTATGCGTTATGCGTTATGCGTTATGCGTTATGCGTTATGCGTTATGCGTTATGCGTTATGCGTTATGCGTTATGCGTTATGCGTTATGCGTTATGCGTTATGCGTTATGCGTTATGCGTTATGCGTTATGCGTTATGCGTTATGCGTTATGCGTTATGCGTTATGCGTTATGCGTTATGCGTTATGCGTTATGCGTTATGCGTTATGCGTTATGCGTTATGCGTTATGCGTTATGCGTTATGCGTTATGCGTTATGCGTTATGCGTTATGCGTTACGCGTTAGGCGTTACGCGTTATGCGTGATGCGTTATGCGTTATGTGTTATGCGTTATGCGTTATGCGTTATGCGTTATGCGTTATGCGTTATGCGTTATGCGTTATGCGTTATGCGTTATGCGTTATGCGTTATGCGTTATGCGTTATGCGTTATGCGTTATGCGTTATGCGTTATGCGTTATGCGTTATGCGTTATGCGTTATGCGTTACGCGTTATGCGTTACGCGTTATGCGTTATTCGTTACGCGTTATGCGTTACGCGTTATACGTTACGCGTTATGCGTGATGCGTTATGCGTTATGCGTTATGGGCTATGCGTTAAGCGTTATGCGTTATGCGTTATGCGTTATGCGTTATGCGTTAAGCGTTATGCGTTATGCGTTATGCGTTATGCGTTATGCGTTATGCGTTATGCGTTATGCGTTATGCGTTATGCGTTATGCGGTATGCGGTATGCGTTATGCGTTATGCGTTATGCGTTATGCGTTATGCGTTATGCGTTATGCGTTATGCGTTATGCGTAATGCGTTATGCGTTATGCGTTATGCGTTATGCGTTATGCGTTATGCGTTATGCGTTATGCGTTATGCGTTATGCGTTATGCGTTATGCGTTATGCGTTATGCGTTATGCGTTATGCGTTATGCGTTATGCGTTATGCGTTATGCGTTATGCGTTATGCGTTATGCGTTATGCGTTATGCGTTATGCGTTATGCGTTATGCGTTATGCGTTATGCGTTATGCGTTATGCGTTATGCGTTATGCGTTATGCGTTATGCGTTATGCGTTATGCGTTATGCGTTATGCGTTATGCGTTATGCGTTATGCGTTATGCGTTATGCGTTATGCGTTATGCGTTGTGCGTTATGCGTTATGCGTTATGCGTTATGCGTTATGCGTTATGCGTTATGCGTTATGCGTTATGCGTTATGCGTTATGCGTTATGCGCTATGGGCTATGCGTTAAGCGTTATGCGTTATGCGTTATGCGTTATGCGTTATGCGTTATGCGTTATGCGTTATGCGTTATGCGTTATGCGTTATGCGTTATGCGTTATGCGTTATGCGTTATGCGTTATGCGTTATGCGTTATGCGTTATGCGTTATGCGTTATGCGTTATGCGTTATGCGTTATGCGTTATGCGTTATGCGTTATGCGTTATGCGTTATGCGTTATGCGTTATGCGTTAAGCGTTATGCGTTAAGCGTTATGCGTTATGCGATATGCGTTATGCGTTATGCGTTATCCGTTATGCGTTATGCGTTATGCGTTATGCGTTATGCGTTAAGCGTTATGCGTTATGCGTTATGCGTTATGCGATATGTGTTATGCGTTATGCGTTATGCGTTACGCGTTATACGTTATGCGTTATGCGTTATGCGTTATGCGTTATGCGTTATCCGTTATGCGTTATCCGTTATGCGTTATGCGTTATGCGTTATGCGTTATGCGTTATGCGTTATGCGTTATGCTTTATGCGTTATGCGTTATGCGTTATGCGTTATGCGTTATGCGTTATGCGTTATGCGTTATGCGTTATGCGTTATGCGTTATGCGTTATGCGTTATGCGTTATGCGTTATGCGTTATGCGTTATGCGTTATGCGTTATGCGTTATGCGTTATGCGTTATGCGTTATGCGTTATGCGTTATGCGTTATGCGTTATGCGTTATGCGTTATGCGTTATGCGTTATGCGTTATGCGTTATGCGTTATGCGTTATGCGTTATGCGTTATGCGTTATGCGTTATGCGTTATGCGTTATGCGTTATGCGTTATGCGTTATGCGTTATGCGTTATGCGTTATGCGTTATGCGTTATGCGTTATGCGTTATGCGTTATGCGTTATGGGCTATGCGTTAAGCGTTATGCGTTATGCATTATGCGTTATGCGTTATGCGTTATGCGTTATCCATTATGCGTTATGCGTTATGCGTTATGCGTTATGCGTTATGCGTTATGCGTTATGCGTTAAGCGTTATGCGTTATGCGTTATGCGATATGTGTTATGCGTTATGCGTTATGCGTTATGCGTTATGCGTTATGCGTTATGCGTTATGCGTTATGCGTTATGCGTTATGCGTTATGCGTTATGCGTTATGCGTTATGCGTTATGCGTTATGCGTTATGCGTTATGCGTTATGGGCTATGCGTTAAGCGTTATGCGTTATGCGTTATGCGTTATGCGTTAAGCGTTATGCGTTATCCGTTATGCGTTATGCGTTACGCGTTATGTGTTATGCGTTGTGCGTTATGCGTTATGCGTTATCCGTTATGCGTTATGCGTTATGCGTTATGCGTTATGCGTTAAGCGTTATGCGTTATGCGTTATGCGTTATGCGATATGTGTTATGCGATATGCGTTATGCGTTATGCGTTATGCATTATGCGTTATGCGTTATGCGTTATGCGTTATGCGTTAAGCGTTATGAGTTATGCGTTATGCGTTATGCGTTATGCGTTATGCGTTATGCGTTATGCGTTATGCGTTATGCGTTATGCGTTATGCGTTATGCGTTATGCGTTATGCGTTATGCGTTATGCGTTATGCGTTATGCGTTATGCGTTATGCGTTATGCGTTATGCGTTATGCGTTATGCGTTATGCGTTATGCGTTATGCGTTATGCGTTATGCGTTATGCGTTATGCGTTATGCGTTATGCGTTATGCGTTATGCGTTATGCGTTATGCGTTATGCGTTATGCGTTATGCGTTATGCGTTATGCGTTATGCGTTATGCGTTATGCGTTATGCGTTATGCGTTATGCGTTATGCGTTATGCGTTATGCGTTATGCGTTATGCGTTATGCGTTATGCGTTATGCGTTATGCGTTATGCGTTATGCGTTATGCGTTATGCGTTATGCGCTATGGGCTATGCGTTAAGCGTTATGCGTTATGCATTATGCGTTATGCGTTATGCGTTATGCGTTATGTGTTAAGCGTTATGCGTTATGCGTTATGCGTTATGCGTTATGCGTTATGCGTTGTGCGTTATGCGTTATGCGTTATGCGCTATGGGCTATGCGTTAAGCGTTATGCGTTATCCGTTATGCGTTATGCGTTATGCGTTATGCGTTATCCGTTATGCGTTATGCGCGATGCGTTATGCGTTATGCGTTATGGGCTATGCGTTATGGGCTATGCGTTAAGCGTTATGCGTTATGCATTATGCGTTATGCGTTATGCGTTATGCGTTATGCGTTAAGCGTTATGCGTTATGCGTTATGCGTTATGCGTTATGCGTTATGCGTTATGCGTTATGCGTTATGCGTTATGCGTTATGCGTTATGCGTTATGCGTTATGCGTTATGCGTTATGCGTTATGCGTTATGCGTTATGCGTTATGCGTTATGCGTTATGCGTTATGCGTTATGCGTTATGCGTTATGCGTTATGCGTTATGCGTTATGCGTTATGCGTTATGCGTTATGCGTTATGCGTTATGCGTTATGCGTTATGCGTTATGCGTTATGCGTTATGCGTTATGCGTTATGCGTTATGCGTTATGCGTTATGCGTTATGCGTTATGCGTTATGCGTTATGCGTTATGCGTTATGCGTTAAGCGTTATGCGTTAAGCGTTATGCGTTATGCGATATGCGTTATGCGTTATGCGTTATCCGTTATGCGTTATGCGTTATGCGTTATGCGTTATGCGTTAAGCGTTATGCGTTATGCGTTATGCGTTATGCGATATGTGTTATGCGTTATGCGTTATGCGTTACGCGTTATACGTTATGCGTTATGCGTTATACGTTATGCGTTATGCGTTATCCGTTATGCGTTATCCGTTATGCGTTATGCGTTATGCGTTATGCGTTATGCGTTATGCGTTATGCGTTATGCGTTATGCGTTATGCGTTATGCGTTATGCGTTATGCGTTATGCGTTATGCGTTATGCGTTATGCGTTATGCGTTATGCGTTATGCGTTATGCGTTATGCGTTATGCGTTATGCGTTATGCGTTATGCGTTATGCGTTATGCGTTATGCGTTATGCGTTATGCGTTATGCGTTATGCGTTATGCGTTATGCGTTATGCGTTATGCGTTATGCGTTATGCGTTATGCGTTATGCGTTATGCGTTATGCGTTATGCGTTATGCGTTATGCGTTATGCGTTATGCGTTATGCGTTATGCGTTATGCGTTATGCGTTATGCGTTATGGGCTATGCGTTAAGCGTTATGCGTTATGCATTATGCGTTATGCGTTATGCGTTATGCGTTATCCATTATGCGTTATGCGTTATGCGTTATGCGTTATGCGTTATGCGTTATGCGTTAAGCGTTATGCGTTATGCGTTATGCGATATGTGTTATGCGTTATGCGTTATGCGTTATGCGTTATGCGTTATGCGTTATGCGTTATGCGTTATGCGTTATGCGTTATGCGTTATGCGTTATGGGCTATGCGTTAAGCGTTATGCGTTATGCGTTATGCGTTATGCGTTAAGCGTTATGCGTTATCCGTTATGCGTTATGCGTTACGCGTTATGTGTTATGCGTTGTGCGTTATGCGTTATGCGTTATCCGTTATGCGTTATGCGTTATGCGTTATGCGTTAAGCGTTATGCGTTATGCGTTATGCGTTATGCGATATGTGTTATGCGATATGCGTTATGCGTTATGCGTTATGCATTATGCGTTATGCGTTATGCGTTATGCGTTATGCGTTAAGCGTTATGAGTTATGCGTTATGCGTTATGCGTTATGCGTTATGCGTTATGCGTTATGCGTTATGCGTTATGCGTTATGCGTTATGCGTTATGCGTTATGCGTTATGCGTTATGCGTTATGCGTTATGCGTTATGCGTTATGCGTTATGCGTTATGCGTTATGCGTTATGCGTTATGCGTTATGCGTTATGCGTTATGCGTTATGCGTTATGCGTTAAGCGTTATGCGTTATGCGTTATGCGTTATGGGCTATGCGTTAAGCGTTATGCGTTATGCGTTATGCGTTATGCGTTAAGCGTTATGCGTTATCCGTTATGCGTTATGCGTTACGCGTTATGTGTTATGCGTTGTGCGTTATGCGTTATGCGTTATCCGTTATGCGTTATGCGTTATGCGTTATGCGTTATGCGTTAAGCGTTATGCGTTATGCGTTATGCGTTATGCGATATGTGTTATGCGATATGCGTTATGCGTTATGCGTTATGCATTATGCGTTATGCGTTATGCGTTATGCGTTATGCGTTAAGCGTTATGAGTTATGCGTTATGCGTTATGCGTTATGCGTTATGCGTTATGCGTTATGCGTTATGCGTTATGCGTTATGCGTTATGCGTTATGCGTTATGCGTTATGCGTTATGCGTTATGCGTTATGCGTTATGCGTTATGCGTTATGCGTTATGCGTTATGCGTTATGCGTTATGCGTTACGCGTTATGCGTTATTCGTTATGCGTTATGCGTTACGCGTTATACGTTATGCGTTATGCGTGATGCGTTATGCGTTATGCGTTATGGGCTATGCGTTAAGCGTTATGCGTTATGCATTATGTGTTATGCGTTATGCGTTATGCGTTATGCGTTAAGCGTTATGCGTTATGCGTTATGCGTTATGCGTTATGCGTTATGCGTTATGCGTTATGCGTTATGCGTTATGCGTTATGCGTTATGCGTTATGCGTTATGCGTTATGCGTTATGCGTTATGCGTTATGCGTTATGCGTTATGCGTTATGCGTTATGCGTTATGCGTTATGCGTTATGCGTTATGCGTTATGCGTTATGCGCTATGCGTTATGCGTTATGCGTTATGCGTTATGCGTTATGCGTTATGCGTTATGCGTTATGCGTTATGCGTTATGCGTTATGCGTTATGCGTTATGCGTTATGCGTTATGCGTTATGCGTTATGCGTTATGCGTTATGCGTTAAGCGTTATGCGTTATCCGTTATGCGTTATGCGTTACGCGTTATGTGTTATGCGTTGTGCGTTATGCGTTATGCGTTATCCGTTATGCGTTATGCGTTATGCGTTATGCGTTATGCGTTAAGCGTTATGCGTTATGCGTTATGCGTTATGCGATATGTGTTATGCGATATGCGTTATGCGTTATGCGTTATGCATTATGCGTTATGCGTTATGCGTTATGCGTTATGCGTTAAGCGTTATGAGTTATGCGTTATGCGTTATGCGTTATGCGTTATGCGTTATGCGTTATGCGTTATGCGTTATGCGTTATGCGTTATGCGTTATGCGTTATGCGTTATGCGTTATGCGTTATGCGTTATGCGTTATGCGTTATGCGTTATGCGTTATGCGTTATGCGTTATGCGTTATGCGTTATGCGTTATGCGTTATGCGTTATGCGTTATGCGTTATGCGTTATGCGTTATGCGTTAAGCGTTATGCGTTATGCGTTATGCGTTATGGGCTATGCGTTAAGCGTTATGCGTTATGCGTTATGCGTTATGCGTTAAGCGTTATGCGTTATCCGTTATGCGTTATGCGTTACGCGTTATGTGTTATGCGTTGTGCGTTAAGCGTTATGCGTTATGCGTTATGCGTTATGCGATATGTGTTATGCGATATGCGTTATGCGTTATGCGTTATGCATTATGCGTTATGCGTTATGCGTTATGCGTTATGCGTTAAGCGTTATGAGTTATGCGTTATGCGTTATGCGTTATGCGTTATGCGTTATGCGTTATGCGTTATGCGTTATGCGTTATGCGTTATGCGTTATGCGTTATGCGTTATGCGTTATGCGTTATGCGTTATGCGTTATGCGTTATGCGTTATGCGTTATGCGTTATGCGTTATGCGTTATGCGTTATGCGTTATGCGTTATGCGTTATGCGTTATGCGTTACGCGTTATGCGTTATTCGTTATGCGTTATGCGTTACGCGTTATACGTTATGCGTTATGCGTGATGCGTTATGCGTTATGCGTTATGGGCTATGCGTTAAGCGTTATGCGTTATGCATTATGTGTTATGCGTTATGCGTTATGCGTTATGCGTTAAGCGTTATGCGTTATGCGTTATGCGTTATGCGTTATGCGTTATGCGTTATGCGTTATGCGTTATGCGTTATGCGTTATGCGTTATGCGTTATGCGTTATGCGTTATGCGTTATGCGTTATGCGTTATGCGTTATGCGTTATGCGTTATGCGTTATGCGTTATGCGTTATGCGTTATGCGTTATGCGTTATGCGTTATGCGCTATGCGTTATGCGTTATGCGTTATGCGTTATGCGTTATGCGTTATGCGTTATGCGTTATGCGTTATGCGTTATGCGTTATGCGTTATGCGTTATGCGTTATGCGTTATGCGTTATGCGTTATGCGTTATGCGTTATGCGTTATGCGTTATGCGTTATGCGTTATGCGTTATGCGTTATGCGTTATGCGCTATGGGCTATGCGTTAAGCGTTATGCGGTATGCATTATGCGTTATGCGTTATGCGGTATGCGTTATGTGTTAAGCGTTATGCGTTATGCGTTATGCGTTATGCGTTATGCGTTATGCGTTATGCGTTATGCGTTATGCGTTATGCGTTATGCGTTATGCGCTATGGGCTATGCGTTAAGCGTTATGCGTTATCCGTTATGCGTTATGCGTTATGCGTTATGCGTTATGCGTTATCCGTTATGCGTTATGCGCGATGCGTTATGCGTTATGCGTTATGGGCTATGCGTTATGGGCTATGCGTTAAGCGTTATGCGTTATGCATTATGCGTTATGCGTTATGCGTTATGCGTTATGCGTTATGCGTTATGCGTTATGCGTTATGCGTTATGCGTTATGCGTTATGCGTTATGCGTTATGCGTTATGCGTTATGCGTTATGCGTTATGCGTTATGCGTTATGCGTTATGCGTTATGCGTTATGCGTTATGCGTTATGCGTTATGCGTTATGCGTTATGCGTTATGCGTTATGCGTTATGCGTTATGCGTTATGCGTTATGCGTTATGCGTTATGCGTTATGCGTTATGCGTTATGCGTTATGCGTTATGCGTTATGCGTTATGCGTTATGCGTTATGCGTTATGCGTTATGCGTTATGCGTTATGCGTTATGCGTTATGCGTTATGCGTTATGCGTTATGCGTTATGCGTTATGCGTTATGCGTTATGCGTTATGCGTTATGCGTTATGCGTTATGCGTTATGCGTTATGCGTTATGCGTTATGCGTTATGCGTTATGCGTTATGCGTTATGCGTTATGCGTTATGCGTTATGCGTTATGCGTTATGCGTTATGCGTTATGCGTTATGCGTTATGCGTTATGCGTTATGCGTTATGCGTTATGCGTTATCCGTTATGCGTTATGACTTTTTCATTGAACGTTATGCGTTATGTGTTATGCGTTATGCGTTATGCGTTATGCGTTATGCGTTATGCGTTATGCGTTATGCGTTATGCGTTATGCGTTATGCGTTATGCGTTATGCGTTAAGCGTTATGCGTTATGCGTTATGCGTTATGCGTTATGCGTTATGCGTTATGCGTTATGCGTTAAGCGTTGTGCGTTAAGCGTTATGCGTTATGCGATATGCGTTATGCGTTATGCGTTATCCGTTATGCGTTATGCGTTATGCGTTATGCGTTATGCGTTATGCGTTAAGCGTTATGCGTTATGCGTTATGCGATATGTGTTATGCGTTATGCGTTATGCGTTACGCGTTATACGTTATCCGTTATGCGTTATACGTTATGCGTTATTCGTTATCCGTTATGCGTTATGCGTTATGCGTTATGCGTTATGCGTTATGCGTTATGCGTTATGCGTTATGCGTTATGCGTTATGCGTTATGCGTTATGCGTTATGCGTTATGCGTTATGCGTTATGCGTTATGCGTTATGCGTTATGCGTTATGCGTTATGCGTTATGCGTTATGCGTTATGCGTTATGCGTTATGCGTTATGCGTTATGGGCTATGCGTTAAGCGTTATGCGTTATGCGTTATGCGTTATGCGTTATGCGTTATGCGTTATGCGTTATGCGTTAAGCGTTATGCGTTATGCGTTATGCGTTATGCGTTATGCGTTATGCGTTATGCGTTATGCGTTATGCGTTATGTGTTATGCGTTATGCGTTATGCGTTATGCGTTATCCGTTATGCGTTATGCGTTATGCGTTATGCGTTATGCGTTATGCGTTATGCGTTATGCGTTAAGCGTTATGCGTTATGCGTTATGCGATATGTGTTATGCGATATGCGTTATGCGTTATGCGTTATGCGTTATGCGTTATGCGTTATGCGTTATGCGTTATGCGTTATGCGTTATGCGTTATGCGTTATGCGTTATGCGTTATGCGTTATGCGTTATGCGTTATGCGTTATGCGTTATGCGTTATGCGTTATGCGTTATGCGTTATGCGTTATGCGTTATGCGTTATGCGTTATGCGTTATGCGTTATGCGTTATGCGTTATGCGTTATGCGTTATGCGTTATGCGTTATGCGTTATGCGTTATGCGTTATGCGTTATGCGTTATGCGTTATGCGTTATGCGTTATGCGTTATGCGTTATGCGTTATGCGTTATGCGTTATGCGTTATGCGTTATGCGTTAAGCGTTATGCGTTATTCGTTATGCGTTATGCGTTACGCGTTATACGTTATGCGTTATGCGTGATGCGTTATGCGTTATGGGCTATGCGTTAAGCGTTATGCGTTATGCATTATGGGTTATGCGTTATGCGTTATGCGTTATGCGTTAAGCGTTATGCGTTATGCGTTATGCGTTATGCGTTATGCGTTATGCGTTATGCGTTATGCGTTATGCGTTATGCGTTATGCGTTATGCGTTATGCGTTATGCGTTATGCGTTATGCGTTATGCGTTATGCGTTATGCGTTATGCGTTATGCGTTATGCGTTATGCGTTATGCGTTATGCGTTATGCGTTATGCGTTATGCGTTATGCGTTATGCGTTATGCGTTATGCGTTATGCGTTATGCGTTATGCGTTATGCGTTATGCGTTATGCGTTATGCGTTATGCGTTATGCGTTATGCGTTATGCGTTATGCGTTATGCGTTATGCGTTATGCGTTATGCGTTATGCGTTATGCGTTATGCGTTATGCGTTATGCGTTATGCGTTATGCGTTATGCGTTATGCGTTATGCGTTATGCGTTATGCGTTATGCGTTATGCGTTATGCGTTATGGGCTATGCGTTAAGCGTTATGCGTTATGCATTATGCGTTATGCGTTATGCGTTATGCGTTAGGCGTTAAGCGTTATGCGTTATGCGTTATGCGTTATGCGTTATGCGTTATGCGTTATGCGTTATGCGTTATGCGTTATCCGTTATGCGTTATGCGTTATGCGTTATGCGTTATGCGTTATGCGTTATGCGTTAAGCGTTATGCGTTATGCGTTATGCGATATGTGTTATGCGATATGCGTTATGCGTTATGCGTTATGCGTTATGCGTTATGCGTTATGCGTTATGCGTTATGCGTTATGCGTTATGCGTTATGCGTTATGCGTTATGCGTTATGCGTTATGCGTTATGCGTTATGCGTTATGCGTTATGCGTTATGCGTTATGCGTTATGCGTTATGCGATATGGGTTATGCGATATGCGTTATGCGTTATGCGTTATGCGTTATGCGTTATGCGTTATGCGTTATGCGTTATGCGTTATGCGTTATGCGTTATGCGTTATGCGTTATGCGTTATGCGTTATGCGTTATCCGTTATGCGTTATGACTTTTTCATTGAACGTTATGCGTTATGCGTTATCCGTTATGCGTTATGCGTTATGCGTTATGCGTTAAGCGTTATGCGTTATGCGTTATGCGATATGTGTTATGCGTTATGCGTTATGCGTTACGCGTTATACGTTATCCGTTATGCGTTATACGTTATGCGTTATGCGTTATCCGTTATGCGTTATCCGTTATGCGTTATGCGTTATGCGTTATGCGTTATGCGTTATGCGTTATGCGTTATGCGTTATGCGTTATGCGTTATGCGTTATGCGTTATGCGTTATGCGTTATGCGTTAAGCGTTATGCGTTATGCGTTATGCGTTATGCGTTATGCGTTATGCGTTATGCGTTATGCGTTATGCGTTATGCGTTATGCGTTATGCGTTATGTGTTATGCGTTATGCGTTATGCGTTATGCGTTATCCGTTATGCGTTATGCGTTATGCGTTATGCGTTATGCGTTATGCGTTATGCGTTAAGCGTTATGCGTTATGCGTTATGCGATATGTGTTATGCGATATGCGTTATGCGTTATGCGTTATGCGTTATGCGTTATGCGTTATGCGTTATGCGTTATGCGTTATGCGTTATGCGTTATGCGTTATGCGTTATGCGTTATGCGTTATGCGTTATGCGTTATGCGTTATGCGTTATGCGTTATGCGTTACGCGTTATGCGTTACGCGTTATGCGTTATTCGTTATGCGTTATGCGTTACGCGTTATACGTTATGCGTTATGCGTGATGCGTTATGCGTTATGGGCTATGCGTTAAGCGTTATGCGTTATGCATTATGTGTTATGCGTTATGCGTTATGCGTTATGCGTTAAGCGTTATGCGTTATGCGTTATGCGTTATGCGTTATGCGTTATGCGTTATGCGTTATGCGTTATGCGTTATGCGTTATGCGTTATGCGTTATGCGTTATGCGTTATGCGTTATGCGTTATGCGTTATGCGTTATGCGTTATGCGTTATGCGTTATGCGTTATGCGTTATGCGTTATGCGTTATGCGTTATGCGTTATGCGTTATGCGTTATGCGTTATGCGTTATGCGTTATGCGTTATGCGTTATGCGTTATGCGTTATGCGTTATGCGTTATGCGTTATGCGTTATGCGTTATGCGTTATGCGTTATGCGTTATGCGTTATGCGTTATGCGTTATGCGTTATGCGTTATGCGTTATGCGTTATGCGTTATGCGTTATGCGTTATGGGCTATGCGTTAAGCGTTATGCGTTATGCATTATGCGTTATGCGTTATGCGTTATGCGTTATGCGTTAAGCGTTATGCGTTATGCGTTATGCGTTATGCGTTATGCGTTATGCGTTATGCGTTATGCGTTATGCGTTATCCGTTATGCGTTATGCGTTATGCGTTATGCGTTATGCGTTATGCGTTATGCGTTAAGCGTTATGCGTTATGCGTTATGCGATATGTGTTATGCGATATGCGTTATGCGTTATGCGTTATGCGTTATGCGTTATGCGTTATGCGTTATGCGTTATGCGTTATGCGTTATGCGTTATGCATTATGCGTTATGCGTTATGCGTTATGCGTTATGCGTTATGCGTCATGCGTTATGCGTTATGCGTTATGCGTTATGCGTTATGCGTTAAGCGTTATGCGTTATGCGTTATGCGTTAAGCGTTATGCGTTATGCGTTATGCGTTATGCGTTATGCGTTATGCGTTATGCGTTATGCGTTATGTGTTATGCGTTATGCGTTATGCGTTATGCGTTATCCGTTATCCGTTATGCGTTATGCGTTATGCGTTATGCGTTATGCGTTATGCGTTATGCGTTATGCGTTAAGCGTTATGCGTTATGCGTTATGCGATATGTGTTATGCGATATGCGTTATGCGTTATGCGTTATGCGTCATGCGTTATGCGTTATGCGTTATGCGTTATGCGTTATGCGTTATGCGTTATGCGTTATGCGTTATGCGTTATGCGTTATGCGTTATGCGTTATGCGTTATGCGTTATGCGTTATGCGTTATGCGTTATGCGTTACGCGTTATGCGTTATTCGTTATGCGTTATGCGTTACGCGTTATACGTTATGCGTTATGCGTGATGCGTTATGCGTTATGGGCTATGCGTTAAGCGTTATGCGTTATGCGTTATGCGTTTTGCGTTATGCGTTATGCGTTATGCGTTATGCGTTATGCGTTATGCGTTATGCGTTATGCGTTATGCGTTATGCGTTATGCGTTATGCGTTATGCGTTATGCGTTATGCGTTATGCGTTATGCGTTATGCGTTATGCGTTATGCGTTATGCGTTATGCGTTATGCGTTATGCGTTATGCGTTATGCGTTATGCGTTATGCGTTATGCGTTATGCGTTATGCGTTATGCGTTATGCGTTATGCGTTATGCGTTATGCGTTATGCGTTATGCGTTATGCGTTATGCGTTAAGCGTTATGCGTTATGCGTTATGCGTTATGCGTTATGCGTTATGCGTTATGCGTTATGCGTTATGCGTTATCCGTTATGCGTTATGCGTTATGCGTTATGCGTTATGCGTTATGCGTTATGCGTTAAGCGTTATGCGTTATGCGTTATGCGATATGTGTTATGCGATATGCGTTATGCGTTATGCGTTATGCGTTATGCGTTATGCGTTATGCGTTATGCGTTATGCGTTATGCATTATGCGTTATGCGTTATGCGTTATGCGTTATGCGTTATGCGTCATGCGTTATGCGTTATGCGTTATGCGTTATGCGTTATGCGTTAAGCGTTATGCGTTATGCGTTATGCGTTAAGCGTTATGCGTTATGCGTTATGCGTTATGCGTTATGCGTTATGCGTTATGCGTTATGCGTTATGCGTTATGCGTTATGCGTTATGTGTTATGCGTTATGCGTTATGCGTTATGCGTTATCCGTTATGCGTTATGCGTTATGCGTTATGCGTTATGCGTTATGCGTTATGCGTTAAGCGTTATGCGTTATGCGTTATGCGATATGTGTTATGCGATATGCGTTATGCGTTATGCGTTATGCGTTATGCGTTATGCGTTATGCGTTATGCGTTATGCGTTATGCGTTATGCGTTATGCCTTATGCGTTATGCGTTATGCGTTATGCGTTATGCGTTATGCGTTATGCGTTATGCGTTATGCGTTATGCGTTATGCGTTACGCGTTATGCGTTATTCGTTATGCGTTATGCGTTATGCGTTATGCGTTATGCGTTATGCGTTATGCGTTATGCGTTATGCGTTATGCGTTATGCGTTATGCGTTATGCGTTATGCGTTATGCGTTATGCGTTATGCGTTATGCGTTATGCGTTATGCGTTATGCGTTATGCGTTATGCGTTATGCGTTATGCGTTATGCGTTATGCGTTATGCGTTATGCGTTATGCGTTATGCGTTATGCGTTATGCGTTATGCGTTATGCGTTATGGGCTATGCGTTAAGCGTTATGCGTTATGCATTATGCGTTATGCGTTATGCGTTATGCGTTATGCGTTAAGCGTTATGCGTTATGCGTTATGCGTTATGCGTTATGCGTTATGCGTTATGCGTTATGCGTTATCCGTTATGCGTTATGCGTTATGCGTTATGCGTTATGCGTTATGCGTTATGCGTTATGCGTTAAGCGTTATGCGTTATGCGTTATGCGATATGTGTTATGCGATATGCGTTATGCGTTATGCGTTATGCGTTATGCGTTATGCGTTATGCGTTATGCGTTATGCATTATGCGTTATGCGTTATGCGTTATGCGTTATGCGTTATGCGTCATGCGTTATGCGTTATGCGTTATGCGTTATGCGTTATGCGTTAAGCGTTATGCGCTATACGTTATGCGTTATGCGTTATGCGTTATGCGTTATGCGTTATGCGTTATGCGTTATGCGTTATGCGTTATGCGTTATGCGTTATGCGTTATGCGTTATGCGTTATGCGTTATGCGTTATGCGTTATGCGTTATGCGTTATGCGTTATGCGTTATGCGTTATGCGTTATGCGTTATGCGTTATGCGTTATGCGTTATGCGTTATGCGTTATGCGTTATGCGTTATGCGTTATGCGTTATGCGTTATGCGTTATGCGTTATGCGTTATGCGTTATGCGTTATGCGTTATGCGTTATGCGTTATGCGTTATGCGTTATGCGTTATGCGTTATGCGTTATGCGTTATGCGTTATGCGTTATGCGTTATGCGTTATGCGTTATGCGTTATGCGTTATGCGTTATGCGTTATGCGTTATGCGTTATGCGTTATGCGTTATGCGTTATGCGTTATGCGTTATGCGTTATGCGTTATGCGTTATGCGTTATGCGTTATGCGTTATGCGTTATGCGTTATGCGTTATGCGTTATGCGTTATGCGTTATGCGTTATGCGTTATGCGTTATGCGTTATGCGTTATGCGTTATGCGTTATGCGTTATGCGTTATGCGTTATGCGTTATGCGTTATGCGTTATGCGTTATGCGTTATGCGTTATGCGTTATGCGTTATGCGTTATGCGTTATGCGTTATGCGTTATGCGTTATGCGTTATGCGTTATGCGTTATGCGTTATGCGTTATGCGTTATGCGTTATGCGTTATGCGTTATGGGCTATGCGTTAAGCGTTATGCGTTATGCGTTATGCGTTATGCGTTATGCGTTAAGCGTTATGCGTTATGCGTTATGCGTTATGCGTTATGCGTTATGCGTTATGCGTTATGCGTTATGCGTTATCCGTTATGCGTTATGCGTTATGCGTTATGCGTTATGCGTTATGCGTTATGCGTTATGCGTTAAGCGTTATGCGTTATGCGTTATGCGATATGTGTTATGCGATATGCGTTATGCGTTATGCGTTATGCGTTATGCGTTATGCGTTATGCGTTATGCGTTATGCGTTATGCGTTATGCATTATGCGTTATGCGTTATGCGTTATGCGTTATGCGTTATGCGTCATGCGTTATGCGTTATGCGTTATGCGTTATGCGTTATGCGTTATGCGTTAAGCGTTATGCGTTATGCGTTATGCGTTAAGCGTTATGCGTTATGCGTTATGCGTTATGCGTTATGCGTTAAGCGTTATGCATTATGCGTTATGCGTTAAGCGTTATGCGTTATGCGTTATGCGTTATGCGTTATGCGTTATGCGTTATGCGTTATGCGTTATGTGTTATGCGTTATGCGTTATGCGTTATGCGTTATCCGTTATGCGTTATGCGTTATGCGTTATGCGTTATGCGTTATGCGTTATGCGTTATGCGTTAAGCGTTATGCGTTATGCGTTATGCGATATGTGTTATGCGATATGCGTTATGCGTTATGCGTTATGCGTCATGCGTTATGCGTTATGCGTTATGCGTTATGCGTTATGCGTTATGCGTTATGCGTTATGCGTTATGCGTTATGCGTTATGCGTTATGCGTTATGCGTTATGCGTTATGCGTTATGCGTTATGCGTTATGCGTTATGCGTTATGCGTTATGCGTTATGCGTTACGCGTTATGCGTTATTCGTTATGCGTTATGCGTTACGCGTTATACGTTATGCGTTATGCGTGATGCGTTATGCGTTATGGGCTATGCGTTAAGCGTTATGCGTTATGCATTATGTGTTATGCGTTATGCGTTATGCGTTATGCGTTAAGCGTTATGCGTTATGCGTTATGCGTTATGCGTTATGCGTTATGCGTTATGCGTTATGCGTTATGCGTTATGCGTTATGCGTTATGCGTTATGCGTTATGCGTTATGCGTTATGCGTTATGCGTTATGCGTTATGCGTTATGCGTTATGCGTTATGCGTTATGCGTTATGCGTTATGCGTTATGCGTTATGCGTTATGCGTTATGCGTTATGCGTTATGCGTTATGCGTTATGCGTTATGCGTTATGCGTTATGCGTTATGCGTTATGCGTTATGCGTTATGCGTTAAGCGTTATGCGTTATGCGTTATGCGTTATGCGTTATGCGTTATGCGTTATGCGTTATGCGTTATGCGTTATCCGTTATGCGTTATGCGTTATGCGTTATGCGTTATGCGTTATGCGTTATGCGTTAAGCGTTATGCGTTATGCGTTATGCGATATGTGTTATGCGATATGCGTTATGCGTTATGCGTTATGCGTTATGCGTTATGCGTTATGCGTTATGCGTTATGCATTATGCGTTATGCGTTATGCGTTATGCGTTATGCGTTATGCGTCATGCGTTATGCGTTATGCGTTATGCGTTATGCGTTATGCGTTAAGCGTTATGCGTTATGCGTTATGCGTTAAGCGTTATGCGTTATGCGTTATGCGTTATGCGTTATGCGTTATGCGTTATGCGTTATGCGTTATGCGTTATGTGTTATGCGTTATGCGTTATGCGTTATGCGTTATCCGTTATGCGTTATGCGTTATGCGTTATGCGTTATGCGTTATGCGTTATGCGTTAAGCGTTATGCGTTATGCGTTATGCGATATGTGTTATGCGATATGCGTTATGCGTTATGCGTTATGCGTTATGCGTTATGCGTTATGCGTTATGCGTTATGCGTTATGCGTTATGCGTTATGCGTTATGCGTTATGCGTTATGCGTTATGCGTTATGCGTTATGCGTTATGCGTTATGCGTTATGCGTTATGCGTTATGCGTTATGCGTTATGCGTTATGCGTTATGCGTTACGCGTTATGCGTTATTCGTTATGCGTTATGCGTTACGCGTTATACGTTATGCGTTATGCGTGATGCGTTATGCGTTATGGGCTATGCGTTAAGCGTTATGCGTTATGCATTATGTGTTATGCGTTATGCGTTATGCGTTATGCGTTAAGCGTTATGCGTTATGCGTTATGCGTTATGCGTTATGCGTTATGCGTTATGCGTTATGCGTTATGCGTTATGCGTTATGCGTTATGCGTTATGCGTTATGCGTTATGCGTTATGCGTTATGCGTTATGCGTTATGCGTTATGCGTTATGCGTTATGCGTTATGCGTTATGCGTTATGCGTTATGCGTTATGCGTTATGCGTTATGCGTTATGCGTTATGCGTTATGCGTTATGCGTTATGCGTTATGCGTTATGCGTTATGCGTTATGCGTTATGCGTTATGCGTTATGCGTTATGCGTTATGCGTTATGCGTTATGCGTTATGCGTTATGCGTTATGCGTTATGCGTTATGCGTTATGCGTTATGCGTTATGCGTTATGCGTTATGCGTTAGGCGTTATGCGTTACGCGTTATGCGTTATTCGTTATGCGTTATGCGTTACGCGTTATACGTTATGCGTTATGCGTGATGCGTTATGCGTTATGGGCTATGCGTTAAGCGTTATGCGTTATGCATTATGTGTTATGCGTTATGCGTTATGCGTTATGCGTTAAGCGTTATGCGTTATGCGTTATGCGTTATGCGTTATGCGTTATGCGTTATGCGTTATGCGTTATGCGTTATGCGTTATGCGTTATGCGTTATGCGTTATGCGTTATGCGTTATGCGTTATGCGTTATGCGTTATGCGTTATGCGTTATGCGTTATGCGTTATGCGTTATGCGTTATGCGTTATGCGTTATGCGTTATGCGTTATGCGTTATGCGTTATGCGTTATGCGTTATGCGTTATGCGTTATGCGTTATGCGTTATGCGTTATGCGTTATGCGTTATGCGTTATGCGTTATGCGTTATGCGTTATGCGTTATGCGTTATGCGTTATGCGTTATGCGTTATGCGTTATGCGTTATGCGTTATGCGTTATGCGTTATGCGTTATGCGTTATGCGTTATGCGTTATGCGTTATGCGTTATGCGTTATGCGTTATGCGTTATGCGTTATGGGCTATGCGTTATGCATTATGCGTTATGCGTTATGCGTTATGCGTTATGCGTTAAGCGTTATGCGTTATGCGTTATGCGTTATGCGTTATGCGTTATGCGTTATGCGTTATGCGTTATGCGTTATGCGTTATCCGTTATGCGTTATGCGTTATGCGTTATGCGTTATGCGTTATGCGTTATGCGTTAAGCGTTATGCGTTATGCGTTATGCGATATGTGTTATGCGATATGCGTTATGCGTTATGCGTTATGCGTTATGCGTTATGCGTTATGCGTTATGCGTTATGCGTTATGCGTTATGCGTTATGCGTTATGCGTTATGCGTTATGCGTTATGCGTCATGCGTTATGCGTTATGCGTTATGCGTTATGCGTTAAGCGTTATGCGTTATGCGTTATGCGTTATGCGTTATGCGTTATGCGTTATGCGTTATGCGTTATGCGTTATGCGTTATGCGTTATGCGTTATGCGTTATGCGTTATGCGTTATGCGTTATGCGTTATGCGTTATGCGTTATGCGTTATGCGTTATGCGTTATGCGTTATGCGTTATGCGTTATGCGTTATGCGTTATGCGTTATGCGTTATGCGTTATGCGTTATGCGTTATGCGTTATGCGATATGTGTTATGCGATATGCGTTATGCGTTATGCGTTATGCGTTATGCGTTATGCGTTATGCGTTATGCGTTATGCGTTATGCGTTATGCGTTATGCGTTATGCGTTATGCGTTATGCGTTATGCGTTATGCGTCATGCGTTATGCGTTATGCGTTATGCGTTATGCGTTATGCGTTATGCGTTATGCGTTATGCGTTATGCGTTATGCGTTATGCGTTATGCGTTATGCGTTATGCGTTATGCGTTATGCGTTATGCGTTATGCGTTATGCGTTATGCGTTATGCGTTATGCGTTATGCGTTATGCGTTATGCGTTATGCGTTATGCGTTATGCGTTATGCGTTATGCGTTATGCGTTATGCGTTATGCGTTATGCGTTATGCGTTATGCGTTAAGCGTTATGCGTTATGCGTTATGCGTTAAGCGTTATGCGTTATGCGTTATGCGTTATGCGTTATGCGTTATGCGTTATGCGTTATGCGTTATGTGTTATGCGTTATGCGTTATGCGTTATGCGTTATCCGTTATGCGTTATGCGTTATGCGTTATGCGTTATGCGTTATGCGTTATGCGTTAAGCGTTATGCGTTATGCGTTATGCGATATGTGTTATGCGATATGCGTTATGCGTTATGCGTTATGCGTTATGCGTTATGCGTTATGCGTTATGCATTATGCGTTATGCGTTATGCGTTATGCGTTATGCGTTATGCGTCATGCGTTATGCGTTATGCGTTATGCGTTATGCGTTATGCGTTAAGCGTTATGCGTTATGCGTTATGCGTTATGCGTTATGCGTTATGCGTTATGCGTTATGCGTTATGCGTTATGCGTTATGCGTTATGCGTTATGCGTTATGCGTTATGCGTTATGCGTTATGCGTTATGCGTTATGCGTTATGCGTTATGCGTTATGCGTTATGCGTTATGCGTTATGCGTTATGCGTTATGCGTTATGCGTTATGCGTTATGCGTTATGCGTTAAGCGTTATGCGTTATGCGTTATGCGATATGTGTTATGCGATATGCGTTATGCGTTATGCGTTATGCGTTATGCGTTATGCGTTATGCGTTATGCGTTATGCGTTATGCGTTATGCGTTATGCGTTATGCGTTATGCGTTATGCGTTATGCGTTATGCGTTATGCGTTATGCGTTATGCGTTATGCGTTATGCGTTATGCGTTATGCGTTATGCGTTATGCGTCATGCGTTATGCGTTATGCGTTATGCGTTATGCGTTATGCGTTATGCGTTATGCGTTATGCGTTATGCGTTATGCGTTATGCGTTATGCGTTATCCGTTATGCGTTATGCGTTATGCGTTATGCGTTATGCGTTATGCGTTATGCGTTAAGCGTTATGCGTTATGCGTTATGCGATATGTGTTATGCGATATGCGTTATGCGTTATGCGTTATGCGTTATGCGTTATGCGTTATGCGTTATGCGTTATGCGTTATGCGTTATGCGTTATGCGTTATGCGTTATGCGTTATGCGTTATGCGTCATGCGTTATGCGTTATGCGTTATGCGTTATGCGTTATGCGTTAAGCGTTATGCGTTATGCGTTATGCGTTATGCGTTATGCGTTATGCGTTATGCGTTATGCGTTATGCGTTATGCGTTATGCGTTATGCGTTATGCGTTATGCGTTATGCGTTATGCGTTATGCGTTATGCGTTATGCGTTATGCGTTATGCGTTATGCGTCATGCGTTATGCGTTATGCGTTATGCGTTATGCGTTATGCGTTATGCGTTATGCGTTATGCGTTATGCGTTATGCGTTATGCGTTATGCGTTATGCGTTATGCGTTATGCGTTATGCGTTATGCGTTATGCGTTATGCGTTATGCGTTATGCGTTATGCGTTATGCGTTATGCGTCATGCGTTATGCGTTATGCGTTATGCGTTATGCGTTATGCGTTAAGCGTTATGCGTTATGCGTTATGCGTTATGCGTTATGCGTTATGCGTTATGCGTTATGCGTTATGCGTTATGCGTTATGCGTTATGCGTTATGCGTTATGCGTTATGCGTTATGCGTTATGCGTTATGCGTTATGCGTTATGCGTTATGCGTTATGCGTCATGCGTTATGCGTTATGCGTTATGCGTTATGCGTTATGCGTTATGCGTTATGCGTTATGCGTTATGCGTTATGCGTTATGCGTTATGCGTTATGCGTTATGCGTTATGCGTTATGCGTTATGCGTTATGCGTTATGCGTTATGCGTTATGCGTTATGCGTTAAGCGTTATGCGTTATGCGTTATGCGTTAAGCGTTATGCGTTATGCGTTATGCGTTATGCGTTATGCGTTATGCGTTATGCGTTATGCGTTATGTGTTATGCGTTATGCGTTATGCGTTATGCGTTATCCGTTATGCGTTATGCGTTATGCGTTATGCGTTATGCGTTATGCGTTATGCGTTAAGCGTTATGCGTTATGCGTTATGCGATATGTGTTATGCGATATGCGTTATGCGTTATGCGTTATGCGTTATGCGTTATGCGTTATGCGTTATGCGTTATGCGTTATGCGTTATGCGTTATGCGTTATGCGTTATGCGTTATGCGTTATGCGTTATGCGTTATGCGTTATGCGTTATGCGTTATGCGTTATGCATTATGTGTTATGCGTTATGCGTTATGCGTTATGCGTTAAGCGTTATGCGTTATGCGTTATGCGTTATGCGTTATGCGTTATGCGTTATGCGTTATGCGTTATGCGTTATGCGTTATGCGTTATGCGTTATGCGTTATGCGTTATGCGTTATGCGTTATGCGTTATGCGATATGCGTTATGCGTTATGCGTTATGCGTTATGCGTTATGCGTTATGCGTTGTGCGTTATGCGTTATGCGTTATGCGTTTTGCGTTATGCGTTATGCGTTATGCGTTATGCGTTATGCGTCATGCGTTATGCGTTATGCGTTATGCGTTATGCGTTATGCGTTATGCGTTATGCGCTATGCGTTATGCGTTATGCGTTATGCGTTATGCGTTATGCGTTATGCGTTATGCGTTATGCGTTATGCGTTATGCGTTATGCGTTATGCGTTATGCGTTATGCGTTATGCGTTATGCGTTATGCGTTATGCGTTATGCGTTATGCGTTATGCGTTATGCGTTATGCGTTATGCGTTATGCGTTATGCGTTATGCGTTATGCGTTATGCGTTATGCGTTATGCGTTATGCGTTATGCGTTATGCGTTATGCGTTATGCGTTATGCGTTATGCGTTATGCGTTATGCGTTATGCGTTATGCGTTATGCGTTATGCGTTATGCGTTATGCGTTATGCGTTATGCGTTATGCGTTATGCGTTATGCGTTA
Source organism: Lasioglossum baleicum (assembly GCF_051020765.1). NCBI lineage: Eukaryota > Metazoa > Arthropoda > Insecta > Hymenoptera > Halictidae > Lasioglossum > Lasioglossum baleicum. The sequence goes on from NW_027469221.1 coordinate 316,691, forward strand.
TGCGTTATGCGTTATGCGTTATGCGTTATGTGTTATGCGTTATGCGTTATGCGTTATCCGTTATGCGTTATCGGTTATGCGTTATGCGTTAAGCGTTATGCGTCATTCGTTATGCGTTATGCGTTACGCGTTATACGTTATGCGTTATGCGCGATGCGTTATGCGTTATGCGTTATGAGCTATGCGTTAAGCGTTATGCGTTATGCATTATGCGTTATGCGTTATGCGTTATGCGTTATGCGTTATGCGTTATGCGTTATGCGTTATGCGTTATGCGTTATGCGTTATGCGTTATGCGTTATGCGTTATGCGTTATGCGTTATGCGTTATGCGTTATGCGTTATGCGTTATGCGTTATGCGTTATGCGTTATGCGTTATGCGTTATGCGCGATGCGTTATGCGTTATGCGTTATGAGCTATGCGTTAAGCGTTATGCGTTATGCATTATGCGTTATGCGTTATGCGTTATGCGTTATGCGTTATGCGTTATGCGTTATGCGTTATGCGTTATGCGTTATGCGTTATGCGTTATGCGTTATGCGTTATGCGTTATGCGTTATGCGTTATGCGTTATGCGTTATGCGTTATGCGTTATGCGTTATGCGTTATGCGTTATGCGTTATGCGTTATGCGTTATGCGTTATGCGTTATGCGTTATGCGTTATGCGTTATGCGTTATGCGTTATGCGTTATGCGTTATGCGTTATGCGTTATGCGTTATGCGTTATGCGTTATGCGTTATGCGTTATGCGTTATGCGTTATGCGTTATGCGTTATGCGTTATGCGTTATGCGTTAAGCGTTATGCGTTAAGCGTTATGCGTTATGCGATATGCGTTATGCGTTATGCGTTATCCGTTATGCGTTATGCGTTATGCGTTATGCGTTATGCGTTAAGCGTTATGCGTTATGCGTTATGCGATATGTGTTATGCGTTATGCGTTATGCGTTACGCGTTATACGTTATCCGTTATGCGTTATACGTTATGCGTTATGCGTTATCCGTTATGCGTTATCCGTTGAGCGTTATGCGTTATGCGTTATGCGTTATGCGTTATGCGTTATGCGTTATGCGTTATGCGTTATGCGTTATGCGTTATGCGTTATGCGTTATGCGTTATGCGTTATGCGTTATGCGTTATGCGTTATGCGTTATGCGTTATGCGTTATGCGTTATGCGTTATGCGTTATGCGTTATGCGTTATGCGTTATGCGTTATGCGTTATGCGTTATGCGTTATGCGTTATGCGTTATGCGTTATGCGTTATGCGTTATGCGTTATGCGTTATGCGTTATGCGTTATGCGTTAAGCGTTATACGTTATGCGTTATGCGTTATGTGTTATGCGTTATGCGTTATGTGTTATGCGGTGTGCTTTACGGGTTATGCGATATGCGTTATGCGTTATGACTTTTTCATTGAGCGTTATGCGTTATGCGATATGCGTTATGCGTTATGCGTTATGCGTTATGCGTTATGCGTTATGCGTTATGCGTTATGCGTTGTGCGTTATGCGTTATGTGTTATGCGTTATGCGTTATGCGTTATGCGTTATGCGTTATGCGTTATGCGATATGCGTCATGCGTTAAGCGTTATGCGTTATGCATTATGCGTTATCCGTTATGCGTTATGCGTTATGCGTTATGCGTTATGCGTTATGCGTTATGCGTTATGCGTTATGCGTTATGTGTTATGCGTTGTGCATTACGGGTTATGCGATATCCGTTATGCGTTATGACTTTTTCATTGAGCGTTATGCGTTATGCGTAATGCGTTATGCATTATGTGTTATGCGTTATGCGTTATGCGTTATGCGTTATGCGTTATGCGTTATGCGTTATGCGTTATGCGTTATGCGTTATGCGTTGTGCGTTATGCGTTATGTGTTATGCGTTATGCGTTATGCGTTATGCGTTATGCGTTATGCGTTATGCGATATGCGTCATGCGTTAAGCGTTATGCGTTATGCATTATGCGTTATCCGTTATGCGTTATGCGTTATGCGTTAAGCGTTATACGTTATGCGATATGCGTTATGCGTTATGCGTTATGCGTTATGCGTTATGCGTTATGCGTTATGCGTTATGCGTTGTGCGTCATGCGTTATCCGTTAGGCGTTATGCGTTATGCGTTATGCGTAATGCGTTATGCGTTATGCGTTATGCGTTATGCGTTATGCGATATGCGTTATGCGTTATGCGTTATGCGTTATGCGTTATGCGTTATGCGTTATGCGTTATGCGTTATGCGTTATGCGTTATGCGTTATGCGTTATGCGTTATGCGTTATGCGTTATGCGTTATGCGTTATGCGTTATGCGTTATGCGTTATGCGTTATGCGTTATGCGTTATGCGTTATGCGTTATGCGTTATGCGTAATGCGTTATGCGTTATGCGATATGCGTTATGCGTTATGCGTTATGCGTTATGCGTTATGCGTTATGCGTTATGCGTTACGCGTTATGCGTTATGTGTTATGCGTTATGCGTTATGCGTTATGCGTTATGCGTTATGCGTTATGCGTTATGCGTTATGCGTTATGCGTTATGCGTTATGCGTTATGCGTTATGCGTTATGCGTTATGCGTTATGCGTTATGCGTTATGCGTTATGCGTTATGCGTTATGCGTTATGCGTTATGCGTTATGCGTTATGCGTTATGCGTTATGCGTTATGCGTTATGCGTTATGCGTTATGCGTTATGCGTTATGTGTTATGCGTTATGCGTTATGCGTTATGCGATGTGCGTTATGCTGTATGCGTTATGCGTTATGCGTTAAGCATTATGACTTTTTCATTGAGCGTTATGCGTTATGACTTTTCCATTGAGCGTTATGCGTTATTCGTTATGGGTAATGCGTTATGCGTTATGGGTTATGCGTTATGCGTTATGCGTTATGCGTTATGCGTTATGCGTTATGCGTTATGCGTTATGCGTTATGCGTTATGCGTTATGCGTTATGCGTTATGCGTTATGCGTTATGCGTTATGCGTTATGCGTTATGCGTTATGCGTTATGCGTTATGCGTTATGCGTTATGCGTTATGCGTTATGCGTTATGCGTTATGCGTTATGCGTTATGCGTTATGCGTTATGCGTTATGCGTTATGCGTTATGCGTTATGCGTTATGCGTTATGCGTTATGCGTTATGCGTTATGCGTTATGCGTTATGCGTTATGCGTTATGTGTTATGCGTTATGCGTTATGTGTTATGCGTTATGCGTTATCCGTTATGCGTTATCGGTTATGCGTTATGCGTTAAGCGTTATGCGTCATTCGTTATGCGTTATGCGTTACGCGTTATACGTTATGCGTTATGCGCGATGCGTTATGCGTTATGCGTTATGAGCTATGCGTTAAGCGTTATGCGTTATGCATTATGCGTTATGCGTTATGCGTTATGCGTTATGCGTTATGCGTTATGCGTTATGCGTTATGCGTTATGCGTTATGCGTTATGCGTTATGCGTTATGCGTTATGCGTTATGCGTTATGCGTTATGCGTTATGCGTTATGCGTTATGCGTTATGCGTTATGCGTTATGCGTTATGCGCGATGCGTTATGCGTTATGCGTTATGAGCTATGCGTTAAGCGTTATGCGTTATGCATTATGCGTTATGCGTTATGCGTTATGCGTTATGCGTTATGCGTTATGCGTTATGCGTTATGCGTTATGCGTTATGCGTTATGCGTTATGCGTTATGCGTTATGCGTTATGCGTTATGCGTTATGCGTTATGCGTTATGCGTTATGCGTTATGCGTTATGCGTTATGCGTTATGCGTTATGCGTTATGCGTTATGCGTTATGCGTTATGCGTTATGCGTTATGCGTTATGCGTTATGCGTTATGCGTTATGCGTTATGCGTTATGCGTTATGCGTTATGCGTTATGCGTTATGCGTTATGCGTTATGCGTTATGCGTTATGCGTTATGCGTTATGCGTTATGCGTTATGCGTTATGCGTTATGCGTTAAGCGTTATGCGTTAAGCGTTATGCGTTATGCGATATGCGTTATGCGTTATGCGTTATCCGTTATGCGTTATGCGTTATGCGTTATGCGTTATGCGTTAAGCGTTATGCGTTATGCGTTATGCGATATGTGTTATGCGTTATGCGTTATGCGTTACGCGTTATACGTTATCCGTTATGCGTTATACGTTATGCGTTATGCGTTATCCGTTATGCGTTATCCGTTGAGCGTTATGCGTTATGCGTTATGCGTTATGCGTTATGCGTTATGCGTTATGCGTTATGCGTTATGCGTTATGCGTTATGCGTTATGCGTTATGCGTTATGCGTTATGCGTTATGCGTTATGCGTTATGCGTTATGCGTTATGCGTTATGCGTTATGCGTTATGCGTTATGCGTTATGCGTTATGCGTTATGCGTTATGCGTTATGCGTTATGCGTTATGCGTTATGCGTTATGCGTTATGCGTTATGCGTTATGCGTTATGCGTTATGCGTTATGCGTTATGCGTTAAGCGTTATACGTTATGCGTTATGCGTTATGTGTTATGCGTTATGCGTTATGTGTTATGCGGTGTGCTTTACGGGTTATGCGATATGCGTTATGCGTTATGACTTTTTCATTGAGCGTTATGCGTTATGCGATATGCGTTATGCGTTATGCGTTATGCGTTATGCGTTATGCGTTATGCGTTATGCGTTATGCGTTATGCGTTATGCGTTATGCGTTGTGCGTTATGCGTTATGTGTTATGCGTTATGCGTTATGCGTTATGCGTTATGCGTTATGCGTTATGCGATATGCGTCATGCGTTAAGCGTTATGCGTTATGCATTATGCGTTATCCGTTATGCGTTATGCGTTATGCGTTATGCGTTATGCGTTATGCGTTATGCGTTATGCGTTATGCGTTATGTGTTATGCGTTGTGCATTACGGGTTATGCGATATCCGTTATGCGTTATGACTTTTTCATTGAGCGTTATGCGTTATGCGTAATGCGTTATGCATTATGTGTTATGCGTTATGCGTTATGCGTTATGCGTTAAGCGTTATACGTTATGCGATATGCGTTATGCGTTATGCGTTATGCGTTATGCGTTATGCGTTATGCGTTATGCGTTATGCGTTGTGCGTCATGCGTTATCCGTTAGGCGTTATGCGTTATGCGTTATGCGTAATGCGTTATGCGTTATGCGTTATGCGTTATGCGTTATGCGATATGCGTTATGCGTTATGCGTTATGCGTTATGCGTTATGCGTTATGCGTTATGCGTTATGCGTTATGCGTTATGCGTTATGCGTTATGCGTTATGCGTTATGCGTTATGCGTTATGCGTTATGCGTTATGCGTTATGCGTTATGCGTTATGCGTTATGCGTTATGCGTTATGCGTTATGCGTTATGCGTTATGCGTTATGCGTTATGCGTAATGCGTTATGCGTTATGCGATATGCGTTATGCGTTATGCGTTATGCGTTATGCGTTATGCGTTATGCGTTATGCGTTACGCGTTATGCGTTATGTGTTATGCGTTATGCGTTATGCGTTATGCGTTATGCGTTATGCGTTATGCGTTATGCGTTATGCGTTATGCGTTATGCGTTATGCGTTATGCGTTATGCGTTATGCGTTATGCGTTATGCGTTATGCGTTATGCGTTATGCGTTATGCGTTATGCGTTATGCGTTATGCGTTATGCGTTATGCGTTATGCGTTATGCGTTATGCGTTATGCGTTATGCGTTATGCGTTATGCGTTATGTGTTATGCGTTATGCGTTATGCGTTATGCGATGTGCGTTATGCTGTATGCGTTATGCGTTATGCGTTAAGCATTATGACTTTTTCATTGAGCGTTATGCGTTATGACTTTTCCATTGAGCGTTATGCGTTATTCGTTATGGGTAATGCGTTATGCGTTATGGGTTATGCGTTATGCGTTATGCGTTATGCGTTATGCGTTATGCGTTATGCGTTATGCGTTATGCGTTATGCGTTATGCGTTATGCGTTATGCGTTATGCGTTAAGCGTTATACGTTATGCGATATGCGTTATGCGTTATGCGTTATGCGTTATGCGTTATGCGTCATGCGTTATCCGTTATGCGTTATGCGTTATGCGTTATGCGTAATGCGTTATGCGTTATGCGTTATGCGTAATGCGTTATGCGTTATGCGTTATGCGTTATGCGTTATGCGTTATGCGTTATGCGTTATGCGTTATGCGTTATGCGTTATGCGTTATGCGTTATGCGTTATGCGTTATGCGTTATGCGTTATGCGTTATGCGTTATGCGATATGCGTTATTCGTTATGCGTTATGCGTTATGCGTCATGCGTTATCCGTTATGCGTTATGCGTTATGCGTTATGCGTAATGCGTTATGCGTTATGCGTTATGCGTTACGCGTTATGCGTTATGCGTTATGCGTAATGCGTTATGCGTTATGCGTTATGCGTTACGCGTTATGCGTTATGCTTTATGCGTTATGCGATATGCGTTATGCGTTATGCGATATGCGTTATGCGTTATGCGTTATGCGTTATGCGTTATGCGTTATGCGTTATGCGTTATGCGTTATGCGTTATGCGTTATGCGTTATGCGTTATGCGTTATGCGTTATGCGTTATGCGTTATGCGTTATGCGTTATGCGTTATGCGTTATGCGTTATGCGTTATGCGTTATGCGTTATGCGTTATGCGTTATGCGTTATGCGTTATGCGTTATGCGTTATGCGTTATGCGTTATGCGTTATGCGTTATGCGTTATGCGTTATGCGTTATGCGTTATGCGTTATGTGTTATGCGTTATGCGTTATCCGTTATGCGTTATCGGTTATGCGTTATGCGTTAAGCGTTATGCGTCATTCGTTATGCGTTATGCGTTACGCGTTATACGTTATGCGTTATGCGCGATGCGTTATGCGTTATGCGTTATGAGCTATGCGTTAAGCGTTATGCGTTATGCATTATGCGTTATGCGTTATGCGTTATGCGTTATGCGTTATGCGTTATGCGTTATGCGTTATGCGTTATGCGTTATGCGTTATGCGTTATGCGTTATGCGTTATGCGTTATGCGTTATGCGTTATGCGTTATGCGTTATGCGTTATGCGTTATGCGTTATGCGTTATGCGTTATGCGATATGCGTTATTCGTTATGCGTTATGCGTTATGCGTCATGCGTTATCCGTTATGCGTTATGCGTTATGCGTTATGCGTAATGCGTTATGCGTTATGCGTTATGCGTTACGCGTTATGCGTTATGCGTTATGCGTAATGCGTTATGCGTTATGCGTTATGCGTTACGCGTTATGCGTTATGCTTTATGCGTTATGCGATATGCGTTATGCGTTATGCGATATGCGTTATGCGTTATGCGTTATGCGTTATGCGTTATGCGTTATGCGTTATGCGTTATGCGTTATGCGTTATGCGTTATGCGTTATGCGTTATGCGTTATGCGTTATGCGTTATGCGTTATGCGTTATGCGTTATGCGTTATGCGTTATGCGTTATGCGTTATGCGTTATGCGTTATGCGTTATGCGTTATGCGTTATGCGTTATGCGTTATGCGTTATGCGTTATGCGTTATGCGTTATGCGTTATGCGTTATGTGTTATGCGTTATGCGTTATCCGTTATGCGTTATCGGTTATGCGTTATGCGTTAAGCGTTATGCGTCATTCGTTATGCGTTATGCGTTACGCGTTATACGTTATGCGTTATGCGCGATGCGTTATGCGTTATGCGTTATGAGCTATGCGTTAAGCGTTATGCGTTATGCATTATGCGTTATGCGTTATGCGTTATGCGTTATGCGTTATGCGTTATGCGTTATGCGTTATGCGTTATGCGTTATGCGTTATGCGTTATGCGTTATGCGTTATGCGTTATGCGTTATGCGTTATGCGTTATGCGTTATGCGTTATGCGTTATGCGTTATGCGTTATGCGTTATGCGTTATGCGTTATGCGTTATGCGTTATGCGTTATGCGTTATGCGTTATGCGTTATGCGTTATGCGTTATGCGTTATGCGTTATGCGTTATGCGTTATGCGTTATGCGTTATGCGTTATGCGTTATGCGTTATGCGTTATGCGTTATGCGTTATGCGTTATGCGTTATGCGTTATGCGTTATGCGTTATGCGTTATGCGTTATGCGTTATGCGTTATGCGTTATGCGTTATGCGTTATGCGTTATGCGTTATGCGTTATGCGTTATGCGTTATGCGTTATGCGTTATGCGTTATGCGTTATGCGTTATGCGTTATGCGTTATCCGTTATGCGTTATGACTTTTTCATTGAACGTTATGCGTTATGTGTTATGCGTTATGCGTTATGCGTTATGCGTTATGCGTTATGCGTTATGCGTTATGCGTTATGCGTTATGCGTTATGCGTTATGCGTTATGCGTTATGCGTTAAGCGTTATGCGTTATGCGTTATGCGTTATGCGTTATGCGTTATGCGTTATGCGTTATGCGTTAAGCGTTATGCGTTAAGCGTTATGCGTTATGCGATATGCGTTATGCGTTATGCGTTATCCGTTATGCGTTATGCGTTATGCGTTATGCGTTATGCGTTAAGCGTTATGCGTTATGCGTTATGCGATATGTGTTATGCGTTATGCGTTATGCGTTACGCGTTATACGTTATCCGTTATGCGTTATACGTTATGCGTTATGCGTTATCCGTTATGCGTTATCCGTTGAGCGTTATGCGTTATGCGTTATGCGTTATGCGTTATGCGTTATGCGTTATGCGTTATGCGTTATGCGTTATGCGTTATGCGTTATGCGTTATGCGTTATGCGTTATGCGTTATGCGTTATGCGTTATGCGTTATGCGTTATGCGTTATGCGTTATGCGTTATGCGTTATGCGTTATGCGTTATGCGTTATGCGTTATGCGTTATGCGTTATGCGTTATGCGTTATGCGTTATGGGCTATGCGTTAAGCGTTATGCGTTATGCATTATGCGTTATGCGTTATGCGTTATGCGTTATGCGTTAAGCGTTATGCGTTATGCGTTATGCGTTATGCGTTATGCGTTATGCGTTATGCGTTATGCGTTATGTGTTATGCGTTATGCGTTATGCGTTATGCGTTATCCGTTATGCGTTATGCGTTATGCGTTATGCGTTATGCGTTATGCGTTATGCGTTATGCGTTAAGCGTTATGCGTTATGCGTTATGCGATATGTGTTATGCGATATGCGTTATGCGTTATGCGTTATGCGTTATGCGTTATGCGTTATGCGTTATGCGTTATGCGTTATGCGTTATGCGTTATGCGTTATGCGTTATGCGTTATGCGTCATGCGTTATGCGTTATGCGTTATGCGTTATGCGTTATGCGTTATGCGTTATGCGTTATGCGTTATGCGTTATGCGTTATGCGTTACGCGTTATGCGTTATTCGTTATGCGTTATGCGTTACGCGTTATACGTTATGCGTTATGCGTGATGCGTTATGCGTTATGGGCTATGCGTTAAGCGTTATGCGTTATGCATTATGTGTTATGCGTTATGCGTTATGCGTTATGCGTTAAGCGTTATGCGTTATGCGTTATGCGTTATGCGTTATGCGTTATGCGTTATGCGTTATGCGTTATGCGTTATGCGTTATGCGTTATGCGTTATGCGTTATGCGTTATGCGTTATGCGTTATGCGTTATGCGTTATGCGTTATGCGTTATGCGTTATGCGTTATGCGTTATGCGTTATGCGTTATGCGTTATGCGTTATGCGTTATGCGTTATGCGTTATGCGTTATGGGCTATGCGTTAAGCGTTATGCGTTATGCATTATGCGTTATGCGTTATGCGTTATGCGTTATGCGTTAAGCGTTATGCGTTATGCGTTATGCGTTATGCGTTATGCGTTATGCGTTATGCGTTATGCGTTATGCGTTATCCGTTATGCGTTATGCGTTATGCGTTATGCGTTATGCGTTAAGCGTTATGCGTTATGCGTTATGCGATATGTGTTATGCGATATGCGTTATGCGTTATGCGTTATGCGTTATGCGTTATGCGTTATGCGTTATGCGTTATGCGTTATGCATTATGCGTTATGCGTTATGCGTTATGCGTTATGCGTTATGCGTCATGCGTTATGCGTTATGCGTTATGCGTTATGCGTTATGCGTTAAGCGTTATGCGTTATGCGTTATGCGTTATGCGTTATGCGTTATGCGTTATGCGTTATGCGTTATGCGTTATGCGTTATGCGTTATGCGTTATGCGTTATGCGTTATGCGTTATGCGTTATGCGTTATGCGTTACGCGTTATGCGTTATTCGTTATGCGTTATGCGTTACGCGTTATACGTTATGCGTTATGCGTTGTGCGTTATGCGTTATGCGTCATGCGTTATCCGTTATGCGTTATGCGTTATGCGTTATGTGTTATGCGTTATGCGTTATGCGTTATGCGTTAAGCGTTATGCGTTATGCGTTATGCGTTATGCGTTATGCGTTATGCGTTATGCGTTATGCGTTATGCGTTATGGGTTATGCGTTATGCGTTATGCGTTATGCGTTATGCGTTATGCGTTATGCGTTATGCGTTATGCGTTATGCATTATGCGTTATGCGTTATGCGTTATGCGTTATGCGTTATGTGTTAAGCGTTATGCGTTATGCGTTATGCGTTATGCGCTATGCGTTATGCGTTATGGGCTATGCGTTATGGGCTATGCGTTAAGCGTTATGCGTTATGCATTATGCGTTATGCGCTATGGGCTATGCGTTAAGCGTTATGCGTTATCCGTTATGCGTTATGCGTTATGAGTTATGCGTTATCCGTTATGCGTTATGCGCGATGCGTTATGCGTTATGCGTTATGGGCTATGCGTTATGGGCTATGCGTTAAGCGTTATGCGTTATGCATTATGCGTTATGCGTTATGCGTTATGCGTTATGCGTTAAGCGTTATGCGTTATGCGTTATGCGTTATGCGTTATGCGTTATGCGTTATGCGTTATGCGTTATGCGTTATGCGTTATGCGTTATGCGTTATGCGTTATGCGTTATGCGTTATGCGTTAAGCGTTATGCGTTATGCGTTATGCGTTATGCGTTATGCGTTATGCGTTATGCGTTATGCGTTATGCGTTATGCGTTATGCGTTATGCGTTATGCGTTATGCGTTATGCGTTATGCGTTATGCGTTATGCGTTATGCGTTATGCGTTATGCGTTATGCGTTATCCGTTATGCGTTATGACTTTTTCATTGAACGTTATGCGTTATGTGTTATGCGTTATGCGTTATGCGTTATGCGTTATGCGTTATGCGTTATGCGTTATGCGTTATGCGTTATGCGTTATGCGTTATGCGTTATGCGTTATGCGTTATGCGTTATGCGTTATGCGTTATGCGTTATGCGTTATGCGTTATGCGTTATGCGTTATGCGTTATGCGTTATGCGTTATGCGTTACGCGTTATGCGTTATTCGTTATGCGTTATGCGTTACGCGTTATACGTTATGCGTTATGCGTGATGCGTTATGCGTTATGGGCTATGCGTTAAGCGTTATGCGTTATGCATTATGTGTTATGCGTTATGCGTTATGCGTTATGCGTTATGCGTTATGCGTTATGCGTTATGCGTTATGGGTTATGCGTTATGCGTTATTCGTTATGCGTTATGCGTTATGCGTTATCCGTTATGCGTTATGCGTTATGCGTTATGCGTTATGCGTTATGCGTTATGCGTTATGCGTCATGCGTTATGCGTTATGCGTTATGCGTTATGCGTTATGCGTCATGCGTTATGCGTTCTGCGTTATGCGTTATGCGTTATGCGTTATGCGTTATGCGATATGCGTTATGCGTTATGCGTTATACGTTATGCGTTATGCGTTATGCGTTATGCGTTATGCGTTATGCGTCATGCGTCATGCGTCATGCGTTATGCGTTATGCGTTATGCGTTATGCGTTATGCGTTATGCGTTATGCGGTATGCGTTATGCGTCTTGCGTTATCCGTTATGCGTTATGCGTTATGCGTTATGCGTTATGCGTTATGCGTTATGGGTTATGCGTTATGCGTTATTCGTTATGCGTTATGCGTTATCCGTTATGCGTTATGCGTTATGCGTTATGCGTTATGCGTTATGCGTTATGCGTTATGCGTTATGCGTTATGCGTTATGCGTTATGCGTTATGCGTTATGCGTTATGCGTTATGCGTTATGCGTTATGCGTTATGCGTTATGCGTTATGCGTTATGCGTTATGCGTTATGCGTTATGCGTTATGCGTTATGCGTTATGCGTTATGCGTTATGCGTTATGCGTTATGCGTTATGCGTTATGCGTTATGCGTTATGCGTTATGCGTTATGCGTTATGCGTTATGCGTTATGCGTTATGCGTTATGCGTTATGCGTTATGCGTTATGCGTTATGCGTTATCCGTTATGCGTTATGACTTTTTCATTGAACGTTATGCGTTATGTGTTATGCGTTATGCGTTATGCGTTATGCGTTATGCGTTATGCGTTATGCGTTATGCGTTATGCGTTATGCGTTATGCGTTATGCGTTATGCGTTATGCGTTATGCGTTATGCGTTATGCGTTATGCGTTATGCGTTATGCGTTATGCGTTATGCGTTATGCGTTATGCGTTATGCGTTATGCGTTATGCGTTATGCGTTATGCGTTATGCGTTATGCGTTATGCGTTATGCGTTATGCGTTATGCATTATGCGTTATGCGTTATGCGTTATGCGTTATCCGTTATGCGTTATGACTTTTTCATTGAACGTTATGCGTTATGTGTTATGCGTTATGCGTTATGCGTTATGCGTTATGCGTTATGCGTTATGCGTTATGCGTTATGCGTTATGCGTTATGCGTTATGCGTTATGCGTTATGCGTTATGCGATATGCGTTATGCGTTATGCGTTATTCGTTATGCGTTATGCGTTATGCGTTATGCGTTATGCGTTATGCGTTATGCGTTATGCGTTATGCGTTATGCGTTATGCGTTATGCGTTATGCGTTATGCGTTATGCGTTATGCGTAATGCGTTATGCGTTATGCGTTATGCGTTATGCGTTATGCGTTATGCGTTATGCGTTGTGCGTTGTGCGTTGTGCGTTGTGCGTTGTGCGTTATGCGTTATGCGTTATGCGTTATGCGTTATGCGTTATGCGTTATGCGTTATGCGTTATGCGTTATGCGTTATGCGTGATGCGTGATGCGTTATGCGTCATGCGTCATGCGTCATGCGTTATGCGTTATGCGTTATGCGTTATGCGTTATGCGTTATGCGTTATGCGTTATGCGTTATGCGTTATGCGTTATGCGTTATGCGTTATGCGTTATGCGTTATGCGTTATGCGTTATGCGTTATGCGTTATGCGTTATGCGTTATGCGTTATGCGTTATGCGTTATGCGTTATGCGTTATGCGTTATGCGTTATGCGTTATGCGTTATGCGTTATGCGTTATGCGTTATGCGTTATGCGTTATGCGTTATGCGTTATGCGTTATGCGTTATGCGTTATGCGTTATGCGTTATGCGTTATGCGTTATGCGTTATGCGTTATGCGTTATGCGTTATGCGTTATGCGTTATGCGTTATGCGTTATGCGTTATGCGTTATGCGTTATGCGTTATGCGTTATGCGTTATGCGTTATGCGTTATGCGTTATGCGTTATGCGTTATGCGTTATGCGTTATGCGTTATGCGTTATGCGTTATGCGTTATGCGTTATGCGTTATGCGTTATGCGTTATGCGTTATGCGTTATGCGTTATGCGTTATGCGTTATGCGTTATGCGTTATGCGTTATGCGTTATGCGTTATGCGTTATGCGTTATGCGTTATGCGTTATGCGTTATGCGTTATGCGTTATGCGTTATGCGTTATGCGTTATGCGTTATGCGTTATGCGTTATGCGTTATGCGTTATGCGTTATGGGTTATGCGTTATGCGTTATTCGTTATGCGTTATGCGGTATGCGTTATCCGTTATGCGTTATGCGTTATGCGTTATGCGTTATCCGTTATGCGTTATGCGCGATGCGTTATGCGTTATGCGTTATGGGCTATGCGTTAAGCGTTATGCGTTATGCATTATGCGTTACGCGTTATGCGTTAGGCGTTATGCGTTAAGCGTTATGCGTTATGCGTTCTGCGTTAAGCGTTATGCGTTATGCGTTATGCGTTATGCGTTATGCGTTATGCGTTATGCGTTATGCGTTATGCGTTATGCGTTATGCGTTATGCGTTATGCGTTATGCGTTATGCGTTATGCGTTATGCGTTATGCGTTATGCGTTATGCGTTATGCGTTATGCGTTATGCGTTATGCGTTATGCGTTATGCGTTATGCGTTATGCGTTATGCGTTATGCGTTAAGCGTTATGCGTTATGCGTTATGCGTTATGCGTTATGCGTTATGCGTTATGCGTTATTCGTTATGCGTTATGCGTTATGCGTTATGCGTTATGCGTTATGCGTTATGCGTTATGCGTTATGCGTTATGCGTTATGCGTTATGCGTTATGCGTTATGCGTTATGCGTTATGCGTTATGCGTTATGCGTTATGCGTTATGCGTTATGCATTATGCGTTATGCGTTATGCGTTATGCGTTATGCGTTATGTGTTAAGCGTTATGCGTTATGCGTTATGCGTTATGCGCTATGCGTTATGCGTTATGCGCTATGGGCTATGCGTTAAGCGTTATGCGTTATCCGTTATGCGTTATGCGTTATGAGTTATGCGTTATCCGTTATGCGTTATGCGCGATGCGTTATGCGTTATGCGTTATGGGCTATGCGTTATGGGCTATGCGTTAAGCGTTATGCGTTATGCATTATGCGTTATGCGTTATGCGTTATGCGTTATGCGTTAAGCGTTATGCGTTATGCGTTATGCGTTATGCGTTATGCGTTATGCGTTATGCGTTATGCGTTATGCGTTATGCGTTATGCGTTATGCGTTATGCGTTATGCGTTATGCGTTATGCGTTATGCGTTATGCGTTATGCGTTATGCGTTATGCGTTATGCGTTATGCGTTATGCGTTATGCGTTATGCGTTATGCGTTATGCGTTATGCGTTATGCGTTATGCGTTATGCGTTATGCGTTATGCGTTATGCGTTATGCGTTATGCGTTATGCGTTATGCGTTATGCGTTATGCGTTATGCGTTATGCGTTATGCGTTATGCGTTATGCGTTATGCGTTATGCGTTATGCGTTATGCGTTATGCGTTATGCGTTATGCGTTATGCGTTATGCGTTATGCGTTATGCGTTATGCGTTATGCGTTATGCGTTATGCGTTATGCGTTATGCGTTATGCGTTATGCGTTATGCGTTATGCGTTATGCGTTATGCGTTATGCGTTAAGCGTTATGCGTTATGCGTTATGCGTTATGCGTTATGCGTTATGCGTTATGCGTTATTCGTTATGCGTTATGCGTTATGCGTTATGCGTTATGCGTTATGCGTTATGCGTTATGCGTTATGCGTTATGCGTTATGCGTTATGCGTTATGCGTTATGCGTTATGCGTTATGCGTTATGCGTTATGCGTTATGCGTTATGCGTTATGCATTATGCGTTATGCGTTATGCGTTATGCGTTATGCGTTATGTGTTAAGCGTTATGCGTTATGCGTTATGCGTTATGCGCTATGCGTTATGCGTTATGCGCTATGGGCTATGCGTTAAGCGTTATGCGTTATCCGTTATGCGTTATGCGTTATGAGTTATGCGTTATCCGTTATGCGTTATGCGCGATGCGTTATGCGTTATGCGTTATGGGCTATGCGTTATGGGCTATGCGTTAAGCGTTATGCGTTATGCATTATGCGTTATGCGTTATGCGTTATGCGTTATGCGTTAAGCGTTATGCGTTATGCGTTATGCGTTATGCGTTATGCGTTATGCGTTATGCGTTATGCGTTATGCGTTATGCGTTATGCGTTATGCGTTATGCGTTATGCGTTATGCGTTATGCGTTATGCGTTATGCGTTATGCGTTATGCGTTATGCGTTATGCGTTATGCGTTATGCGTTATGCGTTATGCGTTATGCGTTATGCGTTATGCGTTATGCGTTATGCGTTATGCGTTATGCGTTATGCGTTATGCGTTATGCGTTATGCGTTATGCGTTATGCGTTATGCGTTATGCGTTATGCGTTATGCGTTATGCGTTATGCGTTATGCGTTATGCGTTATGCGTTATGCGTTATGCGTTATGCGTTATGGGTTATGCGTTATGCGTTATTCGTTATGCGTTATGCGGTATGCGTTATCCGTTATGCGTTATGCGTTATGCGTTATGCGTTATCCGTTATGCGTTATGCGCGATGCGTTATGCGTTATGCGTTATGGGCTATGCGTTAAGCGTTATGCGTTATGCATTATGCGTTACGCGTTATGCGTTAGGCGTTATGCGTTAAGCGTTATGCGTTATGCGTTCTGCGTTAAGCGTTATGCGTTATGCGTTATGCGTTATGCGTTATGCGTTATGCGTTATGCGTTATGCGTTATGCGTTATGCGTTATGCGTTATGCGTTATGCGTTATGCGTTATGCGTTATGCGTTATGCGTTATGCGTTATGCGTTATGCGTTATGCGTTATGCGTTATGCGTTATGCGTTATGCGTTATGCGTTATGCGTTATGCGTTATGCGTTATGCGTTATGCGTTATGCGTTAAGCGTTATGCGTTATGCGTTATGCGTTATGCGTTATGCGTTATGCGTTATGCGTTATTCGTTATGCGTTATGCGTTATGCGTTATGCGTTATGCGTTATGCGTTATGCGTTATGCGTTATGCGTTATGCGTTATGCGTTATGCGTTATGCGTTATGCGTTATGCGTTATGCGTTATGCGTTATGCGTTATGCGTTATGCGTTATGCATTATGCGTTATGCGTTATGCGTTATGCGTTATGCGTTATGTGTTAAGCGTTATGCGTTATGCGTTATGCGTTATGCGCTATGCGTTATGCGTTATGCGCTATGGGCTATGCGTTAAGCGTTATGCGTTATCCGTTATGCGTTATGCGTTATGAGTTATGCGTTATCCGTTATGCGTTATGCGCGATGCGTTATGCGTTATGCGTTATGGGCTATGCGTTATGGGCTATGCGTTAAGCGTTATGCGTTATGCATTATGCGTTATGCGTTATGCGTTATGCGTTATGCGTTAAGCGTTATGCGTTATGCGTTATGCGTTATGCGTTATGCGTTATGCGTTATGCGTTATGCGTTATGCGTTATGCGTTATGCGTTATGCGTTATGCGTTATGCGTTATGCGTTATGCGTTATGCGTTATGCGTTATGCGTTATGCGTTATGCGTTATGCGTTATGCGTTATGCGTTATGCGTTATGCGTTATGCGTTATGCGTTATGCGTTATGCGTTATGCGTTATGCGTTATGCGTTATGCGTTATGCGTTATGCGTTATGCGTTATGCGTTATGCGTTATGCGTTATGCGTTATGCGTTATGCGTTATGCGTTATGCGTTATGCGTTATGCGTTATGCGTTATGCGTTATGCGTTATGCGTTATGCGTTATGCGTTATGCGTTATGCGATATGCGTTATGCGTTATGCGTTATGCGTTATGCGTTTTGCGTTATGCGTTATGCGTTATGCGTTATGCGTTATGCGTTATGCGTTATGCGTTATGCGTTATGCGTTATGCGTTATGCGTTATGCGTTATGCGTTATGCGTTATGCGTTATGCGTTATGCGTTATGCGTTATGCGTTATGCGTTATCCGTTATGCGTTATGACTTTTTCATTGAACGTTATGCGTTATGCGTTATGCGTTATGCGTTATGCGTTATGCGTTATGCGTTATGCGTTATGCGTTATGCGTTATGCGTTATGCGTTATGCGTTATGCGTTATGCGTTATGCGTTATGCGTTATGCGTTATGCGTTATGCGTTATGCGTTATGCGTTATGCGTTATGCGTTATGCGTTATGCGTTATGCGTTATGCGTTGTGCGTTATGCGTTATGCTTTATGCGTTATGCGTTATGCGTTATGCGTTATGCGTTATGCGTTATGCGTTATGCGTTATGCGTTAAGCGTTATGCGTTATGCGTTATGCGTTATGCGTTATGCGTTATGCGTTATGCGTTATGCGTTATGCGTTATGCGTTATGCGTTATGCGTTATGCGTTATGCGTTATGCGTTATGCGTTATGCGTTAAGCGTTATGCGTTATGCGTTATGCGTTATGCGTTATGCGTTATGCGTTATGCGTTATGCGTTATGCGTTATGCTTTATGCGTTATGCGTTATGCGTTATGCGTTATGCGTTATGCGTTATGCGTTATGCGTTATGCGTTATGCGTTATGCGTTATGCGTTATGCGTTATGCGTTATGCGTTACGCGTTATACGTTATGCGTTATGCGTTATCCGTTATGCGTTATCCGTTATGCGTTATGCGTTATGCGTTAAGCGTTATGCGTTATTCGTTATCTGTTATGCGTTACGCGTTATACGTTATGCGTTATGCGTGATGCGTTATGCGTTATGCGTTATGGGCTATGCGTTAAGCGTTATGCGTTATGCGTTATGAGTTATGCGTTATGCGTTATGCGTTATGCGTCATGCGTTATCCGTTATGCGTTATGCGTTATGCGTTATGCGTTATGCGTTATGCGTTATGCGTTACGCGTTATACGTTATGCGTTATGCGTTATCCGTTATGCGTTATCCGTTATGCGTTATGCGTTATGCGTTAAGCGTTATGCGTTATTCGTTATCTGTTATGCGTTACGCGTTATACGTTATGCGTTATGCGTGATGCGTTATGCGTTATGCGTTATGGGCTATGCGTTAAGCGTTATGCGTTATGCGTTATGAGATATGCGTTATGCGTTATGCGTTATGCGTCATGCGTTATCCGTTATGCGTTATGCGTTATGCGTAATGCGTTATGCGTTAAGCGTTATGCGTTAAGCGTTATGCGTTATGCGATATGCGTTATGCGTTATGCGTTATGCGTTATGCGTTATGCGTTATGCGTTATGCGTTATGCGTTATGCGTTATGCGATATGCGTTATGCGTTATGCGTTATGCGTTATGCGTTATGCGTTATGCGTTATGCGTTATGCGTTATGCGTTATGCGTTATGCGTTATGCGTTATGCGTTATGCGTTATGCGTTATGCGTTATGCGTTATGCGTTATGCGTTATGCGTTATGCGTTATGCGTTATGCGTTATGCGTTATGCGTTATGCGTTATGCGTTATGCGTTATGCGTTATGCGTTATGCGTTATGCGTTATGCGTTATGCGTTATGCGTTATGCGTTATGCGTTATGCGTTATGCGTTATGCGTTATGCGTTATGCGTTATGCGTTATGCGTTATGCGTTATGCGTTATGCGTTATGCGTTATGCGTTATGCGTTATGCGTTATGCGTTATGCGTTATGCGTTATGCGTTATTCGTTATGCGTTATGCGGTATGCGTTATCCGTTATGCGTTATGCGTTATGCGTTATGCGTTATCCGTTATGCGTTATGCGCGATGCGTTATGCGTTATGCGTTATGGGCTATGCGTTAAGCGTTATGCGTTATGCATTATGCGTTACGCGTTATGCGTTAGGCGTTATGCGTTAAGCGTTATGCGTTATGCGTTCTGCGTTAAGCGTTATGCGTTATGCGTTATGCGTTATGCGTTATGCGTTATGCGTTATGCGTTATGCGTCATGCGTTATGCGTTATGCGTTATGCGTTATGCGTTATGCGATATGCGTTATGCGTTATGCGTTATGCGTTATGCGTGATGCGTTATGCGTTATGCGTCATGCGTCATGCGTTATGCGTTATGCGTTATGCGTTATGCGTTATGCGTTATGCGTTATGCGTTATGCGTTATGCGTTATGCGTTATGCGTTATGCGTTATGCGTTATGCGTTATGCGTTATGCGTTATGCGTTATGCGTTATGCGTTATGCGTTATGCGTTATGCGTTATGCGTTATGCGTTATGCGTTATGCGTTATGCGTTATGCGTTATGCGTTATGCGTTATGCGTTATGCGTTATGCGTTATGCGTTATGCGTTATGCGTTATGCGTTATGCGTTATGCGTTATGCGTTATGCGTTATGCGTTATGCGTTATGCGTTATGCGTTATGCGTTATGCGTTATGCGTTATGCGTTATGCGTTATGCGCTATGGGCTATGCGTTAAGCGTTATGCGTTATGCATTATGCGTTATGCGTTATGCGTTATGCGTTATGCGTTATGTGTTAAGCGTTATGCGTTATGCGTTATGCGTTATGCGTTATGCGTTATGCGTTATGCGCTATGGGCTATGCGTTAAGCGTTATGCGTTATCCGTTATGCGTTATGCGTTATGCGTTATGCGTTATGCGTTATGCGTTATCCGTTATGCGTTATGCGCGATGCGTTATGCGTTATGCGTTATGGGCTATGCGTTATGGGCTATGCGTTAAGCGTTATGCGTTATGCATTATGCGTTATGCGTTATGCGTTATGCGTTATGCGTTATGCGTTATGCGTTATGCGTTATGCGTTATGCGTTATGCGTTATGCGTTATGCGTTATGCGTTATGCGTTATGCGCTATGCGTTATGCGTTATGCGTTATGCGTTATGCGTTATGCGTTATGCGTTATGCGTTATGCGTTATGCGTTATGCGTTATGCGTTATGCGTTATGCGTTATGCGTTATGCGTTATGCGTTATGCGTTATGCGTTATGCGTTATGCGTTATGCGTTATGCGTTATGCGTTATGCGTTATGCGTTATGCGTTATGCGTTATGCGTTATGCGTTATGCGTTATGCGTTATGCGTTATGCGTTATGCGTTATGCGTTATGCGTTATGCGTTTTGCGTTATGCGTTATGCGTTATGCGTTATGCGTTATGCGTTATGCGTTATGCGTTATGCGTTATGCGTTATGCGTTATGCGTTATGCGTTATGCGTTATGCGTTATGCGTTATCCGTTATGCGTTATGACTTTTTCATTGAACGTTATGCGTTATGTGTTATGCGTTATGCGTTATGCGTTATGCGTTATGCGTTATGCGTTATGCGTTATGCGTTATGCGTTATGCGTTATGCGTTATGCGTTATGCGTTATGCGTTATGCGTTATGCGTTATGCGTTATGCGTTATGGGCTATGCGTTAAGCGTTATGCGTTATGCGTTATGCGTTATGCGTTATGCGTTATGCGTTATGCGTTATGCGGTATGCGTTATGCGTTATGCGTTATGCGTTATGCGTTATGCGTTATGCGTTATGCGTTATGCGTTATGCGTTATGCGTTATGCGTTATGCGTTATGCGTTATGCGTTATGCGTTATGCGTTATGCGTTATGCGTTATGCGTTATGCGTTATGCGTTATGCGTTATGCGTTATGCGTTATGCGTTATGCGTTATGCGTTATGCGTTATGCGTTATGCGTTATGCGTTATGCGTTATGCGTTATGCGTTATGCGTTATGCGTTATGCGTTATGCGTTATGCGTTATCCGTTATGCGTTATGACTTTTTCATTGAACGTTATGCGTTATGTGTTATGCGTTATGCGTTATGCGTTATGCGTTATGCGTTATGCGTTATGCGTTATGCGTTATGCGTTATGCGTTATGCGTTATGCGTTATGCGTTATGCGTTATGCGTTATGCGTTATGCGTTATGCGTTATGCGTTATGCGTTATGCGTTATGCGTTATGCGTTATGCGTTATGCGTTATGCGTTATGCGTTATGCGTTATGCGTTATGCGTTATGCGTTATGCGTTATGCGTTATGCGTTATGCGTTATGCGTTATGCGTTATGCGTTATGCGTTATGCGTTATGCGTTATGCGTTATGCGTTATGCGTTATGCGTTATGCGTTATGCGTTATGCGTTATGCGTTATGCGTTATGCGTTATGCGTTATGCGTTATGCGTTATGCGTTATGCGTTATGCGTTATGCGTTATGCGTTATGCGTTATGCGTTATGCGTTATGCGTTATGCGTTATGCGTTATGCGTTATGCGTTATGCGTTATGCGTTATGCGTTATGCGTTATGCGTTATGCGTTATGCGTTAGGCGTTATGCGTTATGCGTTATGCGTTATGCGTTATGCGTTATGCGTTATGCGTTATGCGTTATGCGTTATGCGTTATGCGTTATGCGTTATGCGTTATGCGTTATGCGTTATGCGTTATGCGTTATGCGTTATGCGTTATGCGTTATGCGTTATGCGTTATGCGTTATGCGTTATGCGTTATGCGTTATGCGTTATGCGTTATGCGTTATGCGTTATGCGTTATGCGTTATGACTTTTTCATTGAACGTTATGCGTTATGTGTTATGCGTTATGCGTTATGCGTTATGCGTTATGCGTTATGCGTTATGCGTTATGCGTTATGCGTTATGCGTTATGCGTTATGCGTTATGCGTTATGCGTTATGCGTTATGCGTTATGCGTTATGCGTTATCCGTTATGCGTTATGACTTTTTCATTGAACGTTATGCGTTATGTGTTATGCGTTATGCGTTATGCGTTATGCGTTATGCGTTATGCGTTATGCGTTATGCGTTATGCGTTATGCGTTATGCTTTATGCGTTATGCGTTATGCGTTATGCGTTATGCGTTATGCGTTATGCGTTATGCGTTATGCGTTATGCGTTATGCGTTATGCGTTAAGCGTTATGCGTTATGCGTTATGCGTTATGCGTTATGCGTTATGCGTTATGCGTTATGCGTTATGCGTTATGCGTTATGCGTTATGCGTTATGCGTTATGCGTTATGCGTTATGACTTTTTCATTGAACGTTATGCGTTATGTGTTATGCGTTATGCGTTATGCGTTATGCGTTATGCGTTATGCGTTATGCGTTATGCGTTATGCGTTATGCGTTATGCGTTATGCGTTATGCGTTATGCGTTATGCGTTATGCGTTATGCGTTATGCGTTATGCGTTATGCGTTATGCGTTATGCGTTATGCGTTATGCGTTATGCGTTATGCATTATGCGTTATGCGTTATGCGTTATGCGTTATCCGTTATGCGTTATGACTTTTTCATTGAACGTTATGCGTTATGTGTTATGCGTTATGCGTTATGCGTTATGCGTTATGCGTTATGCGTTATGCGTTATGCGTTATGCGTTATGCGTTATGCGTTATGCGTTATGCGTTATGCGTTATGCGTTATGCGTTATGCGTTATGCGTTATGCGTTATGCGTTATGCGTTATGCGTTATGCGTTATGCGTTATGCGTTATGCGTTATGGGCTATGCGTTAAGCGTTATGCGTTATGCGTTATGCGTTATGCGTTATGCGTTATGCGTTATGCGTTATGCGTTATGCGTTATGCGTTATGCGTTATGCGTTATGCGTTATGCGTTATGCGTTATGCGTTATGCGTTATGCGTTATGCGTTATGCGTTATGCGTTATGCGTTATGCGTTATGCGTTATGCGTTATGCGTTATGCGTTATGCGTTATGCGTTATCCGTTATGCGTTATGACTTTTTCATTGAACGTTATGCGTTATGTGTTATGCGTTATGCGTTATGCGTTATGCGTTATGCGTTATGCGTTATGCGTTATGCGTTATGCGTTATGCGTTATGCGTTATGCGTTATGCGTTATGCGTTATGCGTTATGCGTTATGCGTTATGCGTTATGCGTTATGCGTTATGCGTTATGCGTTATGCGTTATGCGTTATGCGTTAAGCGTTATGCGTTATGCGTTATGCGTTATGCGTTATGCGTTATGCGTTATGCGTTATGCGTTATGCGTTATGGGTTATGCGTTATGCGTTATTCGTTATGCGTTATGCGTTATGCGTTATGCGTTATGCGTTATGCGTTATGCGTTATGCGTTATGCGTTATGCGTTATGCGTTATGCGTTATGCGTTATGCGTTATGCGTTATGCGTTATGCGTTATGCGTTATGCGTTATGCGTTATGCGTTATGCGTTATGGGTTATGCGTTATGCGTTATTCGTTATGCGTTATGCGTTATGCGTTATGCGTTATGCGTTATGCGTTATGCGTTATGCGTTATGCGTTATGCGTTATGCGTTATGCGTTATGCGTTATGCGTTATGCGTTATGCGTTATGACTTTTTCATTGAACGTTATGCGTTATGTGTTATGCGTTATGCGTTATGCGTTATGCGTTATGCGTTATGCGTTATGCGTTATGCGTTATGCGTTATGCGTTATGCGTTATGCGTTAAGCGTTATGCGTTAAGCGTTATGCGTTATGCGATATGCGTTATGCGTTATGCGTTATCCGTTATGCGTTATGCGTTATGCGTTATGCGTTATGCGTTAAGCGTTATGCGTTATGCGTTATGCGATATGTGTTATGCGTTATGCGTTATGCGTTACGCGTTATACGTTATGCGTTATGCGTTATACGTTATGCGTTATCCGTTATGCGTTATGCGTTATGCGTTATACGTTATGCGTTATGCGTTATGCGTTATGCGTTATGCGTTATGCGTTATGCGTTATGCGTTATGCGTTATGCGTTATGCGTTATGCGTTATGCGTTATGCGTTATGCGTTATGCGTTATGCGTTATGCGTTATGCGTTATGCGTTATGCGTTATGCGTTATGCGTTATGCGTTATGCGTTATGCGTTATGCGTTATGCGTTATGCGTTATGCGTTATGCGTTATGCGTTATGCGTTATGCGTTATGCGTTATGCGTTATGCGTTATGCGTTATGCGTTATGCGTTATGCGTTATCCGTTATGCGTTATGACTTTTTCATTGAACGTTATGCGTTATGTGTTATGCGTTATGCGTTATGCGTTATGCGTTATGCGTTATGCGTTATGCGTTATGCGTTATGCGTTATGCGTTATGCGTTATGCGTTATGCGTTATGCGTTATGCGTTATGCGTTATGCGTTATGCGTTAAGCGTTATGCGTTATGCGTTATGCGTTATGCGTTATGCGTTATGCGTTATGCGTTATGCGTTATGCGTTATGCGTTATGCGTTATGCGTTATGCGTTATGCGTTATGCGTTATGCGTTATGCGTTATGCGTTATGCGTTATGCGTTATGCGTTATGCGTTATGCGTTATGCGTTATGCGTTATGCGTTATGCGTTATGCGTTATGCGTTATGCGTTATGCGTTATGCGTTATGCGTTATGCGTTATGCGTTATGCGTTATGCGTTATGCGTTATGCGTTATGCGTTATGCGTTATGCGTTATGCGTTATGCGTTATCCGTTATGCGTTATGACTTTTTCATTGAACGTTATGCGTTATGTGTTATGCGTTATGCGTTATGCGTTATGCGTTATGCGTTATGCGTTATGCGTTATGCGTTATGCGTTATGCGTTATGCGTTATGCGTTATGCGTTATGCGTTAAGCGTTATGCGTTATGCGTTATGCGTTATGCGTTATGCGTTATGCGTTATGCGTTATGCGTTATGCGTTATGCGTTATGCGTTATGCGTTATGCGTTATGCGTTATGCGTTATGCGTTATGCGTTATGCGTTATGCGTTATGCGTTATGCGTTAAGCGTTATGCGTTAAGCGTTATGCGTTATGCGATATGCGTTATGCGTTATGCGTTATGCGTTATGCGTTATGCGTTATGCGTTATGCGTTATGCGTTATGCGTTATGCGTTATGCGTTATGCGTTATGCGTTATGCGTTATGCGTTATGCGTTATGCGTTATGCGTTATGCGTTATGCGTTATGCGTTATCCGTTATGCGTTATGACTTTTTCATTGAACGTTATGCGTTATGTGTTATGCGTTATGCGTTATGCGTTATGCGTTATGCGTTATGCGTTATGCGTTATGCGTTATGCGTTATGCGTTATGCGTTATGCGTTATGCGTTATGCGTTATGCGTTATGCGTTATGCGTTATGCGTTAAGCGTTATGCGTTATGCGTTATGCGTTATGCGTTATGCGTTATGCGTTATGCGTTATGCGTTATGCGTTATGCGTTATGCGTTATGCGTTATGCGTTATGCGTTATGCGTTATGCGTTATGCGTTATGCGTTATGCGTTATGCGTTATGCGTTATGCGTTATGCGTTATGCGTTATGCGTTATGCGTTATGCGTTATGCGTTATGCGTTATGCGTTATGCGTTATGCGTTATGCGTTATGCGTTATGCGTTATGCGTTATGCGTTATGCGTTATGCGTTATGCGTTATCCGTTATGCGTTATGACTTTTTCATTGAACGTTATGCGTTATGTGTTATGCGTTATGCGTTATGCGTTATGCGTTATGCGTTATGCGTTATGCGTTATGCGTTATGCGTTATGCGTTATGCGTTATGCGTTATGCGTTATGCGTTAAGCGTTATGCGTTATGCGTTATGCGTTATGCGTTATGCGTTATGCGTTATGCGTTATGCGTTATGCGTTATGCGTTATGCGTTATGCGTTATGCGTTATGCGTTATGCGTTATGCGTTATGCGTTATGCGTTATGCGTTATGCGTTATGCGTTAAGCGTTATGCGTTAAGCGTTATGCGTTATGCGATATGCGTTATGCGTTATGCGTTATGCGTTATGCGTTATGCGTTATGCGTTATGCGTTATGCGTTATGCGTTATGCGTTATGCGTTATGCGTTATGCGTTATGCGTTATGCGTTATGCGTTATGCGTTATGCGTTATGCGTTATGCGTTATGCGTTATCCGTTATGCGTTATGACTTTTTCATTGAACGTTATGCGTTATGTGTTATGCGTTATGCGTTATGCGTTATGCGTTATGCGTTATGCGTTATGCGTTATGCGTTATGCGTTATGCGTTATGCGTTATGCGTTATGCGTTATGCGTTATGCGTTATGCGTTATGCGTTATGCGTTATGCGTTAAGCGTTATGCGTTATGCGTTATGCGTTATGCGTTATGCGTTATGCGTTATGCGTTATGCGTTATGCGTTATGCGTTATGCGTTATGCGTTATGCGTTATGCGTTATGCGTTATGCGTTATCCGTTATGCGTTATGACTTTTTCATTGAACGTTATGCGTTATGTGTTATGCGTTATGCGTTATGCGTTATGCGTTATGCGTTATGCGTTATGCGTTATGCGTTATGCGTTATGCGTTATGCGTTATGCGTTATGCGTTATGCGTTATGCGTTATGCGTTAAGCGTTATGCGTTATGCGTTATGCGTTATGCGTTATGCGTTATGCGTTATGCGTTATGCGTTATGCGTTATGCGTTAAGCGTTATGCGTTAAGCGTTATGCGTTATGCGATATGCGTTATGCGTTATGCGTTATGCGTTATGCGTTATGCGTTATGCGTTATGCGTTATGCGTTATGCGTTATGCGTTATGCGTTATGCGTTATGCGTTATGCGTTATGCGTTATGCGTTATGCGTTATGCATTATGCGTTATGCGTTATGCGTTATGCGTTATGCGTTATGCGTTATGCGTTATGCGTTATGCGTTATGCGTTATGCGTTATGCGTTATGCGTTATGCGTTATGCGTTATGCGTTATGCGTTATGCGTTATGCGTTATGCGTTATGGGCTATGCGTTATGCGTTATGCGTTATGCGTTATGCGTTATGCGTTATGCGTTATGCGTTATGCGTTAAGCGTTATGCGTTATGCGTTATGCGTTATGCGTTATGCGTTATGCGTTATGCGTTATGCGTTATGCGTTATGCGTTATGCGTTATGCGTTATGCGTTATGCGTTATGCGTTATGCGTTATGCGTTATGCGTTATGCGTTATGCGTTATGCGTTATGCGTTATGCGTTATGCGTTATGCGTTATCCGTTATGCGTTATGACTTTTTCATTGAACGTTATGCGTTATGTGTTATGCGTTATGCGTTATGCGTTATGCGTTATGCGTTATGCGTTATGCGTTATGCGTTATGCGTTATGCGTTATGCGTTATGCGTTATGCGTTATGCGTTATGCGTTATGCGTTATGCGTTATGCGTTATGCGTTATGCGTTATGCGTTATGCGTTATGCGTTATGCGTTATGCGTTACGCGTTATGCGTTATTCGTTATGCGTTATGCGTTACGCGTTATACGTTATGCGTTATGCGTGATGCGTTATGCGTTATGGGCTATGCGTTAAGCGTTATGCGTTATGCATTATGGGTTATGCGTTATGCGTTATGCGTTATGCGTTATGCGTTATGCGTTATGCGTTATGCGTTATGGGTTATGCGTTATGCGTTATTCGTTATGCGTTATGCGTTATGCGTTATCCGTTATGCGTTATGCGTTATGCGTTATGCGTTATGCGTTATGCGTTATGCGTTATGCGTTATGCGTCATGCGTTATGCGTTATGCGTTATGCGTTATGCGTTATGCGTTATGCGTTATGCGTTATGCGTTATGCGTTATGCGTTATGCGTTATGCGTTATGCGTTATGCGTTATGCGTTATGCGTTATGCGTTATGCGTTATGCGTTATGCGTTATGCGTTATGCGTTATGCGTTATGCGTTATGCGTTATGGGCTATGCGTTAAGCGTTATGCGTTATGCGTTATGCGTTATGCGTTATGCGTTATGCGTTATGCGTTATGCGTTATGCGTTATGCGTTATGCGTTATGCGTTATGCGTTATGCGTTATGCGTTATGCGTTATGCGTTATGCGTTATGCGTTATGCGTTATGCGTTATGCGTTATGCGTTATGCGTTATGCGTTATGCGTTATGCGTTATGCGTTATGCGTTATGCGTTATGCGTTATGCGTTATGCGTTATGCGTTATGCGTTATGCGTTATGCGTTATGCGTTATGCGTTATGCGTTATGCGTTATGCGTTATGCGTTATGCGTTATGCGTTATGCGTTATGCGTTATGCGTTATGCGTTATGCGTTATGCGTTATGCGTTATGCGTTATGCGTTATGCGTTATGCGTTATGCGTTATGCGTAATGCGTTATGCGTTATGCGTTATGCGTTATGCGTTATGCGTTTGCGTTATGCGTTATGCGTTATGCGTTATGCGTTATGCGTTATGCGTTATCCGTTATGCGTTATGACTTTTTCATTGAACGTTATGCGTTATGTGTTATGCGTTATGCGTTATGCGTTATGCGTTATGCGTTATGCGTTATGCGTTATGCGTTATGCGTTATGCGTTATGCGTTATGCGTTATGCGTTATGCGTTATGCGTTATGCGTT